>NC_047503.1:14137745-14468317 GCF_902827115.2 Pseudochaenichthys georgianus | reverse complement strand
AGGCAACAGCTTCGGTTCATGTTAATTTACAAACTCTTCAACTACAACCGTAGTTATATTTAAAAACATGTTAGAAGGCCTCACGAAATACTTTAATGCAAATTAAAATGTAAATGTGAAGGAATGTGTGTATAACAAAATACATCGGTCATAAACGAAACCGGAAACAGACGTAGGCAAGATCCTCAGCTCGATGATTTGCTGGGATTTGGTGTTTATGTGATGTGAAATCTGAAAACGTTTTTTAAAAATACAATAATACTTTATTCCGAGTGTGCTTGCTTTTCTCTTTGAAAGTCATCACATAACGGCATTGTAATACACGGTTTGGCTGCATTAAATATTACATATCTGCCTCATTCTCTATTTATAGAGCCCTGCTGAGAAGACTTCTAGACAAACAGGAGAACTGCCGCCAAAACTGAAGATGTGACGTGGATCATAAATATATAAGCAATTAAACAACATCTTACATTTCTTTTCACACAATACGTCTCCTTGCAGTATCAACACTAATTCGGCTGACTTTTATATTTGATCCAATTGGTAGATAGGCTGTATTTACACCATAACGGTGCACAGCTGATAGAAAGGGACACCTGGTGGTTAAAGCACGTTATTGAATTGTCTTATTTTATTATTAGATATTAATAGGAGGATGTGCAAAACAGACAAACTAATAAGGCTTAATTTAAACATTAAAGAGTACTTTAGGTTAAGGTCTTCTTTTGAATAAGAAAAAAGCTTTAAGAAGAATATGGAGGGATGAAACCCTCTTGAAACCGCAGGTCCTTCCTTCCTGCAGCGGTCAGACTTTACAACCAGCACTGCCCCTAGTAGACCCTCCTACACACAACCACAACACAGACTATAACACCCCTTACTGCTAAATACAAACCAACTTTGTGCAATATGTGCTATATGTGCAATATATATATATACCATTAATAACTGTGTCATTTATACCTGGCCACTAAATCAATATATATATGCCGTTTTGTTTTTTATCTGTATTTTTGAAAATTATGTAACTTTTTATCTTTTTTTTAGCATATTGTTTATTATATTATAACTTAGTACTTTTTAACGCATGTAAGATATGCAACACTAAGCTGTCTGTGGCTCTTTCCTGCTGTAACGCTGCACATTTCCCCTCTGTGGAACTAATAAAGGTATTCTGATTCTTTAATGGTCACACATGCAGAGCACACCGCACACATAGTGACATTTGTGTCTACAGATTTATATTAAGCCTGACAAAGTACTTAACGTCTAATATATTGCTTTCCTGCGATGTTAACTATGTTTCAGCACTTATTTGTTTATTATTTGTTTATTATTAAACTGATATTATACATATGTATTATACTCTTATAAGATGTAGCCTATGTAGAAAGTATAAGAAATGTGCAGAATGACAGTTTAATGGTGGAGTACACACACATATTGATAGATGTCTTGTAATGCACTGTTGAGGAACCTGCGACCCAAGTTCTTCATTCATTGGATATAGTAGTTGTGTATAATATGATATATCAATAAACCTTAGCTTAGAAAATCTTGAAAGGGATATGCAAACTAGTCATTATATACAGTCTTTAATGAACTATTAGTAGAGAATAACGAATAATGAATATACTTTATAGGGATCCTATTAATATCTAATAATAAAATAATAACATGCTTTAACCACTAGGTGTCCCTTTATATCAGCTGTGCACCTTTATGGTGTAAATACAGCCTATCTACCAATTGGATCAAATATAAAAGTCAGCCGAATTAGTGTTTTATTTTTTATTTTTATTTATCCTTTATTTATCCAGGAATGTCCCATTGAGATACAAGATCTCTTCTTCCAGGGAGTCCTGACCAACACGGCACACAACAAGTTTCAACATAAAACAAAGGCATTAAACAAAAAAAACATACAATTCAAATATAAATACAGAAGGCCATTTGTGCAGTGGCAAGAAGCATAATCACATCAGCAATAGCATCAGGTAAAACAGTTACATGTTTCATGAAGGGCTAATCGTAGCATACCTTTAAAAGCATTTACAGTAGGAAGTGCCTCTAGACAAAGTTTTACTTGCAGCGTATTCCATAAAAAGGGAGCATAGTGGGAGAATGCAGCTTTACCAAGCTCTGACTGCATCAAAGGAACATTTAAAAGCATCCCATTTGCTGCTCGTCTAGTATTAAAAAAGCAAGTATAAAATGACAGAAGTCTGGAGATATATAAGGGCAGCTTACCTAGCAATGACTTAAGGATAAAAATCAACATGTGTGATTGTCTTCTTTGGTACAGAGAGGACCATCCTAAGGACTGATACAAAGTGCAGTGGTGGGTGCGAGAGCCTGCACCCGTTACAAAACGTATAGCAGTATGGTACGCAGAGTCCAGCTTTTTAAGCAGGGAGGAAGAAGCATGCATATAGATCACATCGCCATAGTCTAATACAGACAGAAAGGAACTCTGCACAATTCTCTTCCTGGCTTCAGACGGGAAACATTTCCTTAAACGAAAGAAAAAGCCCAGTTTAGGTCTAAGTTTTCTCAGTAGGTTCCCAATATGAACATCAAAGGCCATCTTTTCATCAATCCATATGCCCAGATATTTGTAGGATGCTACTTTGTCAAGGCATGTCCCTTCCAGTGTAAGAATCGGAGGGACAGCTGTATTAGCTCGAGAGCGAGAGAAGGTCATGTACTTGGTCTTTTTTGCATTAAGGACCAGTCTTAGCCTTAGCAAGGAGTGTTGCAGTGTATTAAAAGCATCCTGTAGAAGCTCTATAGCCTGAGTTAAAGAGGAAGCCACTGTATAAACAACTGTATCATCGGCGTATAAATGAAACCGTGCTGGGTTTATCCCATTTCCTAGTTCATTTATAAAGATGGAGAATAAGACAGGGGCCAAAATAGAGCCTTGTGGAACACCTTTGTTTATAGTAAGAGCAGCTGAGGTATAATCTTCTACTGAGACACACTGAGTTCTTTCAGATAGATAGTTTTTAAACCAGCTCAAAGCCATTTTGCCAAGACCTATGCAGCCAAGCCTCTGCAGTAGCAATGCATGATCCACAGAATCAAAAGCTTTAGACAGATCAACAAACAATGCTGCACAGTGTTTTTTCTTGTCTAGTGCTTCAATGATGTCATTTGAGACTAGCATAGCCGCTGAAGTAGTACTATGGCCTGATCTGAAGCCGGACTGAGACTCGCTAAGAATATTATGGTCAGTTAGAAACTTTTTCAGTTGTTCGTTTACAAGAGATTCAAAGACTTTGGCCATTACAGACAGTCTGGAAATAGGGCGATAATTATTTAGGTCAGAGGGGTCTCCGCCCTTTAACAAGGGGAGAACCATGGCCGACTTCCATGAGCTAGGTAATTCACCAGCATAAAGACTGAGATTCAGAATAGAGGTTATGGGTTCTGCAATCAGACCTGCAGCAACTTTGAAGAAGAACGGCTCTATCTTGTCTGGGCCTGAAGATTTCTTTACATCTAGGCTCATTAAAGCTTTGTGAACCTGAGAGGTCAAGATGGGGGCAAAGGTGAACAGTTGATCAGGGTCAAGTGGCGGAGGACCTGGCTCTCCTTCTGCAGCGATCATCCCTGAGTTGCTAGAATCAAAGATTGAGCCAGCAGAAATAAAATGATTATTAAAGCTGTCTGCAATATCCATTTTGCCCTTGATTTCACTCTGATTTACCCTTAAGAGATCAGGAAGGCTGTTTGGAGTGATAGAACCTGAGGAGGATTTAACAAGTTTCCAAAACTTTGCAGGGTTATTCAAATTGTCATGTATTGCATTAAGATAGTAGGCACATTTAGAGTTTTTAATCAGCTTAGTGCATTTGTTTCTTAATGTCCTATACAGATTCCAATCTAATGGAATATTCGATTTCTTTGCTTTAGCCCAGGCAGTGTCTCTCTGTCGAATGAGAGAGGATATAGAATCATTAAACCAGGGGTTGTCTTTACCGCTTATCCTAGATGTCCTAAAAGGAGCATGCTTGTCACATATAGCCAAGAAGGTGGATTTAAAATAATTCCATGCTAACTCAACATCGGTCATAAGTGAAACAATGTGTAAATCACTATTAAAAACATCATGTAGAAACGCCTGCTCATCGAAATGTTTGAATCGCCTCTTGTGAATGAAACGTGGCTTTCCTTTAGGGATCTTACAGGTTCTCACACAAGCAATTGCGCAGTGGTCGCTTATATCATTACAAAACGTGCCTACTGCGGAGAAACGCTGAGGTGCGTTTGTAAGAATAACATCAATCAAAGTGGACTTCTCTAAATCTTTTTGGTTTAACCGAGTTGGCGAGTTAACTAGTTGCACCAAACAGAGAGAGTCACAAGTGTCCTTGAAAGAGTTTTGTAAATCCGTTTGCCAGTCCCAGTTTAGGTCTCCGAGTAAAACCATCTCGGATTTAGTCCAGTTATGGAGAAGATTGGAGAGTATATTCGTGGCTTCGCTTGAGGCAGCGGGCGGGCGGTAGCATCCGATCACTATAATGTCTGAACCACTTGGGAGCAATAGTTTAATTACAGAGAGTTCAAAGCATTTTGGTTTTGTTAGGGATTCGATGCAGGTGCAGTCTAAATGGTTTTTAACATAAATCGCAACCCCGCCCCCTTTTCCCACACGGTCTGTTCTAAAGACATTGTAATCTTTTATATTTATCATATCATTTGTAATCGACTTTTTGAGCCACGTCTCAGAAAGGACAATGATATCAGAGTCAGTCGAATCGGCCCATATTCTGATGGAGTCCATTTTATTAATCATGCTGCGAACATTAAGGTGAAAAAGACGTAATCCGTCTTTCGTTCTAAACTCCTCTGGTGTTTGCAGCTGAGACAGTTCTGGGCCTGGATTCGGTTTCACGTTACCCGACATCAGGAGTAGGAGAATTAGAAGCCAGGTCCTCCTCGCTGGGCTGGTCGGCTTGCCGTCGCAAGTGCGCGCTGCATAGGGGGAAAGTCTCCCATTTCCCTGGGCCCATAGACAGCGTAGTCCTCGCGGCAGAACCCCGGGTAGATGAGACGTCCATGAGAGAAGGTCCTCCGCGAGCAGCGGGGTTGTCATCATGGCAACAACTCTTCCTAAATCCGGGGAAGCCATGGTGCCTGGGGTAGGCCACACATCAAGCGCAGGTGTGTCTTGTGGGTGTTCAGCGTCGGGAGCGACACCGGTCCCGGAGATCCCCAGCACCAGGTAGCCGACCAGGTAGAATAGCAGGGGAGGTAGCCACATCATATATAAAATAAACTCCTTAATGTTTCTTGATTTATCGTCCAGTTAAACTTGTCCTCTCTGACTCTAAAGTCTCAGAAAGTTGACGTGAACTTTATAAACTTTATAAACGTCTTCCTTTTGACCGAAGAACAACCGTCTGGTTTCTCTCTGAAAGCAGCGGCACTACTATCCAGAAGAAGGCGTTGATACTGCAAGGAGACGTATTGTGTGAAAAGAAATGTAAGATGTTGTTTAATTGCTTATATATTTATGATCCACGTCACATCTTCAGTTTTGGCGGCAGTTCTCCTGTTTGTCTAGAAGTCTTCTCAGCTATAACTACGGTTGTAGTTGAAGAGTTTGTAAATTAACATGAACCGAAGCTGTTGCCTGGCAACTCAATCGCACAACGTCACGTCCGTTAATTCCACATTCACACTCACAGATTAACATCGATTTAATACATTAATGTAGCCTTTGTTTCTGCTAAAAGAGGTGTCGACCAGCTGGGGCAACAAGAAAATCGGCGTAATCGAGTGTGACTATTACAAAATAAATCATTACGTCGGAGTAGCATTTGGTTGGTATTTCCGGTTATTTCTCCACTGGTTAACATGGGTTAACAATACCGTGTAACTGTCACGTTTGAAATCGTGACATCTTCACGTCTCCCAGAATGGTAAATCGTCACATGTTCACGTCTTGCCGTGATACTGGGTTGACTATAACAGTATACTGATTTTGGGAACATGCTTTAGCCTATTTTTAAAGTAGGCCTACTTTAATTGTTAACAATACTAGAATATATCTTAGTAACTCTCCACACTGAACCATTTATTTCCCTCCAGTGTGGGTATGCCACTGATAGCACAACACTGAATTTGATATATTTAAAATTATTTTTGCAGAAAACCAAGAAAATAGCATGTTTTTGCGCCATAAGGGAAACATGGGGAAATTGATAAATCTGTTTAAAAATGTGTAAAACTTCAATTGTTAAACCAGAAATTAACATTAAAAGCCTTATATACTAGAATTCCTGATTTTTTTTTTCTGTCATGGCTATTGGATAAAAAATAAAATAGCATCATCACTTTCTGCAAATCTGAATTTTAGCAAGTTATTATTAGGAAAATGTGAGAAACAAAAACAGCAAAAAAATCACACCCTTGCTAAATACATTCTATGCGTTTACGCAGTGCTAACACATTAAAAGGCACATATTTCCCTAAAGAGGCTTAAGGGTTAAGATAAGGGCCTTCTGCAGGCATTGCATGTCCGTTCTGTAGTTATGCTTTATCACCACTAGGTGGGAGCATTGAATCTACATGGACCATACGTGATAACAACTGTCTAGTGGTGTGGGTTAATCTTATTTGACACAAGTAAACATGTACTCATACAACATGGACAATCAGGTGTAATACTGATTTTTTTTCATCAGGTTTATATACAGTCTCTCTCTTTCAATGGGAGATTCCTGTTACGGTGAGTGAAGCAGGCAGGACCCAAATGCAGAAAAAACTGAAAATACCTTTATTTCAAGGATATGGCACACGGACAATCAGAACACTCCCCGGTGAACACAGTCACAGACAAACGACGAACCAACACTGACCACAGGAAGAGACAAGACTAAATACAGGGAGGGGTAATCACAAGACGAGAAACAGCCGGGCAGGGGAGGAGAAACACAAGGACCACAGGTGAACACAATCAGACACACCAGGGAAACTCATGACAGGAGGAAAAACACAGGGAAAAGGACCAGACAATATACCAAGAGGAAAACATGACAGGGAGAACAGTAAAACACCCAAAATAAGACATACAAAACGTGACATAACACAATTATTGTAACAGAACCCACCCCTCAAGGGACGGATTCCAGACGTCCCTAAAACACCAAAACAGTCCAATAAACGTACAAAAAGAATCCAAAAAAACAATGTCCAGCAGAGTGGGTGGAGGGGTACCGGAGGAGGGACACAAAACTAGGGCCACCAGGGTGGGTGGAGGGGGTCAGGAGGACGGGACTGAGCTGACCGCCCAGGGGCACAGCAGAGGACCAGGAAGGGATCTCGGGCGGACGGCCCGGGGGCAAGGCAGAAAAGTTTCCAGGACTACTGGTAAAAAGTTGCCACTCAGGCAACAAACTCCTGAGCCAGGGCTTGCGAGCAACCTCCTGGCGTGCCTCCTTCAAAGCAGCCACTCTACCCCGTATAGATGAGGCATCATCCCACGTATAAAAAATGTACTCCAGAGAGCACCCAAGACGGTCCGCCTGTAGCATCAAAAAAGCTGAATCCGCTGGGTCCATCCTGGTTGGTTGGTTGGTTCTGTTACGGTGAGTGAAGCAGGCAGGACCCAAAGCAGAAAAAACTGAAAATACCTTTATTTCAAGGAACACACACGAACAATCAGAACACTCCCCGGTGAACACAGTCACAGACAAACGACGAACCAACACTGACCACAGGAAGAGACAAGACTAAATACAGGGAGGGGTAACACAAAACTAGGGCCACCAGGGTGGATGGAGGGGGTCAGGAGGACGGGACTGAGCTGACCGCCCAGGGGCACAGCAGAGAACCAGGAAGGGATCTCGGGCGGACGGCCCGGGGGCAAGGCAGAAGCCGAGAAGGGGGACTCGGGCGGACGGCCCGGGGGCAAGACAGAGTCCAAGGTGGGGGTTATGGAGGGGCGAAGGCCACCGCGGGCGAACTCAGGGGGCCGAGCATGAGGGCGAGGGCCGCGGCTGGGAAAGTCAGGGGGCCAGGCTCGAGGGCGAAGGCTGTGGCCCTCCGGGGGCCGGGCTCGAGGGCGAAGAATGCGGCTCACAGGGGGCCGGGCTCGAGGGCGAAGACCGCGGCTCTCAGGGGCCGGGATCGAGGGTGAAGACTGCGGCTCTCAGAGGGCCGGGCTCTCAGAGGGCCGGGCTCTCAGAGGGCCGGGCTCGAGGGCGAAGACCAGACAGCTCCGGAGGCCGAGCAGAGCCCGGTGTCGGCCGAACAGGAACCGGAGCCGGAGCCGGAGCCGGAACAGGAAAGGAGAAACACAAGGACCACAGGTGAACACAATCAGACAACTAGACACACCAGGGAAACTAACGACAGGAGGAAAAACACAGGGAAAAGGACCAGACAATATACCAAGAGGAAAACATGACAGGGAGAACAGCAAAACACCCAAAACAAGACATGCAAAACGTGACAAAACACAATAATCGTAACAATTCCACTGATATTATCCTGACAGAATCATAGTTAGATTAAAAGCATTTTGTCTAAAATGAATCCATGACTTACCTGAGTCATGGATACCTGAGCTAAAAATAAAGAATAGTCATACACATATGATATCATGGCTTCTAAGGCATTCAATTAAATATCCATCCTATGATAAGGTCTCCTTGCACATCCCATATCATCTAATACATTATTTTGTTTAGGCCCTTAGTTTTTGTATCGGTCCCACAACCAGCATCCTTTTTTTATTATAGGAACTGAGTGATAATATCTGTGAGAACAATCATACTGTACTCATTTCAAGTGTGAGCAGACACCTCAGTTCACAAACAGCTCTTTGTATTTAAAGCATTTTTTAAATGTAATTCTTCCTGCTTTAAATACCTATTTCTAAAAAAAAGTGTGATGGTTGATCCGGTAACTTGACACATTATGTGTTAATAAAATCAGTGAGGGTGTGAAGATGAAAGTCTGTGACCTTGGCTTTCACCTTTTAATTATTTTATTTCCTGCTCCACAGATACCCTCGGGCCTTCCTGTTATGTCTTCAGGACCCTATTAGTCAAATGAAAAGTGAAACTACTTATTCTGTTTTTATTCTCAAGTATCACATGTATGCATTGCTAAACCTTTTAGAAAACAAATCTCATCATTAGGTTACACCGTCTTCTCTTTTTGAGACACAGCTTTTCGCAGAGCATTGTGGGTGGAGATGATCCCAATGTCAGATAAGAAAGCCCAGAAGAATGCTGGGTCACAAAACCGGTGTGTTATCTCTTTTCTCCAGACCTGGTATTATGTCACAACTTAAAACCCTCACACCATTGTTCACACAATAAGAGGTCTGTATCAGGTCAAAGGCGTTCATGTTTCCTACCAATACAATAGCCAGCAGCACATGAAACAGCTGTAAATCAAGTAAATGACAATTTAACTTTATAAACATATTCAATCATTTTAAGATTCATCATTTGTTATTTAAAGGAATCTTCTCTTTTTCAAGATGTTTCCAGTAGACTCCTGTGGTCTGGATCTGGATCTGGATTAATACTGAGCAAAACCCAGAGGTATCACGCTCAGTGGGGGATGAATATTCCCTGCTAAATGTCTATTAAAATGTGCCGGAAGCACTCCACGGACACTGCGATGACAGCTCCTTCTGGTAGCATGTTCCACTCTCTGATTGTTCTGGGAAAGAATGAGTATTTCAGAGTGTCACTAGAAGCGGATATTCTAACACCTGAGGGAACTTGCAACAAAAAACATGCTTATGTAAGAAAACGTGTATTATTAATAAGTCCAATTACTGTGTTCAATCAGTATGTTTTGATATATTTAAAGAAATAATTATTTAAAGGAAAACTTCATATGTTTTACTTTTTTCCAGTAGGCTCCTGCGTTTGAGTAGACTATTATGCCTGAGGAAAACTTCTAGAACATTCTTTTATCTAAAACTGCCAAGCAATAAATGGCACAAGCATCGATAATAAGGCAAACAAAAAAATATAGCATGTATGAATGTATGATCTTGTCAAAGGTATTCATGTTTCCTAACAATAGCCAGCATCAAATGAAACAATAGCAGGACATTATGGAAACGAAACGTTTCCTTATTAGTTTGTCCAATCATGTTTAAAAAATGATATTTTGGTGATTATTAATTGGAAACTTTTCTATGTTTCCTGCAGGCTCCTGAGAATGAGGATACTATTGTATTGTAAGGAAAACAACACACGTAACACTTTTTAATCCAAAACTGCCAAACAATAAATCCCATAACCATCGACAATTTCAGGAGCCTATAGGAAATTGCTTGCATGTATGTATGCATGCCCCATCAAAGGTGTTAATGTTCCCTTACATAACAAAAGCTAGAAGCTCATGAAATAGCTGTATAGCAGGAAATCAAGGAAAGGAAAAGTTTCCTTATTAGTTTGTTCAGTCAAGTTTGGATAACAAGTATTTGAAAATGATTATTTAAAAGGAAACATCTCCTTTTTTTCTAGATGTTTCCGTGGTTGGGACTATTATACCCGAGGGGAAATTGTAAAAGGGTCATTCCAGAATTGGAGGACATTTCATGTCCCCCATATAAAAAATCTAATAATCCATGCCCAAAATGCTAAAACATGCACTTGTTGTGTTAAACATACTTGTCATGAGACAAAATGTATATAAAGTTGTAGAAAAAGTGGTTTCAAAATATTATTTAAATTATCAAATAGCTTTCGAACATCCCCTAAAATGGCATTTTTCTCTTGTCCCCGCTTCTTGGTGACCAACTTGCATGTCAAATATAACATTTAAAATAGGGATTTTATCTACTTTTTCTAGTATTATTCTATTGATATATGTCTCTTGTAATGGTAAAATCAATTTGTTAAATCATAAACATATTTTAGATAACAGTAATTTTGCACAGAAGGTGTGTCCCTCAACATGCGTTCAACCATGGTTCAACCCTGTTACCCAAACCTTTTTAGATTGGCACAGGAAGTGAAAAAACTGTAAGCCAGATAACAGTGACATCAGCAAGCGATGTGCTAGTGCCATGGGTAGACCAAAACTAAGTCCTCTCTTTTATTTTTCATATTTTTACAATCTTTTCAGTCTTAAAAGAGTGTGGCACTCTGACCCACTCAACCCTGTTACTGATATTATCAGAATAAAGCATATTCATTTAAAAGTTATCTTTCTTGCATTAGATATCCAAGTTTGTCCTTGCCTTGAAAGTAGCATTACATGCTACATCTAGCAATAATTCCTGAGGTTAAAACTCAAATTAGCATTGATTTTCAACCCTGTTACTTTCAACCCTGTTACTATAATTAGAGTAACAGGGGTAATTCTTCATTGGAAAATATTAATTTGATGCCTAGCTTGGAAAATCACTTTTTTTGATGGTTTTTTATCTGTTTTTCCTAAATACATAAAAAAAAATGATAAAATAAAAGGTTCATTTTTCAAAAATGTTGGTGTCTAAATTGTCCTCCAATTCTGGAATGACCCAAAAACGTTTTAATCTAAAACTGCCACACAATAAATGACATAACCATCCATAATTTCACGAGCCTAGGAAATTGCATGTATATGTATGTATGAATGTGTGTGTGGTAGCACTGGTTGTAAATTGATCCCTCCTACTCTCGCTGCTCCGTTGTGCAGAGGAGGGGCGAGGAGGGAGCCAAAGCAGGAAGGAAGGCAGGCAGAGAGGGAAGGGAGGCAGGCTGTGAATGCTAACAAGCCCCGTCGTAATCATACAGTTCCGTAGGTAGGGTTTGATTAAAAACGTCTTGCAATGGAGAGGAACGACGACCACTATTAAACACCTACTATGCACCAGTGCCGCCTTCATCCTATGCGCGTGCAGCAGTCTCACCGTCGTCGGCACGTTTGATCTGAACAACCGTCTTTTTCCGCTGAGTGAAATGTATCGCGACTGCTTGGGACTCACATTCTGACAATGGAGATTGAAAATATCGTGGCCAACACGGTTCTCCTGAAGGCGAGGGAAGGTAAGCACAGTTGAATGGCAACATAAATAATGAAAATGTACCCCCCCCCCCCGCATACACACCACCACCTCAAAGATAGGTCCATGAACGCATCCCGAGCTTTTCGGCTGTCCTACTCGGGGTTTTATGCTTTCTCTGTTTCTGCGCAGCGCTTTGTCTCCGGCAACCATATACCGTTGAAATCAGCTGTTTGTACGCTGACAACACACACAGTTCCCGGGCAGGTTAACAGAAGGCCCAGCAGCTAGCAGGCTCGGGATGAACAACGCAGGGAGTGTTTGCAGCATCGCGTATACACGGCGGCGGTGCACTAGGCTGTCGAGCAATTTTTTTCACACTAGCACAACCGCTGGTTTTGTGGGTTTTTACCATTTACGATGACGTAGCGTGCATTTAATGGTATTTATGTATGATATTGAGTGTGGACCGATAGCTGCGCAGTGGGGCTCTGTGCCTCCAGGACAGCCTCTTCTTACCTGTCATTGTAGGTTTAAAGCCCAATTAGGGACGTTACAATTATGGTTTTATTTGACGCAGACATATTTAAATGCATTGTCGTTTGGTTGTTGATAGGAACTACGGGGAGGAATATTTAACGTCAAAAAGGAGGTTTTAGTTGTTAGAGAATTAAAGAAGGCCCACCACGTACCCTGGCGGCCCATGCGCTTTAGCCCCGGGTGTTGACGCTGCTCAGTGGGACGGTGATCCCACAGCAGCCGCTCACCCGGAGGTAGGAAAGAGGCGAGTATCCCTCTGTTTTCCGTGAGATGGCAGAGTAGAGAGGCTGCGTGTGGGCGCAGGGTGGGTGTACGACACTCTATCAGCTGCCAGAGGAGGGTAACAAATGTGTTATTACTGCTCAAAGGTTTCCACTACTGGACACCAGCATAAGGCTATGGCGTCCTATATGATATATCCAAGTTGATGCGTTTCATTCGACAGCAAAATCGCCCATACACGGCTCTGGATATGCACAGAGGCCTCCCCTGCTTCTGGTTTGCATTATATTCGGACTGCGTTTCAGATCAGGACTAAACGCCAACACTACTGTGAAATGGATTGTTCACAGCAGCAGTGAATCCATTTCATAGCAGCAGCTGCCCCTGATGAGGCATCAGGCTTTCCTTTACCTGCCGTTAAATGGTGCTTGGCATTGTCGTGAGGTTTACCCCGGGAGGGTATTGTAGACTAATCGGATCTACAGGCTCAGTATGTCAGTGTCCTCAGCCAGGGGCCCCGAAAGGGCCTCAGGGATGAGAAGCGAGTAGAAGGAGCCTGGCACTTCTCCATTTGTCAACCAGCTACTTGTTCTTGAAACTATGAAAACTTTAGGATGGCCCACTGGGTGCGTTCACACCTGCCTTGTATAGTCCGGTTGAATCGAACCCTGGTGCGTTTAGCCGCTTGGTACGGTTCATTTGGGTCGGTGTGAACGCAGTCCGAGACCTCTTAACTTAAGTGAACTAAACAACCGGACTCTGGTCCGCTAAAATAGGTGGTCTCGGAGCGCTTGCTTGCGAACTCTGGAGCGGTTCATTGCTGGTGTGAACGCAGTCCGCAACAAAACATAGGAAGCGCAGTATTTACGTGTCACAAGAACGCGGATATCTTCAAAAATCTTTAGCGAAAGAGTCTTTCAAGACATCCGCGGTTGTTTAGTTAAAGAGTAAAGCAGAATTAAGTGTTGAACAGTGTCGTGTAAAGTAAACATTCTCCGTCAGCTACATAAAAGTAAGAACACCTGTCCTCGGTGAAACGCCCCTCCTCTGCAGAACGTCTCTCATGGATAATGTGCAGCAGCGCGGTCATTATGGGGAAAAGAACACCGACATGCTGATCAGGAGCCCGACGCGAAGCGGAGGGATCTAGATCCTGTCGGATTCCCCATAATGACCAAGTCGCTGCCCATATTATCCCGCTTATTACATGGCCACATTCTCAACAAAGTAACGACATGACTCCCAATATTAATTGAAATGCTTTTGTGGATTTAGAAAATGATTTTATTGATTTAAAAAATAGTTGTATGTATTGATTTAAATTTACATGCATCCGCTAAGAAAAATAGTCCGTTGTTACTGTTTGAGTAGCAACGGCAGGAACTGCTTCGATAGCGTTTTTGAGGAGCTTTTTGATTACAGATTTGAAAACATCGCTTGCTTTAAAAGTAGCACAATTCATTATGTCAAACCTTGGAAAGTATCTAGATATCCCTGCCCTAATGCCGTCTGATGTCTATGTCTGGACCGCTGCGTAAAAAGGAGGGTTTCTGCCCGTTACTTCTCCGCTGTTTTCTTGTCGCTCTTGTCTTGTCAGTTTCAGCCAAACTGTATACAGTTAAATCGAACGGACTTGACAACGGTCAATAAATCCTTGACGGCCCGTCCACACAGCGGCGTGCGCTGACGCTTGCCGGCGGGCGTGTCTGAAACTCGACCAACAACCAATCACATGAATCTCCCGCTCCTGACACACAAGCAGCGGTTTGATTGGCTAGAGCTTGTACTGGCATATGATTCGGTTGGCTGACGCCTCACCGAGGCGTCAAAAGTTGAACATTGCTCAACTTTTGCAGCGAACCACGCCAGCTACGCTCCACGTCGCTTCCCACGATGCATTTCGGCTAAAAGTGACGTCACCCCATTCAAAGTGAATGGGGAAGCGTCAACGCACGCCGCTGTGTGGACGGGCCGTGACAGTGGTCTGTCTGTTCTGGATTAAAAACGTGTCACGCGTTTTGAATTGACCAATCGGAATCGAGTATTCAACAATGCCATGTAATAATGTTTTTTAACGGACGTTGTCTGATTATATAATCATATGCGCGGGCCGCTAGTGTCTGTTGATCTCCAGACTAAAAGCAGCATGAGAGTAACCTGCCGAAAGTGCCGATGCTCCATGGCGGAGGCTCCGCTAGAAATTGCCGGGATTTGCGTTGTTACCCCCTTAATGTCTGACCAATGGTTGAACAGCATTTCCGAGCACATGACTTGTGTTTAAAGTTTATAGTCCGTTTGAGTTTTGCCCGTGTGAACGCAAACCGAACCTTCTGAAAAATGAAACAATGTAACAAACTGTGGTCTGGTGCGCACCAGAGAGCGGACTATTAGGTGTGAATGCACCCTTAGTCGATTAATTGTCCATTTTGTTTGATGACTAAGATTTCTAGGTCATTTTTGTTCATGTTTTTTCAATGGAAGCCTTATTTCCAAGAAATGTAAGCACATCTATGCACAAGATAAAAAGTCGTTGTTTGTGTAGAAACCCAGTTTAACAGGCGTTTCACATTTGTATCCAATGCAGACACACACTACTATACCATAGACATGCATCTAATACATTAGTCGAAAAAATCACGAGTGTTAGTTTAACACGTATTTCTTTAGTCGAAGGTTACCCTTGCAAACGGTCTGTACTTGCAGTTTTAATAATGATGTTTTATTTGTGTAGCATGGACACTCCTCCGCCACATCAAACATGTTGATTATACAGTCAGTGTTGTTTTTTATATTTCTCTCTGCTATACCATTCAGTGTGTTAATTAGCACTGAGATTAAAACAGCTAATGGCTCCCAATGTAACCCTTTAAGGTGCACGGGAGACTAATTTGATTGTAATTATGCTTTCCAGAGGTGGTTGTTTGCAGCTGTCAAAGTGTTTCAGTGTGTGACAGGTGTCAACACTGGCACCGAGTTGTATAGCCTATTACCCGCCTTTTGAACACACCAATTCAGACAGAAAGCAGCTCCTGTGGATTCAGAGGTCAGCTCCTTCTTTAATTCTCTCCTCGATCATCTATATGCCACACAGCATCAAGGCCTAGCGACTAGCAGAGAGTTGCAGGCGGGCCGTCTACCAGCTGCAGGGTCCAAGCTGTTGTTGAGCCAGCAACAGTTTGCCCTGCTGATGTGTCCTTGAGGAAGACGTTAAATCAGTTGTTCTGTAACTCTGTGACCTCATTGTGGAGCCGGGAAGTGACAAACGGTTTCGCAGCGTACTAAGTATGCATAAACAATCATTTGTTTGCAGATATGCAGCTTTTTCCAGAATAAACTCCTGATTAGTGCCGTCCTATTTGTCTTTTTGTGCCTGGAAAACCTTCGCTCACAAGATTCTCACAAGTCAATTTTTTCACACCTGTTGATGTGAAACTGGGTGGCCAGAGTAAGAAGTGTTACGACAGGGTGTGTCCAGTCTGCCACTGCTGAAATGACACGTCAAGGGAAGTGGTTTTGGTGTTGTAGAGATGACACCGCTCCCATCACTCCCCACCCCTGCCTCTGGGAAACGTATACATGCATTTGCCTCAGGAAATCCCAACACATTTTCAAGCCCTTTCTTTTGCCTTAGGGCCTCTCAGACTGCAGGAGGTGACAGTACATGAAGTCAGAGGAAAACATTGCTTTAGCTCCTCAGAGAATTTGTTAGAAAGTTTTGGCAAATGGTGTTGCTGGAAATACCAAGATGAACACTTTTGGCATAGATTCAGCCCAAAATGTAAGTGAATGTAAAACCTTAGCCAAGTTATTAGAGACTCATTGCAACAGTAGGATTCCACATACCTACTGTTTATCATCAGAAGTACAAGTGTGTTGACACTTGACAGTCTGAACCCTTTTGTTAAGGACCCAAATTCAATATTTACCTAACATTAGTTAAATCCGGAGGATATAGGGTCTGTTTTGCAGACACTGTTTCAACACAAACTGTATTGGTGCATATATTGGCTTATTTCATTACACTAAACGTATACTACATATTGCGGTTTAAAGCACTTGAGATCATTTAGAAACAGTGTTCTCGTAGTTTCTCCCGCAGAATCCACTGTTTACAATACTTTGCAGCAAGCACCTGAGTACTCTATCATAGCGGAGCAGATGGCAGTGTGAAGTCAGCTGATGAAATTCTGTTTACTCTTCAGCTGCAAAATATCCTGCCTCATTACATTTATTTGCCAGAGCTCTTTAACAACCACACCGGAGGTTCCTTTTGATACATTTCACAAAAAACGCTGTTTTTAACTGATGTGTTTTTTGCCGCAGAACAAACAAAAAAAATATGTGCTGTTATAGCTTCTGAAAACTCACATTTTTTACTGATTCAGACCTAAAAGGTTAACTGATGCCCACCCGAAACGTATATGATTAAAACATCAAGTTGAACATTTCTTTAAAGGGGCCATATTATGCTAATTTTCACATTTCATAATTGTAATTTGTAGGGATGCGCCAATCGCCAATTTTGGGGCTGATCGCCGGAATCAGTATCGGCCGATACCGAACGCCGATCCGATGGAGTGGGCGGGGCCTATGGGGATCTTCCATTTAAAGTGATGTTTAAAACTCAGTTAATGGGGCTCACTCACTGGCGCTTCACAAACAACAACCAACATCATTATTACATTCAAATGAAGTACATTATTCAAGTTTACATTAACTTTGGAGAATAACACGGGAGAAATGAGCAGAAGTGCGCTCTTTTCCTCTCTCCCTCTCTCTCTCCCCCCTCTCTCCCTCTCCTGTCAGTATCTCATGCAGCTCACTGATCCAGTAATGAGTGACCCGACAGTGAAGAATAAATATATTTATAACTACACTGAACAAAAATATAAACGCAACACTTTTGTTTTTGCTCCCATTTTTCATGATGAACTCAAAGATCTAAAACATTTTCTATATACACAAAATAACCATTTCTCTCAAATATTGTTCACAAATCTGAAAGAATCTGTGACAGTGAGCACTTCTCCTTTGCCGAGATAATCCATCCCACCTCACAGGTGTGGCATATCAAGATGCTGATTCGACAGCATGATTATTGCACAGGTGTGCCTTAGAATGGCCACAATAAAAGGTCATATGGTATGGGTAGGCATATGTTATGGACGACGAACACAGGCCACTCGATTCACAACATTACCCTAACCCTACCCCTACCCCTCACACCAGATACTGCCTGGTTTTCGGACCCCCCCAGACCCCCCCAATAAAACAAAAATGCACGTTTCAGAGTGGCCTTTTATTGTGGCCAGCCTAAGGCACACCTGTGCAATAATCATGCTGTCTAATCAGCATCTTGATATGCCACACCTGTGAGGTGGGATGGATTATCTCGGCAAAGGAGAAGTGCTCACTGTCACAGATTTTTTCAGATTTGTGAACAATATTTGAGAGAAATGGTTATTTTGTGTCTATAGAAAATGTTTTAGATTTTTGAGTTCAGTGTAGTTTAGCTTGTTCCAGAGGTAGATAAAATAGCTAATCCTGCAGCTCCGCCCGCCGGACCGGTGAGCGGAACGAAACACACAAGAGTTAGACCTAACACACTTAGCTATTTTATCTACCTCTGGAACAAGCTAAACTAGTTATAAATATATTTATTCTTCACTGTCGGGTCACTCATTACTGGATCAGTGAGCTGCATGAGATACTGACAGGCTGGGAGAGGGGGAGAGAGAGAGGAAAAGAGGGCCCTTCCGCTCATTTCTCCCGTGTTATTCTCCAAAGTGAATGTAAACTTGAATAATGTACATCATTTGAATGTAATAATTAAGTTGATTGTTGTTTGTGGAAGCTCCAGTGAATGAGCCCCATTAACTGAGTTTAAACATCACTTTAAATGGAAGATTTAAAGTGATGTTTAAATCTTCCATTTAGGCCCCGCCCACTCGATCAGATCGGCGATCGGTATCGGCCGATACTGATTCCGGCGATCGGCCCCGAAATTGGCGATCGGAGCATCCCTAGTTTATACCGTGTTTTGTTTCAATTAATGTATCATTTAGTTACAAATATGTGATATATCTGAACAACAAAGTGGTCAAAAATCATTTTCTTCATTTATCGGAACCATTTTCATGATCGTTATTTAAGAATGACGTTTATCTTTTTTGAGAATGAGTTCTTATTTTTGTAATGTATTGGGGTCTACAACAGATGATACAAATGTTTGTGTCAGTAAATGTGTACTAACAGAGGCGGGGGTGTGTGTGAAAACAACGGGGACAGGGCTGCTGTCAGACGATCAGCTGTGCAGCGTCATCACAAACGGACGTCGCTTCACGTGACGCTCCGGAGGAAAGGACGTCCCATTGCTCTTAAAACTCATTTCCCTGCTTCTCGTGGTTTCCTTGCGTCTCTCCATGCTTCCCTGGTGGGAGGGACTAGTCGCAGGGAAACGACGCAAGTGAGGGACGCAAGGAATCCATTTAACCGAAGTGAGAAGGGCCCATAGACATACTTTATTGTCATTTCAACAAGACACAGAGTGTACTATTAAAACGAAATTTCGTTGTACTGGCTTACAGGAACAGGACAATATAAAAACTTGCTAAAATTGTACATATAAATAAATAACTCACTCTTGAGGGAACTTTGGGAATGTAGCCTTTGCACACCATTTACATGAACAAAACCCCCTAAAGGCAGAAGAGGCCCCTTTAAGACATATCGATCACTATGCATCAGGTCAGTTGCTGAGCCCTAAATATTGATAAATGTGAAGTTGTTTGCTGAAGGACTTTCACTTCAGTATATTGCATATCCCAAAGTGTCGATGTTGACTTGCTGCATTCAGCTGTGAATTATAAATAGTGTTGGTGTAGAGAGAATTGGATGTTGCATGGTTAGTTGTAACATTTATAAAAACATGTGTTAGATATCAGAATATTTGTCTATAGACGTCTGTAATTCAAGTACCTGATTTTTTGCAGTTTGTTAAATGGCAAACTTTATTGTAGATATTCTATCTTACTTGTCTGTCAACTAAAAGATAAGCAAAAATTATATTTAGTTCAAATAAAGCTGCACTGGGCATGTCTTAAAGTGAATGTATGTTTTATTTTACAGGCAGAAATGTTTCTAAGAAGTAAGAAATATATCCAAGGAGCAGAGCGGAACAGGTTTACGTTGTGGTACTTTTTCATTCAAACCTGTTGGCAACATGGACTTGAACATATGCTTAACACATCTTACACTTCCACACATATTTTCATATTCGAATGTAAAGATTGACTGGACATGAACCCCTCTTCCTGGAATCAAATTTCATTTGATCTTTTTCTGCTCTTTCTTTCATCTTCATAAAAAGGAAGGAAAGTGGACAGTCCTGTGCTCACATTCCAGTTGAAACAAATCCAGTTTATATAACTCATTTCCACCTTACAAGTTGGAAGCTTTGATTTATTTTCTTTTTTGCCATAGAACATCACAGCTGTAAGAGGATACACCTCCCTCTCTAACCTCTCTCTGCCCCCTCTCCACCACCCTTTTTTCAAATTGTAGGCTAGCAGGACCACTTGTGTTGGTTTTCCTGTGACGTTAGCAGGCGTAGCTTTATTAGTTTTGCGGTCATAGCTGGGCTAACACTTGTTGTCATCACTCTGGGGTGTTTCCTCCAGCTGAGGCTCATAAAACACATTGCTTTGTGACTGTCCCTTGATGTGGCACTCATTTTACAGTTATTACACCCACAAATGGGTATGTTGCGTACGCACCGTATGCTGCATGACACCATGCTTAGCCGGGTGGCTACTGGGATGTTCATTTAGCACGATTTCTTGGCAAGCTGACTAAGCATGAAGAGGCACTTTTTGAGGCACTTTGTGAACATCATAGTTCTCGTTGCCTTATAAATGTTAAATGGCTATTTTTACTATGGGAACCCAGCTGTTTGCCTGATGTTTACTATGTGTACGGTTTAGTGTATTTACTTTGTATTGCATGTTATTTAGCTGACACTTTTCTACATACACTTCAATCTGGTAGACATTACTACGGGAGAAATGTTTTCTTTTAGTGTTAGGTGTCTTGCGCAAGAACATTTAAAAATATGGACTATGCAGTTATCAAACCAGTGACCCTCTAATTGGCAGATTAGACCCCCTGAGCCATAGCCCAACAACTTCTTATGGTTCAAATAAAGATTTGGTTTCTCTAAAAATTGTTTTTATGTCCATATACTGGGGTTCAATACTGGTGCGGAAGATCTGGGTTTGAATCCATCTAGGGAAACATTGAGGCTTTATTTCCCTCCGTATCGCCCTTTCAACTCTCCAAGAAAGGCACTTGTGTTTCAAAAAATTATCTTTAAAACAAAAAAGTTTTTACAGGTCTGTCAGGGTTTAGTAGCAAGTGTGTTTAATATCAAAGGTCCTTCATGCTTTGAAGGTTTACTGAAACAGTCCTAGATACAAAATGTAGCTGTCTGCCCTTGGGCTAATTTTACGTCACTCCTGCCTTTTTAAATATGTCTTGAAGGTGTTGTCTTATCACCAATCATCCTCAAGGTGTAATAGACGTTCCCACCCAAGGGCTCAGACGAAGCTGGAGAGGCTGCTTTTGTGCGCTCATGCTCCCCCGGCGCGGCCATGAAATTAACCAGCGGGCCATTCATCTGAGAGACGGCTGCAGATAACATACAGATTATTAACCTTTCAGTCCGTCCTCTCCCTGCGACTCAGCGCGTCTCGCTCAAGTTGAGTCTAGCTCAAGTTGAGTCTCGCCATGTTCCCTTCCCTCCCCCCTCTCCCTCAAGACGCTGTGAAAACACGGGTCAGTTTTCAAGCACGTCTCGGCTTGATTTAATGGAATATCTTGAGGGACGGGGCAGAGGAAGGAAAGGTCTTGCAAAACACCACCGCAGCTGTAACGAGCAAGAGGGCATGTGCAGCATGTGTTTTCTGCACATGTGAAAAACTGCATGTCCTACCTCGTGTAAGATCGCCTGCCTTTTTTGTTGCTGATGTCATGTCCTGGAATTCACTCGGTTGTTGTAGTGTTGTTCACATTTCATGCTTGTGACCCTCACATTCTTGCAGCGCCATAAAGACTAAGAGTGGGGAAATCTGGCCATAAAGAATGAACTAAGGCATAACAAGAGGAGAACACTGTTTATATGTGGGGGAGGGGAACAAGAAATCAGTGAGGGAGGAGAAAATGGGGAAGGGGGCATGTGAGAGAGGTGAGGATTTAGAGGATGGCAGTGCTGCCTGATATGCACATGTTTCTCTTGTCCTCTCTCTCAGCTGATGTGTGTCTTGCAGTGCGGGTATACAGATGGATTACCTTATGCAAACACCGGGCCGTTGCTTTGAATAGGCAACACAGATACTAGCAACTAATGTTTTCCTTATCAGAGGATACTCCAGCCAATCATACACTGTAAGGGGAAGCAACATGCCATTCATTTATCATGGTCAGGCTCCATTGTGCCTGTGTGCATGCTCGTATTACAATAGGCTCAAACTATGCGTGACATTTCCTACCATGATTTTGGGAGAGGACCATAGCCCTATGATCGGAAACCTCTACGACAAACTTCATTAATCCCAAAGGAATTGTTCAATTTTTTCCTTGTGTTGTTATACGTTACATCACATACATCTGCCCGGAATAAACACAAACGGGACCGAAAAATGAAGACGTAGCTAATAGTGTGCGCCATGGAGCATTTGGGGGTTCGGTGCCTTGCCAATACCTCATTCACACCAACGCAACTCCGGTTCAAGCTCCGTGCTAGAGCTTTTCAGGTTCAGAACCGATTCTTCGGTTTAGTTCCGGCTCTTTTCACACCGCCCAGAGTCCGACTGGTGCTGTGTCATTGCGTCATTGTTTGCGCGCCTGCTTCATAAAGCCAAACCGCGCGGAAACCCCTCACAGCTGACACCGACAACAACAACAACGGCCGATTGTGCTCCAGCTTCCTCTGTACCTCTTCGGAAGACCAGATTCCCAGTAGGTAGCTGGTCTCTTCAGTGGACCACTGCTGCTTGTTACGTTTCTCCATCGTTGTGTTCAAACTGGATAAAACGCCGGCTTTTTGTTGTTGTTCGGGAGTTGATCCCGCCCCTGCCCCCGCCTCGACGTATGCGGTGCTTTTGCTCTAGCCGGACAATTTTTTGGTGCTTGAAACGAACTGGATTCCGGAGCTAAGAGGCTGCTCCGCCTCTGCGGTGTGAACAGGAAAACCAGGTGCTTTTCAAACTCCAGCTCCGAACCGGCCCTGAAGCACCGTTGGTGTGAATGAGGTATGAGAGAAACCTTGTCAGTGTCCAGGAGGCCAACTTGCATCAGGCATACCAGTCAACTCTCTGTAATCTTTTCCTATTGGGTCTTGAACCGGCAACCATGCGCTTCCCAAGCCCAGTCCCTACATTCAGATTTCCTGCTGCTCTAAATTCGTTCTGCTCGGTTACCGATTTAACCGCTTTAATGAACGGCTAAGCGATATGAAGAAAATCAAATATCACAATATTTTGGACCAGCTTAATTGATATTGTAGGTGTGACCATTGAAGCTTTCAAAAAAACATCTAAACCAATGACCATTTGAACAAGTAGTCAATCATCAGTAATGTATAGACCAAGTAGGTAATGGCGAATTATAGAAAAGTTACAAGCCTGGTGAATTCAGAAATTGATATCATTTTAGTGTGACACAGCTTTAAAACCACAATAAGAAAACACTTATGATATCAGAATATTTACATTTTAAGCTTATATGTAGTGTCAAATAATATTATTATATTTCCCAGCCTTACTGCAGGGTGGGGGTCAGATCTGAAGAGGTATAGGCTGGTACCAAATATTCAGGATATGATAAGGCTGGACCAAAATATCTTTGTAAACAGTCTTATCAGTGCATGGAGAAAAGCTAGTGGTGCCAAATTGAGTGGAGTTATTTAACTCTGAGTTCATGTTGGACATTTGTGTTCCATGCTACCTCTAAAAGAGAAAAATAATGTCTCTTCACTTTACACTCAGATTTATCAAAGCTCACACTGATCCTGAGTTTCATATTCATGCTATTTGTTTGTGCGTCAGGCTTAAAGGAATGAAAAACTTGATGCGTTCATCATAAGTGGCTGAAGTGGCGAGGCAGGTTGAGTGAAGATGTAAATACTGGCTGCTCTCTGCCGCGGTCGGTCTGTCGCTGTCACAGGCGAGCTGGATTCTCTGGCCTTGTGGCTGTTATTCCCATGTCAGCATGTGACATGTGTTCATCAGATGGGTGAGCTGCTTCTCCCATATGGTGATGCGAAATGAAGACCGGTTGTGAAGCAACGCTAACATCTGAAAAAGCTGGGAATCACAGCAGCAGAAGTTGCCAGTGATGCTGATTTCCACTTCAGAGTGTATTTATATATCGCTTTCTTTTTACCGACGGACTATTTGTTATCGGATTTGTTATCGGATTATGGAAGCAAATAATCGCTTCGTGTATTCATATACAGTATGTGCCACATAAAAGTGAGTGATTATTATTATTTTTGGATAAAAAAGGAAATAATAGGATGTGACTAATGACTATTCAATTGATTAATCGGTTAATTATTTGGCTTTTCAAATGCCGAATAATTGTGAAAGCTGTCCTTCACATGTTCCCAGAGTTTATTGAGGCTTTATTATAAAGTCTTGTTTTGTTGGATGGTCCAAAACCGGAATTTATTTAGTTTATTTTTGTAGTATTATAATACAAAAAATACATGTATTACTAGACAAAGATCTTATTGAGATAGATCATGAATCATACTTGATTTTTATGCTGGTACTAATTTGAAAATTGGATATTACGACAAATCGGCTAATATATTATATTATATCTTCATTGAGCTAACATTGGTTGACATGTCTTATTTTTTGGCTTAGGTGTAGGCCTGTTTGTCCACATACAGTAACGCTTTGAAAGGCTCTTCAGGCGTTTTAACGATGGTTCACTAACCCATTGCACACACAGAAATGTCCTCTGTATGATTTTCAAAATACTTTTTCCCCCTTTAACTTTTGAATGTGAAATAAGTTGCAAACTATGTGAACTGGCTTAAAAAACAATAACAACCTCAAGTCTGTATTAGTGAAAGCCTGGAGGTGGAAGGTGGCCTCGCTGTGCCATCTCAGGGTGTCCGCGGGGTCTTAAAAAGTATTACAAGTTGATAAATCAATTTTAGCGAAAATGAAGGCTATTAAAAAGTATTAAACGGCATTTTCCAAGGTATTAAATGTTGTAGCTTGTTTTCAATAAGTACATAAATTGTCCAAATTAGTGTGTAGTTTATCTATGGCATCCCGTTGGGTTTGACGTCATCTGGACATCGCACGCTCACTTCTTGATAGCGCGCGAAGCTCCGTTTACGCCGGTTGTTAAACAACATCGTTACGGGGAAATGCAAGTTTGCGTCCAAATGGTTGGAAGATAAGGAGGAAGGACAATCAATACTGTATATAGTGAAGTGTGTCGCCAATGTAACCGGTTAAAACTCAAAGTGGCGATGAGGTCTTAAAATGTATGGAAAGGGTCTTAAAAAAGGTCTTAAAAGGTTTTACATTTGACTTCAGGATTCCTGCATACCCTGCGTCTACTATGTGACCTCCAGTCTGTTCCATGACCGACTTGAGAGGAAAGGGAGCACGGTGAAAGTAGCACATTTGGGATGCCTGTATTTGGCCTGTACTCCAGACACACACAAACAAAAGCTCAGCTTCCCATACTCTCATTCTATGTGTGTATATATATATATATATATATATATATATATACATAGAACCAGACTTGGAAATGGAGGAAACGCACCAAAGTCCACCTCAGGTTAAAGGAACTGACGCTCATATGCATGAATGCCACAAGCGATAACACCCTGTTGGGTTTTATTAACAGAATAGAACTCTGGTTAAACAAGTCGAGTTGCGTCATCCATTAATCTGTGGTCGAAGCTGTCGAGCAGTTGACTCGACTGCATTTTTGTATAGCTTTTGTTGGATAGTTGACAGTCGAGAGTGAAAGGAAATATGTGTGAATATCCAGAGGGATGATGTGAGGTCAGTTACACGTTTTGGACTGCTGCTCAACCAGGATAGCCCTCCTCTATACATCTTCAACGGAAAGGAATGGGCATCCTAGTTGTGAGGCACGTCTCCTGGGTTTGACATCTTTCTCGACATGTCCCGACTTTTTAAACCTCGCAGACCTGTGCCCGAGATCCAGGGTGGTGATCTCAGCGCTGGCTGCAGCTCGGCCATGAATGAGTGAAGCGGCTCTGAAGTCGTGTTTATGGAGGGCCCCGTTCTCTTGGAGGGGAGAACCGAAGTTAAATAAATACTCGCTCCATCCTGTCTGCATTAAGGGCCTGCACACATGGCTTTGACGTCAGAGTGACATTAAACAGGGTGGGGTGGCCCAGCCAGCTCCGACAGGCACATGCACCAGCGCGCACACATACACACAAACACACACTCCTACTCGGCTGGCTATTAAATCCCTGTCTTTCTTTCTTTCTTTGTATTTTGTCTTGTTTTTATAACTTTCCTTCCCTTATTTTTTTCCCTTCTGACTCCAAGTTGAGGTGACATTTCTCAAGCTTATGTCCTTTAGTAAATCATGAGTCACTTGTTTTGCCACTACTTGTCTCAACACTTAAATTCCCTTTAACTACATCACCTGGTAAGAAGTTAGTCTCTGACGACTTGTTACTTTTTGTTGAGTTGGTTCGACTGTTATCATCAGTCATGCTGTGTTTTAGGCTCAAACGTGCGCAAGGATTCAACTGGCTATCATCAGAGTGTGCATTCCAACTCTTCATTTCAACATTTATCTTTGCCGTCCTTCCTTATGCTGCAACGGAAATGTTTGTGCATGTGCCTGTACGAACTAAGTGTTCTGTGAGTGTGTGTGTGTGTGTGTGTGTGTGTGTGTGTGTGTGTGTGTGTGTGTGTGTGTGTGTGTGTATGCCCTGCAGCCCCACAACTGGTCTGTCAACATGCCTATCCACCTCTACTACCTGAGAGCAGTGGCATCTTAAAAGCTTTGTTAGCAAAACAATGACGAGTGACGCAGTTAAAAAAAAAGTGTCATTAATTTGACTAATGACAGTTTCTCGAGCTGATATCCGGCTTGTTTGCATGATTGTAGCGCGCTTTTCCCCCTGTGAACATAGTACAAGACTAAGGTGTTGTTTTGCTCGTGTTTGACCACCGTGGCCCCTGTATGTATTTGCGTTGAAGCTGTCGCATGTCTCTGCCGGACCAGCTGGTGTCTGGTGAACTTTGGGGCAGAGGATTTCCCTCTCCGTCATCCTCAAACCGTCAACCGTTTACTGGAGCTCGGGACTGCTTTGTTTGTTCAGTGTTTTTAAAACATGCATATCAATTGGTGAGAAAAATCAGAAATGTGGGCTGGAAGATAGTTCAGAGTTTAAATCTGTAAATCTGAAATCAGATATGAGTCTCTGTCTTTAATCTGACTTTTCTTTGTCTACCAACTAAAAAAATGCTGAACACGTTGACTGCCTTTTTATTCTTCAAATGATAGAAGTAAGAGATACCTTGATTTATGTTGAACTCATTGTTGAAAAGTGTTAAATAATATATGTTCTTTTGATTGCTTAGTATTATTTTTTTTTGGTGTTACTTCCCATTGTAAAGCGTCCTTGGGTTTCGTGAAAGGCGCTATATAAATTGAAATTATTATTATTATTATTATTATTATTCTACTTAACCTCTTAATTTGAACGATGCATCACTGTTGAAGCTATAAGATCACACAATTCTGTTATGTATTCTTAAGTTTTACTAAGTTAAATCATAGTTTTGCCAACTCTAAACTGCACTTTAAATCTAGGCAACGTTTTTGCAAAGGTGATTCACAATTCCAGTGAAGTATTTGGTTTCTATAAGCTGTTTTATATAAAATATTCACGTCATGTTTCAAGTGTTTTGTTTTTCTCAAGGCTGTGATTACCTGGATTTATGTCATCCTGTGTCATCTTTTCAAAAATAATAAATAAATAGTTTCCATACACATTAAATACAAAATAGGCCTTTAGGAAGGTCAAAATGTAAGAGTTAAAAACCAAATGAAATGATAAGATTCTTTCCAAGTTGATAACCCTTAAAGAATTGAACATTTTAGGACTGTCTCCTTGGCGTCTTCCGTACAGTTAATTATGAATATTATTATTATTATTATTCATATAAATATTTGTTTTCCTTATTTTTTTACAAAACAAACTGGCTCTATACAAACATATGGTGTTATAAAAAGTTGTTTTGGTATCATTTGTTGGTACTTATTATAACATCAGAAAGAACATGATTGTTCTTGGTTTCCATGCCTATTGTCAATAGTGCAGAAAATTAGATTAAATTGATGGAAAAGGAAAGCAGTATGACAACCATTATACATATATTTTTTGTAACGGTAAAACTACCAAATTATATATTCTCTACAAACCATTAATCAATATTCAATTTAAGATTTCATCTCGTCTGTTTTAACATCTTCTGGTTTTGTAAAGCTGTTAGTTTGCAAATCAAAGCAGCATGTCATCAGGATAACATCTGCTTCTGACTTCTTCATCTTTAGTGTCTGTCCTCAAGGGGTAAATACCTCAGTTTACCCCGCACAATAACACACACTACCCTGCTGTTGTTAGAATGAACATTTCAGTCAAATATATGGGGTGACCCAAGCCCCCTTTGAATAGCGTTGTTGTGTCAAATCAGGGTCATCTAATGTGCTGCTCGCACTCTCCAACGTGTGTGTGTGTGTGTGTGTGTGTGTGTGTGTGTGTGTGTGTGTGTGTGTGTGTGTGTGTGTGTGTGTGTGTGTGTGTGTGTGTGTGTGTGTGTGTGTGTGTGTGTGTGTGTGTGTGTGTGTGTGTGTGTGTGTGTGTGTGTGTGTGTGTGTTGTGTGTGTGTGTGTGTGTGTGTGTGTGTGTGTGTGTGTGTGTGTGTGTGTGTGTGTGTGTGTGTGTGTGTGTGTGTGTGTGTGTGTGTGTGTGTGGCATTACTGACCAATCATTAATTTTAGGGTGAAGACTTGGTAAGGGTTAGGCATGTGTTGGTTAAGGTTAGGATAAGTCTCCAGGAAATGCATGTAAGTCAATGTAATGTCCCCTGAAGTGATGCGTGTGTGTGTGTGTGTGTTTTCCAGGGGAAAAAAGTGAGTTTCTGGAAACATTAACATTCTATTATAGACAATGATTACATTCACTGTTGTGTGTTTTGTATTGAAAATGCTTATTGAAATGCCTGTTGGGTTACAACATAAGTTACAATAGAAAAAATAAAACATACACAAAAATATGTTTACATGCGTATTTCTATGGGGGTATAAGTTGTGTATCTTTCTCTACAAGCCATGATTGAATACCTGTATTCTAAACATTAAAGTTGTGTTGCATTTTAAATGACTTTTATAGGCAGTATGTTTTGTTCCTTTTTAACAAAGAAAACTGGTTGTCCAAAAGGAGTCCTGTGTAATTCTCTGTGACAGTTACCGTTTATTGAGGCCGGTGTGCATGTATTTCATAACACATTTAATAATCGGGTAAGAAGCATGACTTCGTAGCCATTTGAAATGACTCTTTAAGTTGGAAAAACAAAGGACTCTTTCAAAGCTGGACATATTGTATTTGTCCAAGATGTCCCAATTGTGTCACCTCCCTGTTTTTTGTCAATCTCTTTTATTCCATGGTTATACAGCGAGAAGATGGCTTTAATGGTTGACAGTCAGGCTTTTGACAAGGAAGTAATTCAATACGAAGTATGACAACACTGGGATACTTTGATTTGGATCCCGGTGTATACTTGTATACTTATGTGTGCTTTGATATACATGCTAAATAACAATGGCCCTTGAACTGAGCCCTGGGGTATCCCCAATGCTTTTGGATGGATAGTTTTTCTTGCATTAAATCTTAAACCGTGAACATTTCACCTAGTACAAGTCAAACCATTGTGCGGCAACTGCGGCATGTTTAGATCATTGGAATTTGTTCAGTTTTGATAACATCATGCTGTGGTTACCAGTATTGAAGTCTTTTTTTTTAAAGAATACAGCTCTTGTTGCTCGGCCTTTATCCAAAATGCCTTTTATTCTTTCAATTACATGGCAGTTTGCAGTCTCCATAGAATGTTTGTTTGGGTCTGAATCCAAATTATGTTGATGCAGTAAATCATTGCATTGTGTTCCGAGTTGCTCAGCTACAATCTTTCAGCTAGGGGCTGTGAGTGCATGCAAAGGCGTTCTCACCAGATATAAAGATTGGACTGATAAAAGCTGCTATTCAGGTTCTCTGGGAAAGTTTTTGTTTTTATTTAACATTCTGTGTTTTTTATCAGTGCAGATTCTCTGATGTCTGCAGTCTTTAGATTGCTAAGGCGACTCATAATCTTGCCTACTTTTTCAAGATGAAGCTCTTTGATGTAAACCTGTCTTTGAGACTAAATGTGTGCATGCCCCATGATCTTTGGAGCTGTCAAACATTCTTCACCACATGCTCCGTCATGCTGCATAGAGGTGACTGGTGAGATGAACCAGCTATCCTTGCCTCTGGTCACTGCAAGGTCAACAACACACACACACACACACACACACACACACACACACACACACACACACACACACACACACACACACACACACACACACACACACACACACACACACACACACACACACACACACACACACACACACACACACACACACACACACACACACACACACACACACACAAACTCACAAGGATGGATGCCCTTTTGTTCTTGGGTCGAAATGCAGTCATCAGATGTGGTTAAAGACTCAAAGTGCAATGTCGAAAAAGTGACTTGATTGATGTGCTGATTTTTAATGTCTTTTTGTGTGTCTTAGGTGGAGGGGGGAAGAGGAATGGTCGCAGCAAGAAATGGAAAGAGATGCTGAAACTCCCCCACATCAGCCAGTGTGAGGAGCTACGCCGCACTATCGGTAAGAAACCTGGAGTGTGGGTGTGTATGGTTGTGAGGCAGAAAGATAACATGCCATGCTGTGTCGTTGGGGTGGGTCCGACTGCGGGAGGAAGTTCAGATTGGACTTCCTTCCTGCTTCTACCCGTCTCCACCCGTAGTTACAGGCAGGGGACAGGAAACACTTTGTGAGTGTGTGTGTTTCTGAAATCGGTTTGCACACAGCCGTTTCTTAATCCCCAAGTCTCTCCTGATATGACTGTCTGCTCACACACACACACACACACACACACACACACACACACACACACACACACACACACACACACACACACACACACACACACACACACACACACACACACACACACACACACACACACACACACACACACACACACACACACACACACACACACACACACACACACACACACACACACACACACACACACCAAATCAAAAGGTCTTCACTACCGCTTCCTTCATGTTCTCCACATCCAGATTTTGTTTAAAGTAGGGGCAGGATTCTCTCTTTGTGGCCCAGGCAAGTGCTCTACTCCTGGGCTACATTATCTCCCCCCCACCCACCCCGGTCCTCTGAATGCCACAGCACTCTGTGTATGTGTGTGTGTAGGTGCCTGTATGTGTGTAATAGTGCGTCACTGCTATCTCTGCCAGAGATTGCAGTGCTACCCTCCCCCACATACTCTTCCTCCCTCTTTTCTGTCTCCATGCCTCCCCCTCCCACTATCTGCATCTCTCCCTCCCTCTTTCCACCACTTCAGAGGAACATAAGAGTGGCAGAACAGGAGAGTTATGGAGAGAGAGAGAGGGAGAAGCTTTTACAACAGGGGAGAAATATATCTTAAGGACAGGAGAGAGTGAGAGAAACGAGAGGAAAAGGGGGGAGTGAAAGAGATGTAGATGCACATACTCCCAACGGTGATATCTCTTACTCAGCAACGGTTGTGTTCCTCGCCGTTTTGTCTTCATATCACAAATCGCAGATCTCATTATCATAAACCTGAATGCATCAGTCGTCGGCAGCTGCTTAAAAAACAGCACATAAATGTCACCTTAAGTGTGAAGAAGCATTGTGCTCGTCATTTCTTGCATATTTAATGTCATTTGGATTATAACCGTGGAGAGGATTCTTGAAACGGCCTTAATGTGCCTACGTGTGTGTGTGTGTGTGTCGGCGCACATATGCACGCAGCAGCTGTTGAGGGTTACATACGTCACTATTACATAGACGCTATTGCGTAATTTCCACACTGAGGGCAGGATCAAAATAATCCCTTTTGCCTACTTAAACGCACAGACGTGAAGGCATGTGTGTGTGTACGCATGCCCGTACACAGGGTAGGCGCAGAAGATGGAAGGGTACAGTAAAGCGGCTGATCGCAGTGTCTTTGTTTTGTCTTGAAAATGTCAGCCATTTGACCGTAGCCTTGACAAGTGTGCAGTACTTCTAGGAAGCCTAGTTTACATTGTGTGGGCTGCAGCCAGTATGTCTTGTCTCTTCCTCTTGTTCCATCTCCATGTCTCTCTTCTGGTATCCATCCAGTGCATACAGTACACTTGCACCTACCACTATTGATCTCTAAAGCCATCGCACATGCCTACACTTGTGCACATTTGGCTGGCCGTTCGAGAAAAAAGTCACACACTCTTGGCCCCAAAAAAAGTGGTGCAGTGATGACATATTTTTTGCATGCTGACACGTAATTTAGAAATTCAGGGGCTCCTACTACCAAAAGCCAATGGGACTTTTTAATAGTTTTTTGGAATATTGCAGGAAATAAGATCCGTGGCAAACACACGTTTGCGATACTTACATGTTTTCTTTCAGCCGGATAATCTCCACCTTTTAACACCAACTGATATTTGAATCTTGAGTGCAATCGTCGCAAGTAAAAAGCTAACGTTAGGCTACAAACTAACTAATTCACATGTACATGACTTCACGTCACCACCGCTAAGCTAAATGCGGCTAATATTCGGCATTATGCAGTTTAGGAATTTAATTAAGGTACTTGTTAGCAACTGCTGTTTGTATGACACATAGAAGTTTCCTACATTCACCAATGGGGTGTTTACTGATGTATTGTATGAAGTAGAATCATTTATGAAAACCGTTGCTTATCGACGGAACCAGAAATGGAGAAATGCCAACTCATTGCCCTTATTTTGAATTCCTGCACCACTCTATTGGAATTTTAATGAAGTTGTAATTGCAGCTTACTTCACGGCTCAGACAGCTACAAGTCCTGACTGGTTCAAGCTTTACACCTCTCCCTGCATTCCTTTCTATCTTTTCATTTTGCGGTCCCTTTTTTCTTCTTTCTGAAACCTGGTAGTCTTGTATTTTCTTGTTTTCTCTCTAGTTATTTTCACAGTTGTCTTTTGTTTAGGACAAAGAAGAGGGGTGTCGTACGCAAAGAGAGCATTTTGGGCACAAATGCCAATGTTTTCACACACACACCCAAATCTGGGCCCAAGAAAATGTTTATTATTTTCAAGCCTTTGTTTTCTTATGTCCACCGTCTACATTTTGCTATGTTAATGTGATTTGGCATTGTTTGTTTCTGTAGCAAAATTCATAATTGGACATTGACATAGCAAATGTTGAATGGCCAACCTGTAAAGCTGCAAAAACTACAATCATCACAACAAATATTTACAGAATGTATCTATTCCTTTCTTTTAATACAGCAGGTTGACATGAATTACTTTTTTGTGGTAGTTGTTGCTTTTCCAGGTATGCTAAATTGTCGTCTACCATTAGTTTATGAAAACATAGCTACTAAAATCATTCATGTGTCCCTGGGTATTAAGCGTTGCCAAGTCCCGGTGTTCTGTGTACCGTTAAAATGTAAACAAGTTATTACGGGAAAATAACACAGTATATACACTAGGCTGTCCAGCTGAGGCTACTGCCCTCTTTTTAAATGTTGAGTATAAGTGGTGTGTGATGGAAGAGCCTTGACACTATATGTTCTTTTCCCTAGAAGGCCCAAAATGTCCTACCAACATGATTTATATGTAATTATCTCTGGAGTACTGACACATTCCTCTATCCATTCATATACACATGTAGTATGATGAAAATGAAAAATATTCCAAAGTGGAATTATTCAGAAAATATTGCTAATAAGTAACAGGAATTAGGCCTCTAAATAAATGTAGAGAAACTGAGTTAGTGTTTAAAAGGTTGAATCATATTAACTTCAATCAATCAATGTTCTGCTTTTGCACAAGTTAATTTGGCGTCACATAGGTTGCTCAATAAGCCTGTTACTTAAAAACATGGACATCCTTTAAAGAACAATGCACAATAGACAGTTTCTGCCTTTTTTTATTACGCAAATTGGAGTGTCACCTCAAAGGGTAGACCGGTTGTGCTGTGATTCAGCCGGAAACACTAGCAATTACACTGAAACCGCCCTGAAATCCTCACCGCAAAAACCTGTTCTGGAGCAAGACTGACACCTTATCAGGAGGCTCATTGTAAACCAGAGATAATTATACGCAGTAAACTAAATTCCCTTGCAAAAATGAATTGACCATAATCTCTAGCTTAGCAAAGGCTAACGATACAAACCAGGATAGTTTGTTTCTTCTGAACCCGAATGGAAAAGTTGACTTTGCTGTATTTGGTTTGTTTAGGTTCACACTCCCCATTTGCAAATAAACTAGCTGATAAACAGAAGCCACATGTACTCTCTAGAAACTTCTTTATCGTTACAGTTTTTTTTATTACATGTAGATGCTATTATCGAAAGCGACACTTCAATACCATACTCCTACGGGAGCAATTTAGGGATAAGTATCTTGCCTCAAGACACTTTGACAAGTTGACTGCAGTGGTTGGGATTGAACCACTGACCCTCTGAATGGTAGACGCCCATTTCCCCCCTGAGCCACAATCACTTCTATCATTATTTGACTGTGTGGTGACAACCTGTCCAATGATTGTACGATATTAAATGGAGGTCAATGCATTTGTTTTTATGGAGGTATAGAGATACACATTTCCATGTATTCCTCACGTTCAAATAAACAGCTCCTAGCATTTTTCTCACTAAAATGTATGTTATGAGTGTGAGGGGATTTCCCAGCTCCAGCTCCAAAGCATGCCTCAAAAAGAAAAACTTCCAGATCGGAGATGAAAGGCAACGTCTGAATGCGAGCGCGACGCAATCCAGTTAGAGATCTCTCAGCAAGTTTTTCTGAAAGAGCTTTTGTTCTTCAGATTTGAAAAACACAGCGGTTGCACAGTGGAATGGGAAGCAATACAAATATCATATCTCTACACTCCACTGTTTGTTCACCAAAGCGATAACTTTGTTTTGCGGTCGTATAAGTGGCGAGTTTGAATGAGGAGCTGCAGAGGGAATGCTGGGTAATAAACAGTGCTGCTGGGAGGGCTGTTGTGAAGATTTGATTTACTGCTGGAGCTTGTTCTGGAGCTGTCACCACTCAGAAATATTCATCCCTTGCATGTTTGTGTGTCCTCACTGTCAGCCAGTGATGGAAAACGTCCTGGGTCTTCTTCCTCATTTGGTGCCAGAGGAAATATGACTCAAATGGCCGCCATTAGTCCTAATAGGCCGGGGCCAGCTGCACATGAGACACACACACACACACACACACACACACACACACACACACACACACACACACACACACACACACACACACACACACACACACACACACACACACACACACACACACACACACACACACACACACACACACATGGAACACACATGGAACACACGCATACAAGAATCACATGTTGTGTTCTAGCATAATCAAATGTACTTATTAAGGGATAACTTAATTTTGGGGGGATTTTCAATTTTATTACAAAAACTTTCGATTGTCCTGTGCTTTAAAAGTTGAGCCCCTTGTCTGTTTTGCTAAGTAAAGAAAGCAATCAATATCTCTCATCCATAATTTAGCTGAAATTGGCTAACCTTTAGGACGTGTACATTTGAATGCTTAAAACTGTTTGTCTCAAAAAAAAAAGGGGAACATTTAGAAAAGAAAAATAAAGATTATTTTGTGTAGAATGTAGTTTCTTTCATTGTGTCTCTTCCTTTGACCGCTTTTGGGGTATTATATATAAAATAATGAATTTTTCTAATAATTCCTAATCTGAGTTTCCACACTATTCCCATTCCTGCTTGTATACCATATTTCCGTGTATCTTTCTAGTGTTATAATGACATTTCTCTCCCCCTGTGTCTCCCTGTCCTCCCCTCAGAGAGGGACTACACCAGTCTATGTGAGAAGCAGCCCATTGGCTGGCTGTTATTCCGGCAGTACTGTGATACCAGGCCAGAGCTGAAGCGCTGCATTGAGTTTATGGATGCCGTGGTAAGACTTTCACTAAACCTTACACCATGAATTATTATCTGATGATCGTTTAGCTATTCTTCTTTCCCACATTATCTTTCTTTGTGATTTCACCAATGAGACCCAATTGAATCGGAGCAGCGAGTAGGAAAGGAAAGTCGGAGTTGGTCCTCTGCCTGCACTTGGCAGTAGCACCGATTGGGTGGGTGGGATGGGCGTTGTGGGGGTGATTAGCAACCTGGGCTGACCCCTCCCCTTCCTCCACGCACTCCTCCATGAGGTCAAGCCCACGTCAGAGGCAGGTCCCCTGGGTGAGCAGGCAAACACAGGCCCCAGCTTGTGTCTCGGCCCCTGGAGGTATGCGTGAGAGGAAAAAAGGAAGAATCATGCTCTTTTAATAAGGACCTACATTAGTGTTTTCCAAGGTAGGTAGGCAGGCATATAGGTACAAACTCACACCAAGGATGTCATGCCGTGGCAGCGATGCTCAGTCCAATTCCTCTCCTCCCACCGTGTTTTCAAACAAAACAGTCGGCACAAAGCAGTCCTAATTCAGACCGTCTCCCTGCCTGCAGCCATATTTGACCAAAAGCACAATCTGTCGCTTAGTGTACATTTAGGAACTGTCCTCGTTGTGGAGGACTAGGGTTCAAATCCGACCCGGGACCCATTTATGCGTATCACCTACTGTCTCCACTTTTTCAAATCTGTCTCTCCAATAAAGACACCGGTGGCCCAAAAATTGTAAAAAAAAACACACAATCTGTCTCACAATCTTTGATGTGCTTTCGCATGTTCGAATCTGGCCTGCATACCTATATCTCCACCTTTCAACACTTAAGGCTAAACTAGCGGGGAAAAAACCCATACACCCTAACCCTAGAAGGTGACACATGAGATGGCCAAGTGTGAAAATGAACAGCGTTTGCAGTTTGCCCCTGACTAGGGTGTGATGTTTTGTCATCTGTAGCATCTCTTTATTTGTCTGCGGCTCCACGCACTCTTGTTCCTCATTAACCCTGCCACCCTTGTCTCTCTTCATCTCTTCTACCCCGTCTCACCCTTCCTCTCTTCCTCCCGGTGCCCATCTCTCTCCCTCTGACCTTATTTGGAGACATATTAAAGATGGCTGTTGTGGTTGCTCACATGTCTGTTTGTTTTCCGACAGGCCATGTACCAGCTCGCTCCGGACGAGAAGAGGAGGGACTGTGGACTGAATCTTTTGGACACATACTTTAATAATGGGGTATGCAACACACACACTTGCTGAATAATAAGGTCATGGATACAGACAAAAGAAAATATTTGCTTACATTTAAACACAAATACGCATATAAAACTCTCTAGTTGTTTTCATTCGCTGATGTCAGTTTGTATTTGCCTTTGATTTTATTGCTTCATTACTTTTATCCATGACTATTTGCCAATGGTGTTCGACATACAGTTGACTGTATCAACTTTGGACTTAGGCCCCGTCCACACGGGCACGAAACGGGTTGTATCCGCTACAGTTCTCTATCGTATGGACGGTTCGTTCACACGAGGCCGTAACGGAACCGGGGAAACGGAGCCCTCAAACGGTAACGAGTCCCAAGGTGGGTAGATCTGCGGACGGAGCGCTCTGGGGGGGCAACCGGCTCTGTGTGTACGCCCTATACACCATAGCCCCGCTTCTCCTCACCCCCCACGTCACCCGCGTCATTGCTGATGTGTTTCGCCAACAACAACAACAACAGTGTTCCGAGTGTTTCGAGCCAGGTCCCGATATCTCGCAGGACAGTGCACCCAGCAGGAGCCTCCAGCAGACCCCCCCCCCCCGCACGGTTCCCTCGTCCCTTGGAAGAGGCGGAGAGGTGGGTGTTTTTCATCTGCTGGTGGACTACCAGGGTGAACGTCCTGCTCGAGAGCCAGGCTCAGAGTTAGTGGCAGTGGGTGCGGTGCACCTGCCTTTTACAGCAGGAGCACACGCTCGCCTCGGGGAGGGAGACAAAAAGAAACGGAGGCTGCCGAAACAGCCAGAGCCCCGTCTCTCCCCACCTCTGCTGCTCATCCCAGCGTCACCGTTGAATCCACCGAGGAGAATGAACAAAAGGGCAACTAGGCAACCATGCTCGGGAGGTCTTATTCGCTGCTTTTGATGTATTTTGTATATATCTCCAGCCGGGCGAGTGGTCTCCTGTGGACGGACACGTTTCATAAGGCGTTACCGTGTGGACGGAAGACTTTTTTGATATCGAATTTGATTCTTTCTCCGTTTCGTCTCCGTGTAGACGCAGCCTTAATCTTGTGTGATGCCAAAGATGTGTAATAACCCTTTTAAAGGAATGGTCCACTCATTAGATAATTAATCAAAACTTCAGTATTTAGTGAAACGTTATGTTTAAACCATACCCTGAAGAAATCAGCGATATTCCCCGGTAAATAATGATTTTATAGCTCTTTTTTATCAAGACCTGTATATTCCGTCTGGCCGCCGCCATGTTTGCCATTTTCAGTAGTCACGTGATGGTCGTGACGTCATCCATGCGTTCACTTTGTCAACACACGGAAACATGGCGGAGTATTTCAGTTCGGACTCGTCAGCAGAGGAACAAGTTTTGACCAATGTGAAGAGATTGGATGGGGGAATTCAGCCATACATATCAGTATGACAATACGACACCCTCTGTCCTAAGACCCTCACATCGTACAAGGAAAAACTTCCGAAGAAAACCCACAGTTTAAAGGGAACATGGGAGAAACCTCAGGGAGAGCAGCAGAGGAGGGATCCCTCTCCCAGGACGGACAGACGTGCAATAGATGCCGTGTATAAATTGAAAAGATAATACATTTGCAACATAAGTCGTCCAGATGTTTGGAAATGCATGTGTGTATAATAGGAAGATGATATAAGATACTATATGTATGCATGTAGTACCACCCTTGCTAGCGATTCCCTCTCTAGTTTAGCATACTCAGCTTCGTTGTCCCTGGCCATAGAATCACGATTTTATGGGGCCGGAAAAACTGGGGGGAAATACACACTAGCCGGTACTACGCTATATGGAAAGGCCACCAAAAACTGTCCTGGCCTGGACGCTAAAGGACGTTAAAACGGGACTAGCCGCTGCAATGGAAATGCGCTATAACATACCTTATTCTTACTCCGAGCACTACTTCTGCTCCTCCGTCGCTTCACACTTGCAGAGGGCGATTTCTCAACTGGCTGAACTGGTGTCCTGGTCGGTGATGACACCAGAAAGACCGATGGTACTGCATCTCCATTAAGTAATGGTTGTTCCATAAATCCCATGTTATGTTTTATCATACTCTCAGAGTAGTCGTCCGGAAATGTGAAATGTTCGCTGCATACATGAGCCTGTGAATCTCTCGGTTCGGGCCGGCCACATTTCGCTAGCCACTGCCTCTGAATGTACTTCTCACGCTTACCTTTTGGCAACAGATGGAACCGAGCGTTCCGTGGATTGTTCCTATCAGAATTGTGGCAATATTTCGCGATACAGTGAGGCATATTTGAAGAGAGAAACTACAGTAAATAACATGGAGATCAACGTGTCTTCGAAAACCAAACGCATGGTTTACGTCACGTCCGGAAAATGGCGGCGCCCACAGTGTTGATGTTATTTCGGTATATAATCAGTTTAAAATCACTGATAATGTCATCGGATTAAAAAAAAAAAAGAGAGAGACTGGCAGAGACTGGTCTGTTTTATCGGATGATCATTTTTAAAAAATGAGTGTCATGAGCATACCATTCCTTTTTAAGGAAGTGTGTTACTGATACTCGTGAACTACTGACACCTCTCTCTAGGTTGTGTTTCCACCTCTATTTTGGTTTGCTTCGATGGTTAATTAGCATTATTGGTGGGGACTCTATTTTGACTTAATTTCTCATGAAAGATGTTGACGCACACTTATAGCAATAGAATGCAGGAAACAAGCTGTCCTGTAGCACAAGTCAAAATAAATGGGTTAAAAATCGGAATACTTTATTTACCCCGGGGGAAATTGGGGTTGATTTTGTAACGGTTGCTCTTTTTTAAAATAACAATTTAAACATAAATAAATTTAAAAATAAAAAACGAGATTTGTATTTATCTATACACAAGACGTTAATGTAAAGTCAAATGAGTGTTATTACTGTTATTTTATTATAGTATTGAACTTTTTGTGAGATCACCCCTACATTGTGCTCATATTTGTGTTCTAAATAAATTACAAAATAAGAACAATATAAAAAGATTAAAGCAAGAATGTGCCATGAAAAAATATAATAAAATAAAGATATTTATATGAAATTTCAAGTTAACATCTTTTATTAGATAAAATAAATGAGTTTATTGTTAATTTTCACTCAAGTTATTTTTACTTGTTTTGTTCGCACCAAAACCACACCAGCTTTTTTATTTCTAAAGGGCATTGCACGTTGGTAGAGTTTACAGGAATATCACTTCTAACAAACGAAACCCAAGAGATGTGACCACAGCTCAAATGACCTGGCATTACAGGATCACAAACAGAAATAGACAAACTGACTGATAATGATCTGTTGTCTAGGACAGTCTGCAATCACATTACAGCATCATGTCACTTTATGTCTGTCCCTCCCTGTCCTCCTGCCCGCCTCACCCTCCTGTCTCTCTCTTTGTATCCCTCAAAGTCTGCAGCCCATCTGCCAGACGTTCCCCAGGAAGTGGTGGCTGGGTGTCGGGAGCGGCTGGAGCAGAGTCCATGTAAGGAGCTCTTCAATGACTGCACCAAGTAAGTCTTGATTTATTTTAATTTGTGATAACGGCGTCACCTAAAGAGTGGTGCAGCGTATGTTTGTTGGCCAACGCAGAGGTTAGCATCACAAGGCCTACCCTCGACAAAAAGCAATGAGATTTTTCCTTTAGAATTTTGAATATTAAAGAAAACAAGCTCTTGATAGATGCGCAGATTTTAAATCATGCATCCAACCAAAAACACATTCATAAAACAATTGACTTTGTCCTGGAAAGGCTAACATGCTAATTCCTTTCCAGGTTTAAGGACTCATTTGTGAGCCACTCTATATACAGTCATGTTCCTTCAGAAAGTGCATGTGTGTTTGTCGACTGTCTGGACTAGTGCACCCTGTCACTAGTGATGATGAAGCAGCTGGCACCTGGAGTGCAGTATTATACACTCACGCACAGTGGAGGCAAATGAAAAAGAGCAGTGGGCACAGCTAGCATCCGGACGGCTGGCACCAAAACAACAGCCACCTCAGTGTTCCCTTGCAGACACACTTTCACACACAAACACAGATTTACAAACACACACACATGTACACACACACACTCTTGCAGGTGTTTCTGCTTCCTGCTCTGAGAGCCAGGAGAAGCAAACAGACCCGGGATTATTACCCAGAATGTACTTCTCATCGCACAGAGTCGCACACATCCACAAATCCCAACGTAACTGTGACTCAGCCCGACAATTTCACTCTGTGTCACACAAAGGTTCTGTTGCCGTCAACTTTACGATGTATTGTGACATGTATAGCATGATACGTTTTCACATTTAACCTGGCAACGATAGATATAGTAATTACAATATAATACGTTGTTCAATTATATGGCATTTTCTGCTTTTGTTTTAGCTTACGCCGAACAGTTTTGGAGGGATAAAGTTATAAAATAACTATGTACATTTGATTAGATTCAAGATTATTTTTAAAAGTAGCACATTTTGGCAAATAGCTTGTACAAAGAATAAAAAAAAATTCTGTTTCCAATTTCCATTGAAGTTATATAGAAGAACTTGTAATAAAGGTACAGTAATCAGTCAGTTTTTGGAAGTTTATACTGCCTTGTTTATGTTTTAAGGACTTTTCACATTAAGTGCCAAGTAAACAATGTTTGTTTAAAGGTCCCATATTATACTATGTGATTAAATGCCATATTATGTTCCAAACATAAAATAATTTCCCAAATTGGGATCAATAAAGTATCCTATCTATCTATCTATCTATCTATCTATCTATCTATCTATCTATCTATCTATCTATCTATCTATCTATCTATCTATCTATCTATCTATCTATCTAACCACATCAAGCTTTATTTCTGAAACAGTATGGTACCTTTTACATCCCGCTTCTTTACACAGACTCTCCATTACAGCGTTAGCTCTGAGTGTTAGTGATACTTGCTAATGTAAACACAGACCTTATTACTTCCAAAAGACGTCACGCATTTCGGTATATGACGTCAAGTCCGCAGCAAATCTGGATCAGCTCCGTTGTACCCCCGTTTTTAGAGATGTGGGTAAGGAGGAAAAGAGAGAAGGTTGGCTTTTCTGACACTTTCGGACAAAAAGTGCATTTTGCACAACAGGTGACCTTTAAAGCGTAATCAGATGTAATAAGTGACTTGTGCAGTAATTCAAAACGTTTACATAACCTTTTTCATTTTTAACAGCTGTCGCTTGATGTGTTTGTATTCATTAATTACAGTATGAGCAATTAAAGACGGTAAACATTGGTAATATTCTGTTTGCTTATTGGTTTGTTGAACTTCAGCTTGGATGTCATTGGTTGTTGTTGCCTTTCCAAGTTTAATAAAAGTTGATCTGAGTAATATAGAAGATTGTCGAGAGATTCATAATTCTGGTAACACAATACATTTTCTCATAGAAAAAAACCCAGCAAAAATGATGCTGGATTGTGTAAATAAACTCTCATTGACTAGGTAGAAAATGACTGAGGTCTTCAGCCATACAACATATTTATTTTAGTCTGCAAACCATCTACAAAAACATTAATGCATGTATCACATCAATATAAGTACAATCCACGCCTCATGAAACGTATTGAGAAAAAACAGACCACTGTTTCCTCATTCCTCCCAACTTTGAGCCACACAGGCAGACAGACTCGGGTTGGAAATGCTGCGCCCAGCCTCTGATTCACTCGAGTTCCCCCGGGGATTACTGGAATCTGCTAGAAGGAGTTTAGGAGAAGTGGGAAACACGGTTGGGAAAACACTCAGTCAGGTTCTCAGCCTGCTCTCCTGTTCTGGCAAAACACATGAAGAGGGCTGCTGGATTTCTAAAATCAATAACCCTCTATGTTCACAAGCTTTCCAGGCTGATAGTGAAGGATATGTGTATTTCAATTTTCTTTATTTGATTAATTTCTTCCCCAATGTTGCTTGTGTGTGGCTCAATCTGGGAACATCAGTTTGAGGTTCAGATGAACACAACACGTCTGCCTTCTCTCTTTTCCATCTTAGGTCATGGTCTGTTTACCCCTTTTTCCCTTCCCCTTTGCATCTATTTTAACACCTCTGAGTAATCTACAGGGCACTGGGGACGGCAGAGAAATGGCGTGAGAAAGAGACAGTTCTCGGAAGTCAGTTCAAACTTCGAATTAAAACTGAGCAGAGAGAAAAGTGATATGCCCGGCAGAAAGCCCAGCACGAGGGGCCGAATTAGAAAGACCCACAGGGAGCAATGAACGCAGAGTAAATAGGTGACATTTGGAAAATGAGCAGAGAAATGGAAAGAAAGCGTTGAGGAGAGTTGAGTGTTTGTGTTACTGAAAGCAGCAGTTAAGATGTTTTTGAATGGGATTCCTGTTCAAGTTTGGTCATCACTTCTTCCACTATCATTAGTAGTTGTACTCCGATGTGGAATTTTAATTTCCTAAAATGTTCTTGTTCCTATATGTAATTCTGACCGGGAGCTTTTATCCCCCTCTGCCTAAAGGAAAGCATGGTGCTGCGCGTGGAAATGTGACTTTTTGGCCACACACCCATTAGCAGAAACGTATTAGCTCACTCACATTCTTCTGCTGCAGTGGAACATACGGTTATGTCATAACCAAGAGTAAAGCGCGGCCCTTCAGTACGTCAGGGCATCTTGTTGTTACGCGAATTGTCCGATCTTGACGAAGGTCCATTTCTTGATTTTGCTCCTTTTTTTCTTTTCCTCTCCCTGCTCCCTTGGACTAACAAAAGCCATATTGTAGCTGTGTTTATTTCTACTCCCAGTGGTGTCTGTCTGAGGCTGGACTCCAAGCCAGGCACTGCTTGTCTCCTGATTTTCTGGGGCCCCTTTCTTTCAGTGTCCGGGGCCGCTTTTTGTCTCGTAACACTGAGTGAAGCCTGTCTGCATGATAAGTGAACATTGATGAGAAGCTGAGGGCTGAGGACCTTTTAGTTATTTAGGCCGTGGGTTGAGATTTTAGACAGATTTAAGACTTGGAATTGAAAACATGTTATGGTACAGGTCAGACATCTTTCTTTTTAATCAATTTGAACTGCGATTTGATGTTCATGCTTTCAGTACAAACCCATGTGAGCTCAGGAGCAGCAGAGGAGATACAATCTGAAACTACTCCTTCGGAAATTCTACATCTACTCCGGATAGATTGAATGTCGTGTACAAAGCCACTGGGTCCCATGATGACATAATTCAGTTTGCGTTTACACGGCACAGTGTGCTCCCCTTGTGGAAACTCTCCACTCTCCAGCGTTTATTTTTGCCAAGAACAGCCACCCCACCAGCGCTGTTGTTAACCACAGGCAGCTTTCCTCTTCCTCCATAGTGATCGAGTCATTTCAAAATTCGGTCAAGGAAAATCTCTGTGCCGCAGAATATGAGCATCTCTTCAACTTTTGTGAGGCCAAGGCCAAATATCTGCTGTAACTTTCAAAGTTGTTTTTTTGCACAATACAGTAACTGTCTCTTAGGGAACAAATGAAAAAAACACATTGTCCCATATAAACTTAACAAACATACTTAAGTAATGACAGATTAATATATGATTCATACATATAAACAATAAAATAGATGTTTACCAATCCATGATTATATCAACAATAAAGATTACTTCTTTCTTTTTTTACGTGAACAAACCTCAAACTAATAATAATATTTATTTCAGGTGGAAATTATAATTCCAGATACTTTGAATGGCCTTTTAACTAGATGTTCTTTAAAATCAAATTAGCCTGCTTTTATTCTGAAATTACAACTGGACAGTTCGTTAAGATTCCTAAACAGCTCTTTTTAAAAGGGATGCATCAATTAGATTTTCTTTAATCCAGTACCATTATATGAAATTGTCACCCATATATAGACACAAATAAATGATCAAGATTAAAATTCATTAGGACAAAACTGTTAAATTAAAAAATAAATAAACATGTGAAAGTATGACTTTTGATTTTGAAATCACGAAAACATTTGTTATTTTTGAAACAACAGTTTAACCATGTTGAAATATGTTGAAGTAGTTTTGCATTTAGCAAGTTATGGTGCATGCAAAAAATATATATATCTGGGAATTGGATTTTCTTGTACACAGCGATTTGATAAAAACAAAGTCATTCATTTTACCTTGAAAACGTGTTGACTGAGAAGAAAGTTATCTATCAACAGCGAGGACAGAAACCATTTAAGTTACTGTGAAGCTCTTTCATACAGTTCAGTTCATCTCTGTTTTGTACAACTGTGTCAAATAGGACATGGTGTTTTAAGTCAAACAACATGTGTATTCAAAGCAGAGAAAAAAGGGACGCTAAGACCCCATTTACACGCAAGCGCATACGAAATGCAAACTAACCAAATAAGATATCAAAAAGGTATTCCGTTCACACGAGACCGCTCGGGAGCGCTGGAGACGCTGTAGTATATATGCCGGGCCTGTAAGTGGCGCTGTACTTTCGCCACAAAATATACCAAAAGCAGCGAAGAAGACCCTGAGCATGGTTGCCATGGTTGCCCTTCTGTTTATGCCCCGTGGTGGATTTAGCAACATGTAGTTCATGTAATTCTCCATGTCCACTTGTTGCTGATGGTTTTGGTAGAGGAGCTGTAGATTTTGCACTAACATCTGTAGCATGGTCAGTATCAGTAGCTACTGACCATGCTTCAGCAGTGAGCAGCAGAGGTGGGGAGAGGTGGGGCTATGGCTTCATCGTTATCAGGAAATGATCGTATAGAGGGCGTACACACAGAGCCGTTTGGCCCCCAGAGCGTTCCGTTTGCAGATCTATCCACCTTGGGACCCTTTATCGTTTGCGGGGTCCGTTTCCGCGTTTCAGTTACGGCCTCGTGTGAACGAACGGGCTATACGAAAGAGAAAAGTAGCGGATACAACCGTTTGCGTTCTCGTGTAAACAGCACCTAATATTAAAGGCTGGCAGGGTCAGGTCAAAGAGTCCTTACAGCTCTCAGTGGAGTGATGATGAGGCTGTGACCTTTCATGACCCATGCTTTCCTCAAAGAACTTCGTTTTTATCTCTGTTAACTTACATTTTTAGTGGTGATTACGTTTGAATAAATGACAATGGCATAAGTTCATGCAGACTCACATTCATGGGTGTGAGGTAAAGTAACATTAGATGTTGCCATGGGTGTATAAAGAGAAATGGATACAGCGTTAGAGGCCAGGCCATGTTTCTTCCTGTGAAAGTCGCTCTGTGGAGCATGAGGCCAAAATGGCCTGACTCTCAAGAACACAAATACCCATATGTTCTCTGGAGCTTCACTGGATCTTCTCTGGATCTTCTCTTGATCTTCTCTTGATATTCTCTTGATCTTCTCTTGAGCTTCTCTGGATCTTCTCTGGATATTCTCTTGATGTTCACTGGAGCTTCACTGGATCTTCTCTTGATCTTCTCTTGATCTTCTCTTGATCTTCTCTGGATCTTCACTTGATCTTCACTTGATCTTCACTTGATCTTCACTTGATCTTCTCTTGATCTTCTCTGGATGTTCTCTGGATCTTCACTTGATCTTCACTTGATCTTCTCTGGATCTTCACTTGATCTTCTCTGGATCTTCTCTTGATCTTCTCTTGATCTTCTCTTGATCTTCTCTTGATCTTCCCTGGATCTTCTCTGGATCTTCTCTGGATATTCTCTTGATCTTCCCTGGATCTTCTCTTGATCTTCTCTGGATCTTCTCTGGATCTTCTCTGGATATTCTCTTGATCTTCCCTGGATCTTCTCTGGATCTTCTCTGGATCTTCCCTGGATCTTCTTTTGATCTTCTCTTGATCTTCTCTGGATCTTCTCTGGATCTTCCCTGGATCTTCTTTTGATCTTCTCTTGATCTTCTCTGGATCTTCTCTGGATCTTCCCTGGATCTTCTTTTGATCTTCTTTTGATCTTCTCTTGATCTTCTCTGGATCTTCCCTGGATATTCTCTTGATCTTCTCTTGATCTTCTCTGGATATTCTCTTGATCTTCTCTTGATCTTCTCTGGATCTTCTCTGGATATTCTCTTGATCTTCCCTTGATCTTCCATTGATCTTCCCTTGATCTTCCCTTGATCTTCCATTGATCTTCTCTGGATATTCTCTTGATCTTCCCTGGATCTTCTCTTGATCTTCTCTTGATCTTCTCTGGATCTTCTCTTGATATTCTCTTGATCTTCCGGTGGTCTACAGCATCCATTGGACACAAAGAGCTTGTGTTTTTGCAGTCAACTGAATAGATGTACAACTTGTAGGACCTGTAGGAATAATTTAAACAAGGGCTATTCAAGTGTTTGTCCTGGCAAGTTCATTTACAAAATGACGTAGTACCACCGTTTTGCCACAGCGAAATAATTGCTTAAACGCCCAGCTCAACCTTTTTGCTCTTTGAAAACCAGTTTCCTATAAATCCCTTTTCCCGGTATTGACCATTGGAATGTCCCTGTTCAAACACATTTTATATTTCTGACCTCGTTCCACTGACAATGGCTTTGACCCTTATCACTGCCAGTGATGTCTGAACACACAAACACCAACAGACATACACAAGCACATTTAAGATTCAGAGGGTGGATTATGCGTGTGTTTGTAGTCATGGTAAAGGAACGCAGGCCAGATGTCTGTTCATCTGTACAGAAATTGTACATGTGCTTGCGGTTTTTCATTTTTTTCTGATGACATGTACATCTATATTTTTCCTTGTTATTAAATGATTTTCTCTCCCCCTCCCCTACAGAATAGTTCGTGATTATCTGAGTGGAGCTCCGTTTTCCTCCTACCACGAGTCCATGTACTTCTCTCGCTTCCTGCAGTGGAAATGGTTGGAGAGGTGGGTAGTCACTGCAGATTACACGCCCTGTAAAGCACACATGCAAACCATTCCTATATTAAATTACGCCTGTGATCTCACACACATACAGAAATTCCCTGTAAAAGGGTGCTGTCCAGTTCTGTGTTTGCAAACCAGAGAACACATTCAAACTTTTAATTTGAAGGGATCATTAGAGGGAAAACTACAGACAATCAAGTAAATGATTAATGAATGTAATAAAAGATAATAGAAAACTAAGATTACAGTCTGTAGTTTATAGAGAGTAGTTGCAGGAAAGATGCTCACACTAAAACACAAAGGTGGTTTAGCCAATCACTGTTTTTTCAGTGCGAGGGGTAAATAATTGATGATGCTTTACATAATGGCTGGGTAACTGTAGCAGGGTGGGACCCACAGCCATCAGGGTGGATTAATAATGTATTAGAGCATTACTCTGTCTGCGACATCACATGGTCTGAGAGAATGACGTAACTTGTCTGTTATTTTACGTCTCTTTTCGTCTCCTTTTCTTTTTCTTTCCATCCCTGCAGGCAACCAGTAACCAAAAATACTTTCAGACATTACAGAGTACTAGGAAAAGGTGGATTTGGCGAGGTGAGTGTCAATGAATTCACAAGTGATAACTTTGTATTTTGTGTCTCTATTGTGACATGTCTACATGCTTTAGGTCTTTCTTATACTACCTGTGCTGCAGCACCTCTTTTCACCCTCTGTCTGAAACCAGAGCCCAGTCTGCTCTGATTGGTTAGCTGGCCAGCTCTGTTGTGATTGGTCAGTTGCTTAGAGATGTCACGCTCCATAGCCAATGTGTCGGATCACTAGCTAATACAAGCTTGAGTGTTACATAGTGATGTCATTTTGCTACAGAAATAAACAAAGGAGTCCAGTGGAGGTGTTTCAGAGTGTGTGGGAGAGAAACTCTGGAGGGAACCTTTTAGATTTTAGCCTTTGCAGACCATTTACATGCACAAAAACCTACATAACGCACTACAGGGAAAAAAAGCACAATAGGGCCCCTTTAATGATTTAAGTTACTACAAGGAACATTAGCAGTTAGTTAACGCAGCACTGTTAATGTCTCCACTCCTGTGATGCTGGGTGGAGAAATATGTAGTCTGACATATTAACTTCCTTTTCGTTTTTTTCCCGTTTTTTTTAATAAAAGAATTTGTGTGTGATGGAGTTTCCTCGCTGCCTGTTTTCCAGGTTTGTGCCTGCCAAGTGCGTGCCACCGGTAAGATGTACGCCTGTAAAAAGCTGGAAAAGAAACGAGTGAAGAAAAGAAAAGGTGAAGCAATGGCACTAAACGAAAAACGCATTTTAGAAAAAGTTAACAGTAGTTTTGTAGTAAGTACTACCTTTTTCTTATTCAACCTTTCAACAGAATTGTACCTGTTTTTGTCTGTCTGTCTGTGTGTTTGTGAGTGTGTGTTTGTGGTTACGTGTCTGTGAGGGCATTGTTGTTTGTTAAGGCTCCAGGATCCTGCAAATGAAATTTGAAAGGCGTGTTTACAAAGGCTGTTGATCAGCTGTTAAAGGCAGTCTCTGGGACTCCAGCTCTGTTTGTTTAAAGACGTCCACGCCAGGTGGAACGAGCTTAAGGAAAGAAACGGGATGGGATAAAACTAAAAACAATTGTAACCAAAGAAGTTGCCAGGGACGGCTAGCAGGAATTTGCATAAAAGGCAGACAAGTCCAGGTAAACAGCTTACATTAAAAGCCATAGCAATTTATTTATTCTACCTGCGCAAACATGCCTTATTAGATTTCATTTGCAGCATAGTGGCAACCCTAATTCATCTGTGAATGTATCCTGTATTTGAATTGAACTGTTTTGCTGCCATATGTTTTAAAAAAACGGATTAATATGTTTTTGATGCACTGGTGGGTGATTGAAATATGCACAGTAGCTACAGCGTAGTATGGCAATACAAATCTGTCTCCTCCAACAAAGCAAAATGCGTTGTACCTAACATAAAAGTAAAATATATAAAATAGTGCAGTCGACAAATGGTTCAAGTAGGTTGCAGAAAAAAACCGTGGAATAAAAAAAGAAAGAATGTCAGATTAAATGACATGTATGGTAGAAAGTATACTGTATACTATACAATATATAAATATGTGGATATGAGAGCAGATGTACAAATGACCAGTGAATTATTAACATACAGTATTTGAATTGACTTTTACCGATTCATAATTTTAAATGTAGGTACTTTTGTGACGGGTGTGTGTCGTAATGTCAGGGACGATATTTTAGTTAACTGTCTGATTTAAAGTCATAGCCTGAAAACACTTATGGAAGTCACTATATTCTAAACCAGGGACACAATAGATATCTACCTCATTAACCCTACTTGCATTGACCCTCAAGAGTCAGTTCTTCCTGAAGCCCTTAGAACTTAAGTTAATTTGAGACCAAATCAATAATTGACATGATTTAGAATAAAAAAACAATGTGTAAAAACTCAGTCAGGACCGTAACTGAGCTTCAAAATAAAGGAAGAATTTAAGGAACAACCATTCCCAAATAACTTTATCAAAGCATTGCAGCTCTGGATCAGGAAATAAACCAAACTAAACAACTTGTACAAAAACCCGTAGGTGCGTTGTGATCGTCGAGGCGGCTTTGATAATTTCTAAAGACTGCATTGAAGTTTGCGCCACAGTTTATGTTTCCCTAAAGAACAACAGCATGAAGAAGAAAGTAGTATCGTTTCCAGCTCAAAGTTGGTGTGCCATCCAAAGAAGACAAATCTCTCTGTACCACCAGGCCTGGAGCTCTTAATGGGGGCAAAGCTCTTGGCTGTTTTTCCTATGGGGGATTTGTTATAAATCGAGCCATAGTCATGAGTAAGAGGTGGTTTTTGGCTGTCGCTGTAATGCCAAGCCTAAACGTTTTTTTCAGGGAGTCACCTAGCTTTTTCCTTTCTTCCATTCTGCAGCAGAGAACTGAACTGCAGAAATGTAGTGCATTTACATGACGTGTGAGCTAATACATAATAGGAACAGCTCAGGACTCCTAAAGGTTGATTGATATAACAAGTTATTATCAATAAACAAAAAATAATAACTTGATAGCTAACTATACAAATAAACGGTTATTAATATAAAAATAAATAAAAAATATATACATATACAGCAGTAATAAGATATATATCAATAGACTAATATAGAATGTATAGAATAAATTATTATTATACATAGTAGTTGCAGTGTTCAATTAACATTTAAATGCAGTGTGGTAGTGAATCAAAACAAAATTGAAATGCATTAATAAGTTATTCTCATTTGATTTTTATGATAGCAGTGCTTAAAATAAACCTGATACAAGAAAGATGGACTTTATTAGCTCTTATTTCTTAAATAAAAATACAAATAAGAAGTTTACAAACTCTAAACCATTGGCCACCCTCACTCCTCTCACTGTGTGCCTGTGATATTTGTCTGGTTTTATCCTGCCATCAACACGTTGTATATGAAAATGCCTGAATTTGAATCCTGCTTGACTACCCATGTTGACATCAGGAGCTGGAAAACTATTAACGTGTGCTTCTCTTTCCATTCCGTCCTAATGTACGCACGAAAAGGTGCTCCGGCAGGGGGAAAACGTAGCTTTGGCTCGGTGTTGTGTTCCTCTAGAAAAAAACGATTGTTCCGAAGACCAGAAAATTACAGCTCGATTAACATTCTTAGAGCATGGCGCGGAGCCGCTAGAGGGATGAGCATGATCATTTCTGGTCTGTGGGTCCGCGTGTATACTTTGTATATGTGTACATACTGTGGAACATGCTGTTCTACTGTTTAATTGTACAGCTCAGAGATATTGACATATGGTACAGTAAGCTGCCTCTCCATCTGAAGCTAACGGTTGTGTTTGAGTTGTATTACGTTTCGGATTAGTCTGTTTCTAATGTAGCATGAGCTATGTTGCGCGTCCTTGTTTTAAGTGAGTCATGGTAGAAGCATGTGTATGGACACACACACACACACACACACACACACACACACACACACACACACACACACACACACACACACACACACACACACACACACACACACACACACACACACACACACACACACACACACACACACACACACACACACACACACACACACACACACACACACACACACACACACGAAGAGGCTGGAGTGGGCTTGATACAGGACCTCAGACTTGCAGTTCTTGTCATCTGGGATTGGCACATGATTGTCTGTGTGCGCGCTTGGGTATGTGTGTATTTCTCTGTGCTGCAGGCAGAACTGATGACTCTTCATGTGCCTCTCTACCTACGAGAGCAGCTCTGTTGCCTAGCAACACTGACCAAACAGCAGTAGCAAGGAGAAGAGTCAAGAGCTCTCTCAAACCCCTCATTTCTCTCTCTCTTTCTGTTTCTGTCTTTTTATCTCTCTCTCTCTCCCTCCCTCCCTCCCTCCCTCCCTCTCACACCCATCATTTCTCTCTCTTTCTTTATTCGCCTTTACCTTTTTTTGATCAGCGCATCACACTATTAGACAATACATACTGCTAGCTTTCTGTAGGTTTTATCTAAACACCCATCCACATATTCTCTGTGTGCGCGTGTGTGTGTGTGTGTGTGCGCGTGTGTGTGTGTGTGTGTGCGTGTGTGTGTGTGTGTGTGCAGGGCAGGGTGACCTTGTTCTAAAGTCTTCGGCAGGTAGCGCTCTGACGCTGATTCCTCCGGCTATCATTTTAAATGTTGTGAAAATGGTGCCAATATGGTAAAATAGTTCCTGCACAACAATGTCTGATGTTTTAATTCAACTCTTTTTGGGAGAAACCTTTCCAGTAAGCCTTTGGTTTTCATCGGTCCTGTGGTTTCATCGCGTTAGGCATTGCGAGATTGGAAATGATTGAAGCTTCTTTTAGCATTGGGAGGCTTTGTGGATATGTCGGTGTGAGAGCCATGTTCAATACATGTGTCCATTGCTAATGCATAAATATGACTTTCGGGAGGGTGCGTTAGACTTTTTGCCGTGGCTTGTAGTTCACATTTGTGTATTTTGGTTAAGTACAATTTGTATATTTTTGAACATATTGTCCCTTCGGCCCATGAGAACTTTTTCCTATCCCCTCATCGTCCTTCTCTGACTGCGTAGTCCGGAGCAGATGGGATTCCTCCCGATGGCAGCAACATCCTGCTTGAACAGAACAGAGCATGCACACACACTGTACCCTTGGTGTCACTGACCCACAGGGGAGGATGGGAGAGGCGAAAAGGGGAGGCTGGTGGGAATGAAGGGAGAGAAGAGAGATAAATGATGGGATAAGAGGGAAAGGACACGAGTAAGAAAGGGAGAAAAAGCTTCTGGTTTTCCTTGGAGCTATGGTTAGGGTTCTTTGTGTACATTCCTCCTGGGATAATGGATGATTATTTGAAGTAAAACTGTTCCTCTAGCTACTGCCTCTCACGTCTTCTCCTCCTCTTCCCCCCTTTTCTCTGCCCTATTCTACACTTTCCCTTTGACTGGTCCCTTACCTTCCTTCGTTGCTACTTCCTCCCCAAAATGTGCCTCCCTCTCCAGGTTAGTCTAGCATATGCGTATGAGACCAAGGATGCGCTGTGCCTGGTGTTGACCATAATGAATGGCGGCGACCTAAAGTTCCACATCTACAACATGGGCAACTCGGGCTTCGACGAACAGAGGGCCATCTTCTACGCTGCTGAGATCTGCTGTGGCCTTGAGGACCTGCACCGTGAGAGGATAGTCTACAGGTTAGCAAATCAAGTCAACAAAAATATGAACATAGACATATTTTTATAATGCTATAGAGTGGTGCAGGAGGGAGTCCTACAACTCAGAAATGAGTTGGCACTTTACCACTTCTGGTCAGTTATTACACCACATGTGAATGTCCGAAGTTTTAATGTCTTCTTATTTTCTGCATTACTCCGAAATGTATTGGAAAATCCCATTGCTTTAAGTCGATGGACTTGACCTTGCGGCCTACACAAATTACGTCATCACTGCACCACTCTATCGCTTCAATCAGGAACGCAGTAGACCCTGAGGCTTTAGGAACAATATTCAGGGGTATTTTGAGGATCTCTGCCCCTGAGGAGGATGTCGGGTGGTTTACAGCCCCAGAAGAACTGTTGTACAAGAGAATGAGCAATTACAAGTGGTTACATTTCCTGGCACGGCACTGACTTGTAACAGGAAGTTCAGTTGACTTGTCATGAGAAGCCCTCCCAACCAGTACATACAAATGATGTGGTTTGTGACTCCCATGGGATCTTTCTAAAGAATAAGGAACAACCCAGATGATGTCATAGTGATTAAATCAGATTATCTCGAAAAAGTCTTTAAATGATAATTACATAAAAACAATGTGTAGAATAACTAGTCTTTCCCCCTTATGAAATGAATATCCCCAGAGAGGGACACTATACACCCCACAACAAATATCAATATCTAAATAACCAAAATAACCTTAAACGTATTTAAATTATGAAAACATACAAATATTCCTTTTATATACAGTACACATTTAATTTGATCAACTTTCATCAAAATTATTTTGCATTGCACATGAGTTAAACATAAAATAAATAAAAAATTGGGAGAAAAATCTGTCGATAGAGTATCTATAGAATACACGAAAATCAAATATAACAAACAAGGTATAATACACTTATAAGTTATAAATTATAATACACTTAACATCACACCTACTTGTATAAACAGTGGATACTATATGAATTATATTAGTGTGCAAATTGTTGACGTTTTTAAATTCAAATGCAATGAGGTTAATGTTAAATTCAAATGCAGTACAAATATTATTAAAAATGCGTCTTTACGTAAGCGTCTAATAAAAGGCGCTACTCGGTTGCATCATGGGAAATGTATGAACTGAGATATTAAAGCTTGACTGTCCTTTTTTCAATCTGTCTCTCCCAAACTTTATGGAAGTGCAGTAGGAATACCCCTTTAACCCAAAGACGACTGACGACAATGAACTTAAGGTCAAAAACACTGAATACTGGTCTTAGCTCTGGTGTTATGAAGAGATATATTCCCAAAGAGTTCTTTCAGTCGTGTAAGATAAACAAATGGAAAGTCTTGGATAATGAATGTCCCTGGATTAATGTTGTGAGAGTGCTGATTTCATTTAGGTGTCATGCACCTGTCCCACTCAGTGGAGCCCTCAGAGTAGTGCTAACATAAACACTGATGTTCTCAGTGGACACATGCACCCACATACACATAGCCCACAGAGTCCTATAAACACACCGTGTTCCTCCATCTCTGCATGTGTTACTGTAAACTTCACAGTTGGCATTGAAGTTGAGCTTGGCATTGGTTAGTAGAGTGTCCTAGTTTTTCATTTCTTATAGCTATTTTAATAAAAAAAAAGTTGTATTGCACTTTGGAATAAGTTGGATAAATCAAGCTTAAAAGATGGTTCAAATAAAATTGAGGCAAGTTAATTAAAAAAGGCTCAGAAAGAACATGCAAATAGGTTTTGGGATGACAGGATATTCTGCTCCAACCATGTTGAAAATAGCTGGGTACAATAGTACGCATGAAAGCAAATGAAGCATATAAAGATATATGTGTGCACAAGACATCTATGAATCCACATGAGAGATAAGTGTAATAGCACACAGGCCATAAAAGACAATGAAATGTTAACAAAGTAATAAAGCATTCAAATATGTATCCAGGGTTTTATTGTTACACCCTCAAATGGAAGTTCTATTTTTATACAACAGATAACAACATAATGAAATCCTAATGTGTTCTCTCTTTTTATTTTTCACCCGCAGGGATTTGAAACCTGAAAACATCCTTCTGGATGATCGTGGTATGTTTTTGTTTTCCTTGTCCTTTGATGTAGCCCATTCCTCTTAAGCAGTCATTTCCTACATTTCTGTCTTACTTTTGTTATTGAATTTCTTTCATACTCCAGTCATAAAATAAAGACCATGGCTATTATTATAGGATGTAATGTGTTCCTCTGTAGTGTCCATGTTATACTAGTATGTACATTTAGCATGATCTCAGTTCCGTTATTAATCTGTGGTGGGTTATTCATTTTCAGGACACATCCGAATTTCAGACCTGGGCCTTGCTGTTCAAATCCCTGAAGGAGAGACGATACGAGGGAGAGTGGGCACTGTTGGATACATGGGTAAGATTCGGCTACTCTTTTTTTAAATGTGTATATATATATCATAATAATAATAATAGTAAAGTTTTATTTCTCTAGCACTTTTCATACACTTGGTGAAGTGCTTTAACAACATGCCACACATCACAAATTCAAACAGAAAACAAGATATTCAGGTCAGAATATATGTTGAAACCCTTTTGCAAGTATGTAGAATACAAACACAATATAACAATTCAAGGAGCACAAGGAAGTCATAAGACACAACATTAATAAATACAGTAAAATATTAAAAACTCTTAAAATGAATACAAATTAATAATGATTACAAGTCTAATTTAAAGCGGGATGTTGCAAATAAAAAGGTAATCTAAAAAAATATCTCTTCAGCTGTCGTTTAAAAATGCCCACTGACCTTGCCTCTATAATAATCCCTGGTAGGGTGGTCCACCGTTCGAGAAAAGCTGCCTCAACCGGTTTTTCGGCGGGACTTCAGGAATTTTTAAAATGCCTACGAGAGTGCCAAACCATTAAGAGCTTTGTAAACCAGTAATAGGATTTACAAATCAATTCTTCAGGATACTGGGAGTCAATGCACTGTAGCTACAAAAACAGGAGTAGTGTGCTCTCTTTTCCTCCTTCTGTAGTCAATTCTTTAAGTCCTCCTCACCCCACCATTACTTCTTTGTCTTTGTTTGACTGGATTGAGATGATTTCCCCTCAGACTGACTCCTCTTTTCTCGCTCCTCGTCCCTCCCTCAGCTCCTGAGGTGATCCAGAACGAGAGCTACTCCGTCAGCCCCGACTGGTGGGGGCTGGGCTGCCTGATCTTCGAGATGATTCAGGGCCAGTCGCCCTTCCGCAAGCGCAAGGAGCGCGTCAAGCGGGAGGAGGTGGACAGGAGAGTGCGCGAGGACCAGGAGGAGTACTCTGATAAATTCGTAGAGGAGGCGAAGGACATCTGCAGACAGGTGAGGGTTAGGAGATGGAGGAGACGGATGGGAAAAATCTGGAGGGCGGGGAAAGAGAACATTGCCGCATTTCTTAAAATGGGCACTGTAATGCTCATGTTCAGGTTCGTATTTGTATGTAGTGTCTCTACTGGGACATGTCTCCATGCTTTAATGTTCAAAAAGCTCTTTATTTGTCTCCTACTGCCTGTGCTGCAGCACCTCTTTCACCCTCCGTCTGAAACCAGAGGCCAGTCTGCTCTGATTGGTTAGCTAGTAACAAAAACCAGTTTTTTAAACTAATGAGGACATGGATATGGAATTTGAGGAACATGCAGCAAAAAACATTGTCTAACCACTTAATGATGCATTTCAGATTAGGACAGGAATGACATTTCGAGTTCACATTTTGATAAATGACATGCACATGGTTATATTACTGCAATAAATAACTGCCTTTATTAATATAATAAGTAGCAGTGGCCTCAATTGGTGAGCACCTTTTATGTTCTGCCACTCACTTAGTGGAACAGTGACACGTGGAAAGCAGAAGTTGCTCAGGAAGGATCCGAAACCACACTACCTAACAGTATTGCATTGCAAAGGACATGGTCTGATTTTCGGCTTTTAGAAAAATATATTTGAATTGGTAATTTAGTAGCTTCTGGCTAAACATTTGCTCTCAGAGTTAATCCCAACATAGTGTGCATTTTGTGCAACAACACCTGTAGTTTCCGGTTTGGACTAGGAGTTTAAACTCTGACATATTAGTTTTGTTTAAGATCACATGTAACTGATCAAACATAGTTCATTATGTATTTTTGGGCCATTCACAGACATTGAAACAAACTGCCATCACATCGCTGACAAATTATCACAATTGCTAGCAACAATGTACATATTTACACATCCAGCTGATACAGAGCAACAATAGCATTCATTTGTATTTGCGATGCAAGCCATTAATAACTTTCATTGCTTTGTTTTACTCTCGTTATGTTCTAGTCTCCACCAACTCCTGAGATAAATCTCTGGCTCAGAGTTTTGACATTGTGTGCGTCTGGTTTGGTGCTCGACAGATCACAAACAAAATGCGTTAAAAGTGGTGATGAGAGCAATGGGACTAAATCCAAACGGAACACTTACAGTTGATGAAAGACGCTACATTTGCTGAGCTGAGGGGAGCTGCAGTGTCGATACTTCTGTGACTTTGTTACTATATGTAACCCCTTTGGACCCCCTTTTTAATATACAAAGAAATTCCACCGGGTGTTTACATGAACATAGAAAACGTTTGCAAGTTTAAGAAGACATGTTTCTAAAATGTTAGCTTTAAAATCTTTCCACGTCTCTTTCACAACCTCCCTGCTACACAGAGCGGCTCTCCCTCTGATCAGGAGAGGGACGTTTGTTTGTGTGACGCGTGGAACATTCTGACTCGAGGTTCAGCAGAATCACAGACTCCCTGGGGAGAGGGGGATCGGGAAGGGTGGAGAGAAAAGAGGTTTCAAGAAGGAATGGTAGCGAGATAATAAGGAAGGGCAGAGAAAGGAGAAGGGGGGAGAGACAGACTATGCCCTTCCACAGAGATTGCTATTACCACGGCTTAAAATAGACAAGTGATCCAAGTTGTCAAGAGCAGAAAGTGAGTCTGCTTTGAACCCCGACTGTACATTGCACAAAGAGAAAGAATAAGGAACTAAAGCGAGAGAAAGTGGGTGATGTGGTAGAAAAGGGAGAAGCTTTAGGTGTGTTGAAAGACGGCTGCTTTTGGGTGACAACAGGCCCAGTGAGAGTGTCCACTGATAGCCAAACCACTAAACAGCACTCATCCACTTCATAAGCCTAGTGCACTGTAGGTGGTGCGCTGGTAATATTACCCAGAAGCTCTCATAGAAACAGCAGTCTGATTTGTATCCATCATGGTGCTGCATTAATCCCGAGTGCATTGATTTGTATCCGTTTTTATTCGCTTCCGATACATAAAGAAAAGAGGATAATCTACCACCATGTTAACATAACATAATATAACTGTCAGGAGTTATCCAGCATCGCAGAACCCCCCCTGCCCTCTCTTTCAGATGGAGTTTCTCTCCCACACACTCCCCCCCCCTGCCTGACACTCCTCCATTGAACTCCTGTGCTAACTTCTGTAACATAATGACATCACTATGTAAAACGTTAATGCGCACCAACACATTGTACGCAATAGGCTTAGTGGTAGGGCATCTCTAAGCCATTGACCAATCACAGAGCCAGCCAGCTAACCAATCAGAGCAGCCTGGGCTCTGGTTTTAGACAGTGGGTGAAAAGAGGTGCTGCAGAACAGGCGGTATGAGAAAAATAAAGAGCTTTTTGAACATGCAACAAGCATGGAAACATGTCACAGGAGAGGCACACAATACCAGTATAAGCCTGAAGATGAGCATAATAGGGCCCCTTTAAGTGTAGGATCCGAGTACTTCTAACACGCACATCTCTATAGGGTTGTAATGTTTTCACATGTTTTTCTTCTTTTTCCTTATCCTCCCGCTGCGTGACAGCTCCTGTCCAAGGACCCCAAGCAACGGCTCGGGTGTCAGGGTCGAGGGGCCGTAGAGGTCAAGCAGCACCCCATCTTCAGAAACATCAACTTCAAACGGCTGGAGGCCAACATGCTGGACCCTCCCTTCAGCCCCGATGTAAGCACAGTGCTCACACACACACAAACATACACACACACACTCTCACAGGGCATACAGGCTCGATTCACAGCGTCTTGCCTGAGATCCTTGGCGTGCTGGAAATCAGCATACAGGAAATACCATTGTCACAAGTAAACAACCACTTTCAGTATAAGCTAGTTATCATGGCAGCTAGTGAGGGCGATGAGAAGCAGGCATGTGATTTCAGTGTCGTCCTTAGCAATCCTAAACTGGCGGACATGGATAAAACATGCTTATAAAACAATGGTATGGTTATCATCACTAATACCTCCAGTTGAGCTGGTAAACAGTCAATGGTAGTGGTTATGATAGTAGTGTGAACCTGTAGAGTGTAATGCAGAACTTCCATAGCTTTTATTGTGTGCTGCATTCATAGATTTGAGCCCGTTCAAATAGAATCGTTACTTTTCAAAGTCATAATAATTCTGAGTGAGATAGCAACTGGCCTCAGAGGTTAAATCAATAGTAGATAGTGCTATCTGCGTTTCTATTTTTGGTTATTCAGGTCAGTTGGGTCTCGCTGAAGAAAACAGAGCTGTCTTCAAGCGTGTGAAAACTCCCATGTTGTTATAATAACCATCTGAGTTGGAAGTATTCAAGGATTGGTATTCCCCCTCTTTAATCGGAAATAAAGACACTTTTCACAGTTGTCTCTTTTCTTTCTTTCATTATCTGTCTCTTGTAGCCTCGAGCCGTGTACTGTAAAGACGTCCTGGACATCGAGCAGTTCTCCACCGTCAAAGGCGTGAACCTTGACCCCACAGACGATGACTTCTACCACAAGTTTGTCACAGGCAGCGTCTCCATCCCGTGGCAGAACGAGGTACTGCAGGCCACTGAGATGATGTCATTGTTCAGTACCACAACATAGTACAGCACTGGTGATATAGGAATACCTGTGTATAGTTGTGCAGTGCAGTGTGCGCTTTCACACCGGAGTACTTTTCCCGTACTTTTCCCAGAAATAGTTCCGATAGTTCCTGGGATGTTGCGTTCACACCAAAAAGATATTTTGTTCGGGAACCTTTTCACCCCTTTTTAATCCCTGCTAGAGAGCAGGTACTTTCCTGGGGAGAAAAAGGTTCCAATTTCTGATTGGCTGGGCGAATTGCAAACCACGCCCCGTAAAACTCTGAAAGGTTTTTGTGAAGCCGCCATTTTATTTCCTCGCATTAGCATTAGCCCAGCGCACCAACGGAGAGAGACTAATTTATGGCAACACAAAATAAAACGTGGGATCGGGGGAGTGATGCGGAGGTGTCGGCGCTTCTGGCGATATACCCGGTTCTTCGGGTGGCGATTTACTGCCACCCAAAGTCCCAGACTCCAGGGGGCTCCGGGACTTCGGGTGGCAGTATACGCCGTGAAGTTGTTTGCGGCCTGCCAGCAGAAGAAGAAGAAGAAGAAGAAGTGACGTCAGCGGCTTCATTTGCGTAATCCTCCCTCGGGGATTTATTCCGGTGTGAACGCGATTTACTAGACAGTTACGGGGAAGTAAAAGTTCCGGGGAAAAGTTCTGGGAACTATTCCTGGGAAAAGTACTTGGTGTGAAAGTGCCTAATGTTTGGCGTAATTACATTTAGTCATTAAATCTAAACCTAACCGTAGGCGGCCGTGGCTCTGAAATACATACAGTTGGGCCTACTTTTCAATCTTAACGTGATCATCATTATGACATTCGCCACAGTTGTCGTTATAGTTGTGGAACAGACTACCTAACAAAAATGTTATTTATATTATAATTAATTCAATTATATTTATAGCAGTTTGGGGGACACTCCTTTCAGTAAAGAATAGCTTTCTTTAAGAGTCATCAAGGATAAATGAGATGTAAATGCTTTTAAACGTGAATATGCCATTTAGTGTGAATGAGTCAAGTGACTGAATATGTATGAGGCGGGGTGTGGAGGAGGTGTTCATTTACATTATTAAATCCCTATCCAGATGGAAACATTCACATCTACCAGTAGAGAGGGTTGTGTTATAAATAAAATGGCAGCTGCCCATATGCTGACAAACAGACCTTTTAAAAAAACAAACAAAAAAACGTATTACTTTATTTTGACTGGGATTGGGAATACAATAATAAAGTAAAAGCACAGGTACAGTTAAGAATGCATAAGAGGCATGAAAAAGACATTCTTGACGTTCATATAAATCCCATTTTCCCCAATATTTATCCCACATATTCTTTTGGAGTCGGAGAGAAATAAGTCATTTTCCCCATTGAACACATAGAGTTGATTATGTTAGTAAGACAAGCAATGTAGGGAGAAATCCACTGGAGCTATTATTTTGTGAAAGTCTTTTACCTGGGGTTATAATGATCCTCAAAAGCTAGGTATCAACATTTTGAGAGCATTATGAATTTTTCCAAGGTACAAAAAGTTAAAGAAAAGTCAGATTTCAGGTTTAAAATCAACTCACAGACCTTTTTGTAGTAAATTAAACTCATGAAAGGTATTACAAATAATCCATAACTCCACCTCCTGTCTGTTGTAGATGATTGAGATGGAGTGCTTCAAAGAAATCAACGTCTACGAGACTGACGGAACGCTGTGCTCAGACCTGGACGTGAACCGGCCTAACCCTCCACCAAAGAGAGGCTTCTTCTACCGCCTGTTCAGAAGAGAGGCAAGTGCTAGTGCTCCGGCAACTGTCCGAGGGGGTGGGGGCTAAGGTACTTCTTTCCTTCTTTCCTTCCTTCCTTCTTTTCCTCACACCCTACGCCTTGCCCAAACCCAACATGTGAAAACTCCAGTCCTGAACCTCTGTGAATTGTGTTATCTCCAGTTTAGTCCTTCCTAGTTTAAGTTTGTCTTCTTTCTCTTTCCATATTATGTTCTGTATGTGTTGCTATGCCACTTTGTCAAAGAAGGTCAAACAGAACCTGGCTGGTGGTTGTGAGCAGAGACAAGATGTTCATCAGTATTCAGTCAAATGTATTTATTTGGTAACAGGAGCTGCTAGGCTAACAGGTTACTTCCACCAACCTTCATCCGTCCTTTAAGACAGAACCGTTTTATTTTACAATAGAGTTCTATTTTACAATTATGCTACAAACATTGCTTTATTATTAGTGCGGGTTATCCAAGCTCAGGTTCAGCGTGAGGGAAAGACCTAAGGCATTGCTCACATCTGTATGTGTTGAACATGTTTCAGGTTTTTAAAAATAAAAGCAATTATCAAAGATAAGGTGTCCCTCTCACAAAAAACAACTATTTTCAGGTCTCTATAAAGGAAACGGCATACCTTTTTAAGTCGGATTACTACAGTAAAAGATTCACATAGAACGTTGTTTTCTTATATGGCAATTATTATAGGAAGTTGCTACTAAACCTACGTCTTTGCTTCAGCTTTTACCTTCTAACATGCTCTGCTCATAGTGGTGTGTTTGAGTGCCAGACACCATCTTGGGCACCACAGAAATACTTCTTCTTGTGATGTGGTTACGTCAAGGTCGCACATGTGAGATGGCGCGGTGATGTACGTTTTTTATAGGGTTGTCAGTCGATTAAAATATTTAATCGCGATTAATCACATGATTGTCCATAGTTAATCGCAAATTAATCGCACATTTTTTATCTGTTCTAAATGTACCTTAGAGGAATATTTTTCAAGTTTTTAATACTCTTATCAACATCTGAGTGGACAAATATGCTTTATGCTAATGTTTATTATCATTTGAACGATGACAAATATTCTCATGAATATTAAACAACAACCTCTGAACATTACAAATATTTGCCTAAATTCAACCTGGAACCTCGTGTGTGTGTGTGTGTGTGTGTGTGTGTGTGTGTGTGTGTGTGTGTGTGTGTGTGTGTGTGTGTGTGTGTGTGTGTGTGTGTGTGTGTGTGTGTGTGTGTGTGTGTGTGTGTGTGTGTGTGTGTGTGTGTGTGTGTGTGTGTGTGTGTGTGTGTGTGTGTGTGTGTGTGTGTGTGTGTGTGTGTGTGTGTGTCGCGCAGGGTGACCTTGTTCTAAAGTCTTCGGCAGGTAGCGCTCTGACGCTGATTCCTCCGGCTATCATTTTAAATGTTCCCGTTCGGCATATGCTCGAACGGGAGCTGCCTGGACGCTGCAATCATGTTGCACTATCCGTGCTGAGTGTGCTGACTTCTCGTACAATGTCCCGCTGTCTGGCTTCCTGCATAAAATCAAGTGCTCGGCGCAGTTGTCGGCGAAATGTCGCTCCTCTGTTTTCATTTAAACAGCTCCATCCGTTAGCTCAGCTAGCTAGCACCAGATGCTAACAACAACAATACACAAGGTCTCTCTCGCTCGCTCGGGCCACACATACACACGCCCTCCCGGTCCTCCCGATGGCCAGTCGGTGCCTGCCGGTGAGCGTGGAAGTGTGGTCTGCCACAAGCGGGCGGCAGGAGCGGGGCTGTCAGCATCAAAGATGGTATTTTAAACTCGATGCGCTCTGAAACTACGGGGCGGCCGAGGACAAAAAATACACATGCGTTAATCGCGTTAAAATAATTAGTGGCGTTAATTTGTTTTTGCGTTATTAACGCGTTAACGCGTTGACAGCCCTAGTTTTTTAATGTTGTAATTTAATGATATATCCTCACTTCTGGTTCTCCCCAGGTCTGTTTTAAGAGCGGTTACAGTGATGACGAGATCGAAGAGCCCTCACGACTTTAAACCACTCCCTCCTCCACCCGCCTCCTCTTTCACCTCCTCCGCCCACCCCCCCACCCCTCGCCGTTGAACTTCACCACAAACTCCAACAGAGCGCAAATCTTAGGAACTCAGTGAATGTTGACCTGTATTTATGAGCTGTATTAAAAGTGTATTATAATTAAAGAAAAAAGTATGAGTTTAAAGATTTTGTACATTTGTACTTGAATTTATGTCTAGATGTATATTTTCACTAAAGGTTGTATTGTACAAAAAGCCATAAAAGTACCACTTGAATGCATACATTACGTTTTTATTTCCTTTTTGTTTTCTTTTTACTTTCTTTTGGAATGGATAACGTGTATTGGGGAGTTTTTTTTTTAAAGAAGTACAGTACCAGTATGTTTTTTTTTTCTTTCAATGTAGCATAATAACCTTTTTGTTTTTATATGTGCTGTATGTTTGTCTTTGATTTGTTAGCACATCGGTTCCTAAACTAACCCCTCAGCCTCGGCACCCTTCAAGGCTCAGGTAGATATGAACGAAGCGCATAGATCCTAATGATTTGAGGGGGAAAGGAATCCAGTCTAGCATTGTTTTGATGCCCAGCTTCTTACACCTTCCCATGTGTTTCCCCATCTCCAGCTGCCCCTTAGATTTAAATCGGTTTGGATATGATACACCTGATCTTCCCCTCTGGACTGTATGGCATGTGAAATTAAACATCCTCTACATGCCTATTTAATTCGGGCAGTGATGGATTTATTTCTGACAATCTTTTTGTCAGCATGTACAAACATTTAGTATATTTCAAGAAGGCTTTTTTTTTGGTAACACAGGGCCTGATAAATATAATTCCTAGGCCTCAAAAAAATCTCCTTTGAGCTGCAAACGCTCGGATCATGTGAACATGTGTTTCCTTCAGGAGCACACCTGTTAAGTAAAAGTCTGTTACATTATTCACTCAGGCAAAACCTTTTTTGTATCTTTATTCCTCCTCCTGTTTTTAACTTCTTTTTTTTTGTACAACCTGGCTTTCCTTAGTTTCCTTTTTCCTTACTTTTCTGGTTATTATAAGCGGAAGTCTTTCCCCTCGAAGTTTCCCAGTAATCTATAATTTGTTTACTGGCGAATGAGATAGCACATAGACTGATGATGATGATGATGATGATGATGATGATGATGATGATGATGATGATGATGATGATGATGATGGCACTGTATAAAAGATCTGACCTGCAGCTGACAAGGGCTTCATCTAGATAACAAATTGGGGTTGCATGAAACGAACTTCCTTTGATTCTGCTGTTAGCCTCTGCGCTAAGTCACAATACTGTGCCTGTTGATCGTAGATAGCAAATATCCCGCTTGTAGACCTCCAGTTTAGCTTTAGCTGTGTTTGTGCTAAATGAAGGCATTACTATAAACCCACCATTGAAATCTTGTATGTTGTTCTATCATAGGAATGGCTTGAGACAGTTGTTTTGTGTGTGTAGAGAGTAAGAAACGTATCGAGTTACCATCATCTGTGTACAGGAACACTTGCAGAACCACAGTTGTGTGCTCTTTTTCAAACATAGAAGTGTTTCCTTTCAATCATGAACAAATACATTTTCTGTGCATTTCCAACCATCTGTCCTCATTTGATTTTCAGAGACAATTTAAGCTATCTTGCTTTTGAATTTTTGCTTTTGAGAAGGTTGCTGTTTACTCCCCCCACCACCTGTTTTTAATGCTGTGAATACCCAATCTGGACATGTTGGCTCTGTGCGTGTGCGTGTATTACATTGTATGCAAATGCAGCTTCTGTTCAATCCAATGCATCGAAGTACAAACATACAATAGTTAAAATCACGTAGAGACTTGAACGTCACTCATTTGAATTTCAAACCATTGAAAACATTAAAAAATGGTACGCATATAATTCCCAATCTGGTTTACTATTTTGGAGAGTTGGCTTTTTGAATAAATAAAATTGTCCCCTGTTGCACATTCCAATATGAAAAATCAGGAATCGAATGCGTGCATCTGTTTCTGGCTTGTTGTCACCTTTTCCTGAGTGTCTTTGTTATTTTTCTTTGTTGCTCTCAGGCACATTTTGAAGCTGATTTATCTTGCCTATGTAGATTTTAGCCATTTAGCTATTTTAACATGTAAATGATGTATTTCTAACATATAACTAAGCTCTAACACACATTCACTCACTCTCACAGGGAAACAAAACTGTGTTTGCCACCCATGCCTCTGTCATTGTATGAACTTTACTCTTATAACATCCATATAGCAGTAAAGGAATTATGTTTAGTTTCATTGCACTATGGTGTGTTTTGACAATGACTATAGGAAGTGTCTTGAACTTTTATGCCAATGATACCAAAAGCAACATTTAGTAAAACTTGTCTTGTTCTCGGAAAACAAATTGCTGAAGAAAGACTGACTGTCTTTATTGTATGTGCCAATTTACCGAGTTGAGTTCTGACATCTCGCCTTTTTTCAACCTCTCTATCATTCCGTCCATTCCGAGAGAAATTCCTTCACATAAAGGAAACTTTAAACAGCTCAACAGTTTTGAATGTCCGCACTAAGTGCATTGTAATGCCCGTTTAAAAAAAACAAAAAAAAAACATGTTTTATTACTCAAGCATGTATCGGTTTGTAATACTTCAGGTTCCTTGTAGGCCTATATGTAAATGATGACCTTCTAGTGCCAACATATCTCACTGGTATCTGAGGACAACTTTATAAATGGCAAGGTGACCAGCTGAGTTTGGCCCCGTTTGAAGCCATAACATGCATTCCTTTTCCTGCCTTCCTCCAACGGTGGTGATGGCGAGTTCCCCCCCTCCTCCCTCTTGAAAAAGCGGGATGGCACACACCTGAAACGTTTTAAAGTGCAAGATACTCTGGTCTTTGTTGTCACTTGAATTACATTTTTTGGTTAGCTACAGATATATGCCTGGCGGTTCTCCAGGGTTACATGCTCTTCTGTCCCGATATTTCAGATGAGTTCCCCATAAGGAAGGGAGGAATGAGGAAACGCATTATTGGTATTCAAGCGGGGCCTGTGACTTCTTGATTTTCTTCTTTTTTTGTATCTGTACAGTCATGTCGTTCAACCACTGCAGTCATTGTTAATTCTTGTACAAGTTGTATCACTGGTTGTTGTACCATATCTGACATTTGTAATTATGAAATAATACACTGCCATTTGTATAAAAAAATACTTGTCTTGACTTATTTGTGTCATTTATTAATTTGTGTGTATGGAAGAAAATAAGTCTGTCATCTAGGGAATTTGCTTGAGTTTGTTAAAGGTCTTAATAAAGATCTCTCTACAACTTCTTTACATAAAAAGCATATTGGTAAAAGTTAAAGATGTATTATTATTGAGCAGTTGCTGTTATCTATTGATGATGTATCCAGGGGGCAGGGGTCGGTAATTATGGGATTAGTTTTGTTTCATAAAAATAAAGCAACACTTTCTCAGAATCAAGCAAAACTAAGAGTTTAAGGAAAAAAACGGAGTCAAGCTAAATACATTTAATTTAAAAAATAAAACTATAATTTGCAAACAAATCATTTGTGTAATCATGTAAACTAAGAATTGTTCCTTTGTTTTAACACATCTTTTTGTTTGCAGTTCTCTTTGCTTCTTTCTCAATGATCAGACTTTTGCTCTCGCTGCAGCTTTCTCATTTGCGCTCCCTCATTTTTTGTTTTCAATTCTGACACAAACGTCCCAGGACATCATAGGTCCCGATGACCCATAGCACTTCCAAATAAACTAAACCTCAATACACGTTTTTTCCTCCTTGTTTCGATTCACAGTAAAATTATTTAGACTCCACATGTTCACTCCTCCCACTTGTTTTTTTGGCGCATGGATAAACAACAGCGCTAAAGCACTGATATTGCTCAAATATCCCTTTTCAATCTGGATTACAGCGGTCCCGTGACAGCAACAATAACAACAAAAGAAAAAAACCTTCAGTCGCTCATTGGCTCTTTCTCAAGTCACTCAACATTGAAATGGCGATTTGATTGGCCACTCACGTTTCACCCCTCCCCTTTCTGTCAAACTCACATAGGCCACTTCCTGGTGTGGTTTGTCTGGGGAACGCAGAGCAGCATCAAATATGGCTTATCGACCAACGTTTTGTTCATTCAGGTTTTACATTGTAAAACAATAGGAGCTATCGTGCACAAAGAGAAGGCAGAGAGCTGGTGGTAGTTGTCGCGAGCAGTGTTACCACTCTCGTCGCACTACGCACCGCTTGCTCTCTCCAGTGTGCTAGCTAGCTAGCTCACATAGTAAATATTAGTTAGCCTAGCTAGCTTGCTTACTGTTGATTGCTAAAATGGCCACCATGGAGAAATTGATGAAGGCCTTTGACTCTCTGAAGTCATTCCAGCAGCAGCAGGGACCACCAACCGCTGAGGAGCTTGTCCAGAGGCAGTAAGTAGATGTTTGTCTTACTTCCACTGCATAACATGCAAACAGCTAGAGAGGTAGTTTAGCTTGCGTGCTAACGTTAGTACATCTCAGGTAACGTAACCATGGCTCAATAGCATGAAGCCAGTTACGCTAACATACAAACCAATACCTGGTAATTAAACTTGTTATTTTAACAGTACTTGTAAGATATTGCAGCTATGTTTAGTGAGCCTTCATCGTCCGATATTGACAATATTTGAGTATCTGCTAGGCAGTATTTAGGGTCAGGCTAGCTGAATGAGGGCTAACGCGTAAGGCGTTTGCTAATTGATGCCCACGCACCTGCTAAAGGAATCAGGCTAGTGACAATTAAAAGGCTCAGTGTGCGCTAAATAAACTTGTTTCGGAGGAACAGTTTGAAAAGACGCATTGTAATTGTGGGTGTAACATTTGTAATTCATTGAACAGAAATGTAGCTATCATCACTACTTTTACCAATGACCGGTTCATTATTATGATAGGCTAATGGACTGACGTCACATAAATCTATCAATTTCTCTCCATCCCGATCAATGGAGATTGAAGTGCTGTATGGCTGCATGCCTTGTTCTGGTTTCGATCCTGATCAAGGAAACAAGGCTTTTTAATTAAAGGATTAACATGACAAACACTTTCACATAACCATTTTTCACCTTTTTCAAATGTAATATATATTAAACCAGTCAATCTATTCAAGGAAATCAGTCAACTTCTAGCTAAGGCAACACATTGTCTATTTCCACCCGTTTCATTGGCAATACACTCTATAATGACTGGCTTCTCATTTATGATCAGTATACAGTCCTCCAATTGCATTTAAGTAATCTTCTAATACTTTTGTTGTTTTTAAATAAGTATATACTTGGAGACCGTGACAGCGAAAGCTATTACCACGGTTAGGATAAGATTAAAAAAACCTCAATATATTTAACTTTTTGGTCAGCCAGTAAGCAGGAAACCATGTCTTTCCAATCATGCAGTGATCTTCTGCGGTGTGGTGTCTGCCTCTGAAAACTGCAGCTGCTTCGTTTTCATGTGATGCTCATTCTGTCTGATGCTGCAGTAAATCAAAAGCGAGTTGTACTAAATCTGGCATTAACTGACACAAACTGAGTTAGGATTCAAGTGATCAATACAGTGTAGGTCTGGTTAATAAATAAAGAGTCCGCTGTATTAACGACTTGCACCATTATTGTTGGATGATGGTAGGGTTTAAAAGCCAATGGAATAATCAATTATATAGAGAACACAGAACATTGCCTCTTATTTGCACACAACATTATGTAGAGCAGCTGACTTGTATCAACTGCTCAACAGGTATTATTCTTTCTACACTATAGTGATGGGTCGTTCGCGAACGATTCGTTCTTTTTGAACAAATCTTTGAAGTGAACGAGATGAACTGATTCCTCCCACAAAACGATTTGTTTGTTTGAGTCGCCGCCTTCCGCCAAAAGCTAAAGAGAAGCTGTTCGCGAACGACGAACTTAAAGAACTGTAGGAAACAGTTTCCTACAGTTCTTCTATCTTATATCCAGGGGTGCACATAACTTTTTTGCACTGGTTCTCAAAGGAGCACCTGGAGATGTTGCTTGGTGCTCATCCTTAAAATGAAATAAACCGTAACTTTTGAGGGGGTCTTGACTCTTGACTTTATTTGTCAGACACACGGCACTGAACACACAGAGGTGAACACAGAACACACATGCAGAGGTGAACACAAGACAACATTAGCACGACCAGTAATCCTACAAGCTGTCATCACTACCCTCCTCACTGTTCTCCTCTCTGTTCTCCTCTCTGTTCTCCTCACTGTTTTCCTGAGTGTTCTCCTCACTGTCTTCCTCTCTGTCAGACATGGTAGCTGATGATGTAGGCCAGGGATGGGCAACTTTGATGGTGGTGGGGGCCACATCATTGATGTACTGGCCACCAGGGGGCTGCAGATTCACTTGGAACACACACACACACACAACAATTCCATGTGTTTTATGTAATTATTAACAAATATACTAAGTCTGACATCTTCATTGACATTTTACAATCAAAGGGAACATCCTCTAATAAGCTCACTAAACAAATATCAGTTCACAGAAATGTTATTTCATTTTTACAAGTGGCATATTTGTATTGAACAGGTTATTAAACAGTGGAATAAAACTATTTTAAACTATTGGAAAGCACGGAAAATGTGTGTATTGAGATTAACCATTAAGATGACATAAACATGAAGTCATGAACACTAACCCAGACATTAGCTGTCTAACTTGAACCTAAAACACTTGTAGCCTGTCTCTGCATTCCCCTTATTCCACAATAAGGGGAATGTCAACACGCCCGCACTCTGCTGTTCCTCAGCACCACTCCCCCTCCCTCCCGCTGAAATTATGAATGAAAAGCGTAGTAATCATAGATAACACGGCAGGGTCCGTGACAGTTTGTTTTCATCTGATTTCAAATAAACAAAGTCTTGGTTTTAAGAATATTAAACTTGTTTCGCCTAATTCAGATGATAAAAACAACTTTTAAGCTTGTAAAGGCATAATTACAAGAGGCAACTTAACGTCACAGCAGGCATAACAACAGCCGGTGTTTCTTGTGAGGGTTTCCCTGGGAAACAAACACAATACACACAAATGCGTCTCAGATTATTTTGCGGTATTTGAAATCATGTATGCAGCTCGCGACGTAACTAGGAGTCTAGTGGACGGTATCAGAACTACAAGTAAAACAAATTAAAAATATATTTAAAACATTTTTTTGAATTTTTTTTTATTAATTACGTTGTTTATAAATTAATCTGAGGGCCGCAACAAGAGGAGGTGGGGGCCGCATGCGGCCCGCGGGCCGCCATTTGCCCATCCCTGATGTAGGCCTACTTTCTCTCTGGTTGAGTCTGCGATTAGCTGCTTGCATCCACAAGTCAACAGCTGGTTTTGGGTCGAAAGTCTCTGTTGTGATCATCTTAGACAAGTGGATGTAATCAAATAAGTATGTGAACATAACCAATAACCTACCATCACCGATAAGAAATTAATAACTTATTTTATTTGTGTTCATTCATGTCTTATTTTACCTTAACATTTATTTATTTATGCATTTTTTTTATCTCCAGTTTATAGGATGTTTTTGGTTTACTCTCCTATAGTATGCATTGGAATGATTTCAAACCTGTTTATCCCAATAATTATAAAGGAGTGCCTTGGAAATATGTGTTTACATAAATTGTGACCAAACTGTTTGAACTTAGACTAAAGTGAACTAAACACTCAAGAGTCCTTTACCTCAGGGGTTCCCAACCCCCGGTACCGGTCTGCGGCGGTGTTACTGCAGGGCCGCGAAATAGCTGTGAGTTTATCGTAATATTTGCAGAATTATAAATATTAGGGATGCACGATATTGTTTTTTTGATACCGATACCGATAACTTCCTGCTTCTCAAGACCGATAACAAAAAAAATGTACGCCACTAATTATTTTAACGCGATTAACGCATGTGTATTTTTTTTCCTCGGCCGCCCCGTAGTTTCAGAGAGCATCGAGTTTAAAATACCATCTACAAGCTGATGCTGACAGCCCCGCTCCTGCCGCCCGCTTGTGGCAGACCACACTTCCACGCTCACCGGCAGGCACCGACTGGCCATCTGGAGGACCGGGAGGGTGTGTGTATGTGTGGCCTGAGCGAGAGAGACCTTACGTGCATTGTTGTTGTTAGCATCTGGTGCTAGCTAGCTGCGCTAACGGATATAAGGAGCTGTTTAAATGAAAACATCCATCTTCTCCCGCTTATCCGTGGTCGGGTCGCAAGGGTAGCAGTTCCAGCAGAGAGCCCCAAACTTTCTTTTCCCTGGCGACATCAACCAGCTCTGACTGGGGGATCCCAAGGTGCTCCCAGGCCAGCGAAGAGATATAATCCCTCCACCTGGTCCTAGGTCTACCCCTTGGTCTCTTCCCAGCTGGACGTGCCTGGAACACCTCCCTAGGGAGGCGCCCAGGTGGCATCCTAACTAGGTGCCCGAACCACCTCAACTGGCTTCTTTCGACGCGAAGGAGGAGCGGCTCAACTCCGAGTCCCTCCCTGATGACCGAACTTCTCACCTTATCTCTAAGGGAGACACCAGCCACCCGGCGGAGGAAACCCATCTCGGCCGCTTGTATCCGCGATCTCGTTCTTTCGGTCATGACCCATCCTTCATGACCATAGGTGAGGGTAGGAACGAAAATGGCCCGGTAGACAGAGAGCTTTGCCTTCTGGCTCAGCTCCCTTTTCGTCACAACGGTGCGGTAAAGCGACTGCAATACCGCTCCCGCTGCACCGATTCTCCGGCCCATCTCACTCTCCATTGTTCCCTCACTCGAGAACAAGACCCCGAGATACTTGAACTCCTTCACTTGGGGTAAGGACTCATTCCCTACTTGGAGTGGACAGTCCATCGGTTTCCTGCTGAGAACCATGGCCTCAGATTTGGAGGGGCTGATCCTCATCCCAGCCGCTTCACACTCGGTTGCGAACCGATCCAGTGAGTGCTGAAGGTCGCAGACCGATGAAGCCATCAGAACCACATCATCTGCAAAAAGCAGTGGTGCAATCCTTAGTCCACCGAACTGCAGACCCCCCCCCCCCCCCACGACTACTCCTCGAAATCCGAGCCATGTATATTACAAACAGGATTGGTGACAAAGCGCAGCCCTGGCGGAGGCCAACCCTCACCGGAAATGGGTCCGACTTACTGCCGAGGACCCGGACACAGCTCTCGCTTTGGGAGTACAGAGATTGGATGGCCCTGAGTACAGACCCCCTCACCCCATACTCCCGCAGCACCTCCCACAGTAACTCCCTGGGAACCCGGTCATACGCCTTCTCCAAGTCTACAAAACACATGTAGACCGGATAAGCGTACTCCCAGGCCCCCTCCAGGATCCTTGCGAGAGTAAAAAGCTGATCCGTCGTTCCACGACCAGGACGAAATCCGCATTGTTCCTCCTCAATCTGAGGTTCGACAATCGGCCTGACCCTCCTTTCGAGTACCTTGGAGTAAACTTTCCCGGGGAGGCTGAGTAGTGTGATGCCTCTGTAATTGGCACACACCCTCTGATCCCCCTTTTTGAAAAGGGGGACCACCACCCCGGTCTGCCACTCCTTCGGTACTGTTTCCGACTTCCACGCAACACTGATGAGACGTGTCAACCATGACAGTCCCTCAACACCCAGAGCCTTCAGCATTTCCGGGCGGATCTCATCCACCCCCGGGGCTTTGCCACTGTGGAGTTGTTTGACGACCTCAGTGACCTCCCCCCGGGAGATTAGTGTTGATCCCCCATCATACTCCAGCTCTGCCTCTAACATAGAGGGCGGAGTTGTCGGGTTCAGGAGTTCCTCAAAGTGTTCCTTCCAACGCCCCAACACTCAATCAGTTGAGGTCAACAACGTCCCATCCTTACTGTATACAGCTTGGATGGTTCCCTGCTTCCCCCTCCTGAGGTGTCGGACAGTTTTCCAGAACAACTTTGGTGCCGCCCGAAAGTCCTTCTCCATGTCTTCTCCAAACTTCTCCCACACCCGCTGCTTTGCCTCGGCCACGGATGAGGCTGCTGCCCTTCGGGCCTGTCGGTACCTTGCAACTGCCTCGGGAGTCCCCCGGGATAACAAATCCCTGAAGGCCTCCTTCTTCAGTCGGACGGCTTCCCTGACCACCGGTGTCCACCAGGAGGTTCGAGGGTTACCGCCCCTTGAGGCTCCTAGGACCTTGAGACCACAGCTCCCCGCAGCGGCTTCGGCAATAGAGGCTTTGAACACCGACCACTCTGGTTCAATGTCCCCAACCTCCACAGGAATGCCCGAAAAGCTCCGCCGGAGGTGTGAGTTGAAGGCCTCCTGAACTTGGGCCTCCTCCAGACGTTCCCAGTTCACCCGAACTACACGTTTGGGCTTACCAGGTCTATCCAGAGGCTTCCCCCGCCACTCGACCCAACTCACCACCAGATGGTGATCAGTTGACAACTCCGCCCCTCTCTTTACCCGAGTGTCCAAAACATACGGCCTCAGGTCCGATGATACGATAACGAAATCGATCATGGACCTTCTGCCTAGGGTGCTCTGATACCACGTACACTTATGAGCATCCTTATGTTCGAACATGGTGTTTGTTATGGCCAATCCATGACTAGCACAGAAGTCCAGTAACAAACCACCACTCCGGTTCAGATCAGGGGGGCCGTTCCTCCCAATCACGCCCCTCCAAGTGTCTCCATCATTGCCCACATGTGCGTTGAAGTCTCCCAGCAAGACTAAGGAGTCTCCTACAGGAGCCCCATACAGGATTCTTTCCAGGGTCTCCAAGAAGGCCGAATACTCTGAACTGCTGTTGGGTGCATAAGCACACACAACAGTCAGAGTTTTCCCCCCCATAACCCACAGGCGTAGGGAGGCGACCCTCTCGTCCACTGGGGTAAACTCCAACAACGAAGCACCTAACCGGGGACTTGTGAGTATCCCCACACCCGCCCGGCGCCTCACACCTTGAGCAACTCCGGAGAAGAATAGAGTCCAACCCCTATCCAGAAGTAAGGTTCCAGAGCCGACGCTGTGCGTAGAGGTGAGCCCAACCAGATCCAGCTGGTACCGCTCCACCTCCCGCACAAGCTCCGGCTCCTTCCCCCCCAGAGAGGTGACGTTCCACGTCCCCAAAGCCAGCTTCTGCCGCCCGGGTCTGGTCCGTCGAGACCCTCCGCTTTCACTGCCACCCTTCTGGCAGCGCACCCGACCCCATCGATGTTTCCCGTAGGTGGTGGGCCCGCGGGACGGAGAAGCGGAGGTGTTGCCCACGTTGCCTTTTCGGGCTGGGCCCGGCCGGGCTCCGTGGCAAGCCCGGCCACCAGACGCTCGCCGACGAGTCCTCCTTCTGGCTCCAGAAGGGGACCCCGGGCTTCCTCCGGGCCGGGTATCCTCACTTCCTGTGTCGTCTTTCATGAGGTCTTTTGAACCAATCTTAGTCTGGCCCCTTGCCTGAGACCAATTTGCCATGGGAGACCCTACCAGGAACACAAGGTTCCAGACAACACAGCCCCCAGGTTCATCAGGGCACACAAACCTCTCTACCACGGTAAGGTGCTGGTTCTTCAGAGAGGTGAAAATGAAAACAGAGGAGCGACATTTCACCACAACTGCGCCGAGCACTTGACTTTATGCAGGAAGCCAGACAGTGGGACATTGTAGGAGAAGTCAGCACACTCAACGCAACATGATTGCAGCGTCCAGGCAGCTCCCGTTCGAGCATATGCCTTGAGTTGCAAAACTGGCAAACTTCTTGCCTTTTTCAAAAGCCTCGTCGATAGGTAAAAGCCCCGGTGCCTTTGCAGCTGGCTTTGGATTTGCCGGTAGTTTAGCAGCGCAGGCGTCTTCGTACGCTTTTAACACACCATCGTAGCGATGGCGATGTTTCAGGTGACTGATCAGGTTGGAAGTATTGTAGCTCGTTGCCTTTTTCCCTCCTCGTGGAACTTCTGCATTACATTTGTTATAAATAGCAAGCGAACTTTCCAACTCTGAAACTTTGAAATAGTCCCATACCACCGACGACATGTTTGTTTACTGTCCTGGCTTCACGGCCGCACACCATTTACGTCACAGCCAGGCATGAGTTGGGGAGCGCTGGATTTGTGAAGAACTCCCCTCTTCCTAAACCACTAATACCACAGTACTGGCAAAACGGGAGGAGCCGAGTGAAAAACAAGCGCCCCTCATCCCAATCCACCCACACCGCAGGATATTTTTCTTTTTTTTTACCCAAAAAATATATTTTCTATTATCGGGGCTATTAATACTTGTATCGGGATGACGTCATAATTCCTAATATCGGACTGATAATTATCGGGCCGATAATTATCGTGCATCCCTAATAAATATATAAAAATATTTTATCATAATATTTTTTTCAAAAAGTGTTTAATTTTCGCACCTATACCAGTCATATTATTTCATCCAGTAGCCTAGTTTAATCTTTCACCAGATAACCGTTGAAAATGGCTTTTATGATGTTCCGAGGGATTCGGCGGCTCAGGGTCTCAGCCTCTTGTGCACACGAGAAAGTAACCGGTGCGCCAAGTAGGAAGAGGAGTGCACAGGAGACAACCGTTTAATTGCAGACTGTTATGTTTATGTGGGGAAATGGCAGTGCATACATTATTTGAGATATATTTCAAACGCGGACTTGTTAAGGACATGTCGCCAGGGGTGTAGAGCTATTAGGGGTGTTGAAAATAATCGTTTCTACGATGCATTGCGATGCGGACGTGGACGATTCGGTATCGATGCAGTGACGGAAGATAATCGATTATAGCGTAGTAACGTTGCTTCCTGATTTTCCGGCCGTGGCTTTACTATCACTTTTTTTCTGTCACTTTAATATCAAATCGGTCGGTGACGCAGAGATCAGGGAACAGACGTGACAGCGGCACAGCAACACCAAACACGGAGCAGTCTGCTTTATCCACCAGTCCAGAACCAACAGCAGAAGGACCCGCTCTGAATCACTCCGTGTCGCTGCGGCTCAGAGACACAGACAGGGATTTATGTTTTTCAAAAATAATTGTGTTACAATCGTGTTGATAGAAATCAACACGTAATGAAATAAGACCCCACGGTTTGATGATTGATAGGTGTGTGGGCTGTCTTTCATTTTGACACACAGAACAATGGGGGCTATCCACCCTTATCCACAATGTAAAGTAATTCACACAGCCTCTTCCCTCTTCTCTCTGTGAGGAGCAGCAGGTTCAGCTCTCAGAACAAAGTAACACAAAACTAAAATGGCATTATTTTTTTTAAATATGTCGTGGAGTAATAGATTTATTTTTTCTTCTCAAGAGAGTAGAATGTGTATTTTGTTAGTATTTCAAAAAATCTAAGGTCGCCCTTTTTATTTACTACAAGACAAATGTGCCTTTTTTATTTCATACAGTTCAATTTGGATTGAGACAGGGAAATAATCTAAACCTCACGCGTGGCGTTTCACTGTCAAGGAGAGCCTGTATGTAATTACATTGCAAATACTGACTTGAGCCCAGCACTGTATGGGTTATCCCTACCATAGATTACCCAACAGAAATAATCTGGACACGCCACTGTTTGTGGTCTACAATGACAGAGAAGAGCCTGTCAAGTTTGGCTGTACTCAGCATTGAATCAAAACGCACCATAGCTTTAAATCGTTTGTGAGGCGTTTTGCTGAACAAGATGGTAATCGCCACATTCAGCTGTTATAGGCATGCCAACTTGATGCTCTGCTCACGGGTGAGTCGATGATAATAATAAACTGTTAACTTGGAAACTGAACAATCTGGTGCCACTAAATGTTTTTAAAGCTCGGTTGGATGCTAGTCAATCGGAAGCTATTGGTACCTGTTTATGTGGATAATTATGTAAATGATGCTGTATGATGTCCTTTTGTTGTTCTATTTATGTTTTTATGTTTCATGTGAAACTATTTGAGCAGGTCTCCTTTGAAAAAGAGATCAATGATCTCATTGGGATTCATCTGTATAAATAAAGGTTTGAAATTAAATGAAATGTTAAGATGATGACCTTACGTGTGTATAATTGTTTTCTTCTTTGTGGGGGTCTGCCCCCAAAAACTGTTTCAAGTCCTGAGAAAGTCAAATAAGACGGTGTGTAAAACTTCACTGCCCAGCCAAAAGAAAGTAACCACTTTGATTTAACTAGGCCAGTAGGTAAGGACTTTCCACTGGATAATAACTGCAGCGATGTTTATGTTTTAGCTGAATACACGTTTTTTAACCCTAACTGATGCAGTTAGTCACTACTTTAATGTTTGTTCTTTCTGATGTAAAGTCAAGGTTGTAACTGTTTGCAATGAAGTTGTGGGGCGCTGAACTGTTCTTTTGATTTATGATAGTAATTACTTGTCTTTCAAATTTGAAGGAGGGTGAGCAAGCATCTTGAGGAACATTCATCATTAACTCCTCCAAAAAATATAGTTTATTTAATAATAACACTGAATATGTGAATCATAACAGTGATTGACAGCTGATAGGAATAATATTATTGTTAATATTATCATATTCATACAGACACACATCGATGAGACAGTTAATTAATGTACTTATTGCAGCAGTCTGCATAGATTTGGTACCCCTGCTGGTCTAAGAGTGAAACCAACTCATTCAGTTAAAATTCATTAAGTTATGTCTGCCATCTTATATATTTATATGTAAGGCTTTACTGATGTGCCACAATAATGTCACCTAATGTTATTGAGTTAAAATATTAATATTGTGGCTTTCCAAGTTAACATTGTTGATATGACTGCGATTAAATCAGCATATACTTCTGCCAGGGGATGCCACCCCTCAAATTCTCCTGCCACCCTCTTGCCACCCCATGGATATTTTTCCAGATCCGCCCCTGAGTACATGCATTGGTTTGAAAGTATAAAGTGCTAGCCTGCTGTCAGGCACACATTTATGAGATTTAACAATGGACAATTATATTTCTTAAATAATATGTAGCCTATTCCCAGAGCATAATTTATGGGGCAACAAGGTGAGGTGTAAAATGTGTTTTTAATATCATACATTTTACGCCAGCAAACTTCTTGTACGGACTTCGGCAGTAGTGAAGACTCACTGAACGAATTAAGTACAAAGACGAATCGTTCGCGAACGTGCAAATCACCAGAAGTCGTTCGCGAACCGGTGAACGAATCTTTAAAGTGAACTGAATCAAAAGATTCGTGTCCCCAAAGGGAATCTAAATGCCCATCACTACTACACTACATCCTTCACTCTTCATACACAGCATTACCCAGTTGCATACATAAATGACCAGTGTTGCCGTGTTTTACTGGGCAGTACTGACTTCAGATATTAAGCATTCCATCCACTTGGCTGTTGTGCTGGCTGTTAGCAAGATATTTAATTATAGTCCTGTTTAGCGATGGAATGACTTCCAACAATTACATTTCTTGGAGCTACTTTTCAGTACCTCTTTTCTCTTGTTTTCCATCCCTTTTTCTCAAACTCCTCATGTTCTCTTTCACAGGAAAAAAGAACAGGCTACTACGAAGAAGGACAGGGTCACCCACTGTCTGACAATATGTGAAAACATCGTGGCTCAGTCTCTGAGGTAGGCCTTGTTGATTTAACTTGTTTTATTCAATCAAATGAACGTTTCACAGTGTGTGTTTAATGAAACTTGAGCTGGGCTACATTGAAATTCACCCCTTCTGATTCTGAAAATATGTATGTGCGTAATGACATTTGGCTCACTTTTCCTCCCTATGGTTCTGGGAGCAGAACGTCTCCAGAGTTTCAGAAACTGCTGGGCATCGCTATGGAGATGTTCCTGCTCTGCAGTGATGACAGCGAATCAGATGTCCGGATGGTAGCCGACGAGTGCCTGAACAAAATCATTAAAGTGAGCAGGACCCTGTACTTCTCCCTCCTTCCCTCCGTCTCCCCCTTTCAACTCTGTCTCCATTAAAGGCACTGGTGGCCTAAGAGAATTTTTCTTTTATCATCTATACATTTTTTGTGCCTTTACAGAAAAATAAGCTGTGATTTGAGTTTGTGTATTAAAAAGGTGTGAAATAAACAACTGAAATACTTTTTTTGTAATGTTTATTTTCAGGCGCTGATGGACTCCAACCTGCCTAGACTGCAGCTGGAGCTGTACAAAGAAATTAAAAAGGTATAAAGATATGCTTTTGTGGTGTTTTTTTGGTTTCTGTCTAGTGTTTAATCTAACGAGTGAAAATGAAATCACTCTGATGTGAATGAGTCTGTCTCTGTAGAATGGTGCCTCTCGGAGTCTGAGGGCGGCTCTGTGGAGGTTTGCCGAGCTCGCTCACCTCATCAGACCACAGAAATGCAGGTATGCACACACAATGCCTGGAAAGGACTTTTTACTTCATTCATGTGACAAAACCGTTTTAATAACATAAGGGGAAACCCCATTTGAAGCATTTCACATTTGGCTCTGATTATAAACTTGCCTTCAAAAAATCAGTTATTAGTTAAAGAAAAATGTGTTATTTTTTTTAACATTGCATGCCTCCCAATCAGAATGTATTAGTGGAAGAAACATCAATTACTAACTCTTGGTAAATCCTTTTTACTGAACATGTTTCCACTGATACTGATGTTAAAAATAAAAACTTTTACTGATTTGCGTTTGAACTAGTGTTGTACGGTGTACCGATACTTGAAAGATACCGCGATACCCTGCCGTTAAAAACGTTTCATTAGTATCGGTACACCGTTTCATTAGTATCGGTACTTTAAGAATGACGGGGAAAAGTACTCCGGTGAGAAAGCGCCGTTTTAATAAGAGCCATGTGTGTTCAGCGCTCTGTTCCGTGCCTGGAGTCCCTCCCCTCTCAAGCACGCTCTAAGTGCCTCCCCTCTCTCGTGCACGCGCTAGCTGCCAGAGCATGTGAGAAAACGAGAAGCATGGCTGCAAGTGGGAGTGCAGCTGCCGCTGCGCCTCGGCTTGTTGACAAAAAAGACGCCAGAAGTGAAATTTGTATTTGAGATATATCTCTGACAGTGAGGGCAAGCCTACGGACACCACGAGGCCTGTCTGTGAGACATGTATTCATTTTATTGAATACGAATTATTGTCATTATTTTATTTATTCTTCTCATTGTTTAAAAGTTTGTTATGGTTCTCGTGTGAAATAAAGCACAATAATTACATTTAAGACTTTCCCTTTTTTTAAGAAAAGTATCGAAAAAGAATCGGAATCGCAATTCTTAACTTGCTATCGGAACCAAAATGTTGGTATTGTGACAACACTAGTTTGAACCCATCCTCCTCATCTGTGTTGCAGACCCTACCTGGTGAACCTGCTGCCGTGCCTCTCCCGAATCACCAAGCGGCAGGAGGAGAGTGTGCAGGAGACTCTGGCTGCTGCGATGCCCAAGATCATGTCCGCCTTGGGGCACTTCGCCAATGACGGCGAGATCAAGGCATCTACACAGAGCAGAAACATCACAACTGTTTATTATGGAAATGTTATTTGGGTTAAGATAACTTTAGCTTTTAATGGTTGTTTTTCTACATTTTGTCTTGTTTCCTATTCAAAAATGTGCTTGAGTTAGTTTACCTGGAAGTCATTATTAAGAATGTAATTTCGAAGACTTAACATCTTATTACAACTAATACACCACTGTATAGAACAAAAGTGTGCACACTTTTTTTTTTTTTATATTTTCTTTTAATTAAAATCTCAAATGGAGCAACTCTCACAAAACCCAATTTTCCTTGGATGAATGAATTGTTCGGATTACATTACTATGACAAATTTATCATTTTTAAGATGTAGCATTTATCATTTAACAAAAATGACTGGAAAAGGGTGTGTTTATATATTAATTTATTAGTTTGCAAAATGTATTAGGTACATCTTGCAAAAATTGGCTCTCATTGTAGTCCAACCCTTGTGGTCCCAGGTGCTGCTGAAGTCCTTTGTGGCCAACCTGAAGTCCAGCTCCCCGACCATCAGACGCACAGCAGCCAGCTCCGCCGTCAGCGTGTGCCAACACTCCAGACGCGCCAGCTACTTCTACACCTGGCTCCTTAATGTGCTGCTGGGTAAGGCCACACATGCTCTGGACTTTTCCCCTTCCCACTTTCATTTAAGCGCTCATTATCATTCCATTTGATGTTGAATTCAGCATATGTTCCCACCGAAAATCCACTGAAATATCCCTATAAGATTATTCCAGCGAACATTTGAGATCTAGTTGAAGCACCCAGGCAACAGACATCGAATGAGAACACACACCCTGACCTGTCCTTTCATGTGTTAGGTCTGCTGGTTCCCGTGGATGAGGAGCATCCCACACACCTAATTCTGGGGGTCCTGTTGACCCTTCGCTACCTGATGCCTCTGCTGCAGCAGCAGGTTAACACATCCAGCCTCAAAGGAAGCTTCGGAGTCACGAGGAAGGAGGCCGACGTCCAGCCCTCACCTGAGCAGCTCCTACAGGTAGACAGAAAATCGATTGGATATTTTTTTGTTTTCTTTTTTGAGTATTTGCTCCATTTCACGTTTGTGTGTCCGAAGGTGTACGAGCTGACGTTACACTACACGCAGCACTGGGATCACAATGTGGTCACAGCGTCTCTGGAGCTCCTGCAGCAGATGTTCAGGACCCCCCCGCCAGAGCTCCTGCACATGCTCATCACAGCGGGCAGCATCCTGCATGGCTCCGTGTTCCGGCAGGACGCAGAGAGTCGCGCACGCTCCGGCAGCATCCTGGAGCTCATTGGTAAACACATCACTCAGACGGGACTGTCTCCATTAAGCTTTTGTACAATCCGGGCTCTGTACCCGCCTGATACCCGGGACGCTAACATATCTGCTTTAGGTAGATCTCATTCCGTTAACCCTAACCTTCGCCAGGTAGTCGAGCAAACTGTGCTGTCGCTCCGCTCTAGCTCCTGCTTTGGTCCGTGTTCGCAGCCTTTTTCTTTGCTTGCTAACTTTCCCTGTTTCTCTAATAATTGTGCTGTTCCCAACGAGTCCTTCTGAGCTTTTGCTGCTTCTCTCCTGTTTCTACTTCCTGTCTCCTGCCACTTGCAGCGGGGGGAGGGTCTTCCTGCAGTCCACTCCTTCTTAGGAAACCAAGAGGTGACTAGTCTATTTATCTCCCGTGCTCACCTCAGCCTTTGGGCTAATTTACCTTAAACTGAGTCACCTATGCTGCTTGATTGTCCTCTTGATTCTAGATTCAATTTGAATAATGCACATTATTCTCTCAAAAAATATGAGGTGCAGCCTTTTGTTGGTTTTTAATGTACTATAACATTTGCACCAGTCTAGTACATAGCTCTGGTGCCGATGTCATGTTGACTCTAAAGGTGTGTTTCCAGGTAAAATGCTCTCTGGAGAGGAGGACGGCTTGGAGGATGACGCTGAGAGAACGGAGGTCACATTCACAGGTGAGATGCACCTACCAGGAAGTAAAATCGGCAGCTTCAATGAGACTTACAGCTGTAAAAAGTATTTATTCTTTGTGCATCTTTGCTTTAGCGTCAGTCGTTGGTGCGGACGGCTCCTCGGCGGCCCAGGTGGACATCATAACCGAGCAGCCGCGCTCCTCCCAGCATACCCTGCAGCCCGGCGAGTCCACGGACCTCAGTGCCTCCTCGGAGCAGGGCGGAGGAGGCGGGACTTCGGCTTCAGACACTCCTGAGTCACCCAACGACAACGAGGAAGAAATGCTCAGTCGCAGCTCCAGCGGTGGGGCCAACGTTACCCCAGAGACGGCCGACTACACCACCCCAGAGACGGAGGCAGTACCCTTAGGAGACGGCGGGCCTTTGCTCAGCACAAACGACCGCTCCCTTCCACCCAGCGACTCCTCGCAGACCACCACGGAGGGGCCGGACTCAGCCGTCACCCCTTCGGATGTAGCAGAACTGGTCAGTCTGACTGGGCATGCCAGGGAGATTTAATATGGTTTGACAACACAGCTTAACTAAACGGTACTTCTGTGTATATGTATGAAACGCAGAAGACAGTGAGCTTCCCTAGACTTTGAAATACTTAATTACCATGCACTCATAATTAGCTGTGTAACTGATGTCCCTCATGGCTTAGACCCAGTGAATGAATGATGCTATGCTTCATAGGGTTAGGATTTCTAGAATGGACAAATATTAATTCCCACTATTTATAAATAAAATAAAAACATTATACTAGTATTAGTAATATTGCATTAACTTGATATAATAATAATAATAATAATACATTTTATTTTTAGGCGCCTTTCATGACACCCAAGGACACCGTACAATTTAAAAAAATAAATAAATAAAATAAAAGCTAAGAGGCAACAGAACAAGATAAAAACACAAACAGGAAATCATGGAGGAGACAGTCAAGTGGACACAAATGAAACATATAATGGGGAGCACTACAGTGAGTAAGCAGATTTGAAATCATAGTCGATCAGCTTCATATATGATTTTTTTCCAGGACATATTTAAAGTTCTGCAGCACAAATGAAGAAACAAAGTTTGCAATTTGTAACCCAAGCTAATCTAAAATAGTAATTAGAGGTACAAGGCAATTTTTTATTTTCTATTTATATAGCACTTTTCTGCACGTGGCGATTCAAAGTGCTTTACAGATTAAAAGCAAAAGACATTTAAGAACAAATACAGCATAAATACATTATTAAAAAGGCATTTAAAAACAACCTTACACAATTTCTTTTTTTTGACAAGATTCTTGTGTAACTTCATGCCATATGTTAAAATAATTTCATTGTCTATTATTATTATTATTATTATTATACAAGTGAGTTGGACTTTTCCATGAGAGTAGTAACACAATTGTTGTATATGCCCCCATTGAAATGTCTTTTAATTTGAGAAAATTGAAATTGGCAGCTTAAATAGAAAAAAATTAGGAATCTTAATAACTTTAAAATAAAATAAATTGTTGCAACTCTTATTCTTTTAGTCGATATATTCGCTAACAGTCGCGGTTGATGCTGTTAAAAGTTTGAAGTGCCCCTAAGAATACAGAAGATGAGTCATCACACACTTTAGCTGCTCCCCCTCCAGAGAAATGTTGGTGTCCACTCTAACAGTTCTACCTCTACGGTCCCCCCCCCTCCTTTACCCCTCTCCCCGCTTCGCCGCAGTCACACACTCCATTGCCGCGGGTGATGGAGCCGTCCCCTCCCTCACCAACTTCCACCGAGGGTCCCGATGCCTCAGACAGCGACTCTTCCGTCTACACAGCTTCTTCTTCTTCTTCGTCGTCTTCTTTCTCTTTCTCCTCCTCTTCCTCCTTCTATGCCACCTCCTCCTCCTCTAGCACTAGTGACAAGGTCAGCCAATTGGACACTTTGAACCAAGTGGGAGGGGCTTGCTTGTCTGGAAACTTTTGGCTTTCTCTATCTCCATTCGTTCCTCCATGCACTCAGTTTCCCCTGCCTATTGCTACGTTCCCCTTCTTGTTGTTATTGCGAAAACGTTCTGCCCCCTTTTCTCTCCCCTTCGTTTCCAGTGACTCCCTCCCCAAAATGAGAAGCTTTAAAAATATCTTTGTAAAAAAAAAACAAGCAACCCCAAACCCCCATGTTGATGGCTTGCAGTGAAGAGTTCAAAGTAGAAGCATGAAGGCCATCTGTTCCTTTTTTCTTTTAAATGTTGTCCTTCAGATTTGCCTTTCCAAGAGACGGTAATGGGCTTTTGTTCCGGCGGAGGTCACAACTGGATAAATAATGATTTATTGCCTCTGTTTTTAAGGAAGAGTACTATACGTCTTGCTTGGAAAAATTACATTTCTGTACTGTTGTGTTGTGTAAATACTGACTTGATTCAAAAGGAATCAATTTCAAAGTTGAGTTGTTCGGATCAAAAGCTTGCTCTTCTTCTGGTGGATTGAGTTCTGAAGCCTGTGCTCTTTCCCGTGTCTGTGTGTAGTTCATTTGCTGTAAATGAAGTGACCCAAGCATGATCCAATCGAGTTTTAAAAAGAGAACGTTTGACTTGAAGTCGTCGTTTGTCTCTAATCCAACAAATCTAACTGAATGAGCCTAAACTATTTCAATACACTCTGCATGCGGTGGCTTTTCAAACGTGTTGCATATGGTGTGTGTGTTGTGTGAGCTTTGTTCCTAACTGGAGGAGTCGGCTCTGTGTGTGTGCATCAGGTGCTGGACGGCAGTGAGAGCCAGTACTCAGGGATGCAGATCGGGACATTACAGGATGAAGAAGATGAAGGAGCAGCACCTTCCTCCCAGGAAGAGCCCCAGGAACCCTTCATCCAGTCAGCTCTGGGTATGTTTGTGCACACACAACTGATCTTTCCTAAGTCCCACCCCATTCGCTCTGTGCTCCAATCACATTTAAGGAAGCTTTTAATCTGGTAAAACCTCTGTGAATTGTCCCTTTCCTGTGACACTGAGATATGCTATGTCAGAACAAAGGGAACATTATAAGGCAAGTAATGTTTGATTGGTGTCAAAATCTTAACAGACACATTTTATGTAGTCACATCTTAAGTAAGCTCATGCTAAAGCAAGAATAGCTGGTGTCAGATCACCAACATTAACCATGTTGATTTTCCCCTTTAATGTTGTGGATACATTAACTAGATTTGGTTTAGTTAAGAAAACAACATGAAATGTGTCCAGAAAAGCTAAAGACTGACCTTACTTTGTTTATATTATTTATTTCTCTTAGGCTGTATGCCGCCCACAAGTTACTTATATGGATATAGACAACATATAAAACACAACTGTAAAAGTTATGATTTAGAATATTTCCTTTTAATTGCATACAAAAATCATGCTGTTGGCCCAGAAACGAATACTGTCAAGCTTTTCCGACTTAACAACGGTAACTAAAAGGAGGCGGAACTTTGGATCTGTCAGTTGTGCGTAGAATTCCCAGTAATTATTTGGCTGAAACTTATCGGTATAAGGCTTTAAAATGCGTATTGGTTCCCTGTGTGCTTGTGTGCAGCTCTGAGCAAACCTCATCTCTTCGACGGCCGAGGCCACAACCGGCAGGGTTCAGACAGCAGCGTGGACCGCTTCATACCAAAGGACGAGCCCGCCGAACCTGAACCTGACGTCAAGGTATGGGAACACCAAGAAAACATCCTTGTCAGTTGTTTGCACCGTATTGTGTAGCAAGCGGCATGATTCTACATCTGGCTTTAATTCTACATCCCTTCTTCTCAGCCATCACGGATAAAAGGTCCAATCGGACATTACACAGACCAAGGGGCGGAGCCACTGGTGCACTGTGTACGGCTTCTCGCTGCTTCCTTCCTACTGACGGGACAGAAAAATGGTGAGTATTATCAAAATATGGCATAGGTGTTTTTTTTTATTTAAAAAGCGCATTTGTTACGATTATCATGTCGGAGCCACTGGAAAGCTCGCCAAACATGCCATTTACTATGATACAAAGCCTGTTATGAAGCCTTGAACATCACCATGCCTGTATATTCATCTCTTCTCTGTTATGTTTCCCAGGTCTGACCCCTGACAAGGAGGTGCGAGTGAGCGTGAAGGCTCTGGCGGTCAGCTGCATCGGGGCTGCAGCAGCGCTCCACCCTGAAGCCTTCTTTAATTCCCTCTACCTGGAGCCGCTGGACGGCACTCCAGTAGTAGGTAGGGACACAAACACATTGGAGATACAATCCTATTTAGATATGCGATGCCTGAACAAGTCATGGGACTGCATCTCCATAAAGGCATTGCAGACATTTTCAATAGCATTTAGAGAATCACATCATGGCCGCCATTCTGATACTTCCAGGTCAACTCACCCACTTTGACAAAAAGTAAAAGAATCTAGCCCAGGAACCTGAAACTAAAGCAGCTGAATGAAATACAGCCATTGATTTTGACCAATGCTTTTCCTACTGTAATATGTCAATATTTCTTGTGTTAATTTTTGAAAAATACTGCAGTTGCATACCACTAATACTTTTTCCCACCATTTTTTTGTCTTCAGCATCTGTTTTGACCCCTACTCTCTCTGTTTGCCCCCTTGCAGAACAGCAGTATATCAGTGACATGCTGGGCCTGGCTGACCACGGGGACCCCCAGATCAGAGGGGCCATAGCCATCCTCTGCGGAGCCATCATACAAGCCGCACTCACCAAAACACGCTACAACATACACAGCTGGCTGGCCAGTGTGCAGAGTGCAACAGGTTAGTGTGTGTGTGTGTGTGTGTGTGTGTGTGTGTGTGTGTGTGTGTGTGTGTGTGTGTGTGTGTGTGTGTGTGTGTGTGTGTGTGTGTGTGTGTGTGTGTGTGTGTGTGTGTGTGTGTTGTGTGTGTGTGTGTGTGTGTGTGTGTGTGTGTGTGTGTGTGTGTGTGTGTGTGTGTGTGTGTGTGTGTGTGTGTGTGTGTGTGTGTGTGTGTGTGTGTGTGTGTGTGTGTGTGTGTGTGTGTGTGTGTGTGTGTGTGTGTGTGTGTGTGTGTGTGTGTGTGTGTGTGTGTGTGTGTGTGTGTGTGTGTGTGTGTGTGTGTGTGTGTGTGTGTGTGTGTGTGTGTGTGTGTGTGTGTGTGTGTGTGTGTGTGTGTGTGTGTGTGTGTGTGTGTGTGTGTGTGTGTGTGTGTGTGTGTGTGTGTGTGTGTGTGTGTGTGTGTGTGTGTGTGTGTGTGCTAATTAACGATTCCCTCTCACCTGTATGTTGTTGATCTTCAGGTAACCCTCTGTCCCTGGTGGACTTGTTGCCTTTGCTCCAGAGAACTCTGAAAGATGAATCCTCCGTCACCTGCAAGATGGCTTGCTCTGCAGTGAGGGTAAGACATGTAAGGGTTAATATGCAGCGGCTCGTTGTATATTTTCCTGCTGATTACAAAAATACATTGACACAGCAGTTTGATCTAAACATGATTTTATTGATCTAAAATTATCGTTTTACTTCCACAAACTACTAAGTAGTACCGGCTGGAACTTTTTGAGTTGAACAGAAAGCGCAGACCACTGACTGTCAACTCGGAATCAAGTATTCATCTAAGCTGTGTAATGTTAGTAATCATTGGGTGTGTTAAGAGTTAAGAGGCTGACCTTTTTGAATGTGTGTTTCAGCACTGCCTCATGACCGTGTGCAGCAGTACCCTCAGTGAGCTGGGCCTGCAGTTGATGATAGACCTTCTTGCTCTGAGGGACTCGTCCTATTGGCTCGTTCGCACTGAGCTCTTGGAGACTCTGGCAGAGATGGACTTCCGGTACGATCATTTTAAACTTTAGTTTTGTTACCCGAGCTACTGGCTGAGGCATCGTGCTATTTGAATACAAATGTATAATAACTAAGCTTTTTATTTATAAACTGTTAGGGGTGTTGCAATATGCTATCTTTGATAATGTAATATTTTTAAAACAATAAGTTCCTTTCTTGTTTCAGGCTTTTGTTCAGTAATGGCTACAGATCTTCTGTTATTTATCTGTTTCTTTACAAAACGCACAATAAACAATGTTTTAAGATGAATTTCAATCGTTCCCTTATTTCTTTGTTTACACATTTTATATATATACCTCAATAATATTGTTATGGTAAGTCTTTGATATCTGGGATTATTAGTAAAGATATGCACTCTTTTCTCTTTTAGGTTAGTGAATTTCTTGGAGAGAAGAACAGAACATTTGCACAAAGGGGATCATCACTACACTGGGGTAAGTCTCCATTCTATCTTCCTGGTAGTCTTTCTGTAGAGATTAGAAGTAAGTCTTTTTCTGTTTTTAGATGCCAAAATGTTAAACTTGAGTTAATTATAATGTTAACCACAAAATAACACCAAAACTTGGAACATGTGGTCCCTAATATGTCCGATTCCTCTCTATCTAGCGGCTGTGCCTGCAGGACCGAGTCCTGAACGATTTGGTCATCCGTCTGTTGGGAGATGACGACCCCAGAGTCCGACACGTGGCAGCGTCAGCTGTCAGCAGGTAAACTCTCATCATCAGTTTCTTTCATACAAGAAAAGATCAGTTACAATTTATTAAACTCTAACCCAGAGTTGGTACTTTTTTATTTGATCTACTTTTTTAGAAATGAATTGGGATTTAGCTACCAGATGATAAAGGGTACATCATTGATGCTCATACCTAGAATCGATGACAAATCTAACCGGAGGGTCATTAGTAATGATCTGTCTTCTATACCTCATCCATTTTTCCCTTCTATCTTCAAAGATATGATCTTCTTTTCTTTTCTAATTGTTCCCTTGCATATCATTATTTACAAGATCCTTTTATTAAGAGTTCATTAGATAATCTTCTTTTAACCAGTTCCTTGTAAAAACACCAGAAGCAAGATTCTTACTTATTGCTAGCAATAACATAGCAACAATATAACACATTACAAGTAGTAAGATAAGTGGGTTTTTGTTTGGATGACCAAAACACATGACTTTGTTTTGCTTTTTGAAGTACACTTTTCTTTGTACTTACTTTGAATTTGGGGTGTCTTCTTTCTAATGTTCCCTTCTCTCTGTCTCTCAACAGGCTGGTTTCCAGATTGTTCTACGACTGCGACCAGGGTCAAGTGGACCCAGTAGTGGCGATTGCCCGGGACCAGAGTTCAGTCTACCTGCAGCTGCTGATGCACGAGGCCCAACCCCCCTCCCAGTTCACAGTTAGTACCATCACAAGGTACGGAAACACACTCCTTTGATGTCGCATCTCATAGGCTAAAGCCTCATTGGTCAATCATCTGTGATTCCTTTCTCTGGCAGGACGTACAGAGGCTACAACTTGTCCAACAACGTGTCTGATGTCACAATCGAGAACAATTTGTCCAGAGTCGTCACCGCCATCTCCCACGCTTTCACCTCCTCTACCTCCAAAGCCCTGACTGTGAGCTTTCACACCTTTCTCTTTGCCCCCTAAATAGAACATCTCTCTTGTATTTTTTATATGAACATGTTTGAAAACTATTCCTTTTGTCTTGTTTCTCTACAGTTTGGCTGCTGTGAGGCCTTATGCCTCCTGGCTACACATTTCCCAGTGTGCACCTGGAGTACAGGCTGGCACTGCGGCTATGTGAGCTCCAGCAGCAGCTTCTCTTCCCGCTCGAGTCTGAACCGCAGCAGGGGCCGGGCCCTCAGGTACGTGCACTCCTTCTCTTGTTACTTCATCCTCCTTTCTTTTTCCTTTCCCTTCCTCTCTTCTCAATATCAACTGATCCTCTCCTGTCTCTCGGCTCTGCAGTGTGTCGCAGACCGGCAGTGCTCCAGCCTCTTCAGCCTCCTCCTCGTCTGCACCCGACACTGAGCGCAGGACTCTGACAGTAGGCATGGCCAACATGGTGCTCTCCTTACTCTCCTCCGCCTGGTTTCCACTTGATCTGGCCTCACACCAAGATGCACTTTTGCTGACTGGCAATCTGCTTGCTGGTGGGTAATATTCATAGAAATTCTAGATTCATATATTATTTTAGAAGAGCGATCCCTCCTTTGTTTAAGTTTATTCCAAATTGCCCCATGAATTGTGGGCTTTTTTTTTGGGGAGTTTTTCCTCGTGTGCTGCGAGGGTCTCAGGAAAGAAGGTGACCTGTACTCTTCACATGGTAAAGCCCCCTAAGACAATAAGTCAGTTGGGATAAGATGTTTTTTTGCTTATTTAAAGAGCAAATATACATTAACAAAAGAGAAAAAAATGTAGTTCTATTTTTAAGTTAACAACTAATTGGTTCACTGTTATTGTTTAAAATGTACAAATGTGTCAGTCTCAACTCAAAGCTTAACCTATTTAGTGCATTAAAGTGCCCTTTTTACATTCTGGGCTGTAAAGATAACATCTTCTGAAATGTAAATGAATAATGGTGGTGCGGTTAATAAAAGCAACTATTTTCAGTACTCATGTTGCTCGAGTTCCTCAAAGAACTTTCACCCATCATTTTAAAGCATGATATTTCATTTAGCTGATGCTTGAGCCAAAGTGACTTACAAAAAGTGCAACAATCATGAAAATAGAAATGGCTAGAAACCTGCTTCAAGTAAGCCAAACTATCTGGTGCCTTAAATTGAAATGAGCTAAATCTTTAAAGTAATTTGGTTTAGTTTTTTGGTGACGTCACTACCCTTAAAAATACAGAGACAGAAGCTGTAAAAAGTCTGTTATTCATGTTCCCAGCTGTGGCTCCGAAATGCATGCGTAACCCCTGGGCTGGAGAGGAGGAAGGCGGCAGTGGGAGCACCAACACCAGTGGAGGCCCCAACAAGATGGAGGAGCCATGGGCAGGGCTGTCGGAGCGCTCCCTGGTGGCCATGGTGGAGCAGCTCTTCTCCCACATACTGAAGATCCTCAACATCTGCGCCCACGTGCTGGACGACACCCCCCCCGGACCAGCTATTAAAGTAACCACTTGCAATACTTCTGTTTGGTTTGATCAGTCATATCTGCGGATCACATAGTTGCATCCACTGGAAGGCCGATTGTTATATTATTTAATTATGATTTAATCTGTTCCCCCTTTTTTCAGGCCACCCTCCCCTCCTTGAGCAACACCCCCTCCCTCAGTCCCATCAGGAGGAAAGGAAAGGAGAAGGATATTGTGGAGCCCAGTGCTGCCCCCATGAGCCCAAAGAAAAGTGTTGACATCAACACAGGTACATATACAGTGTATTTCTATGTCTATATACCCAGGCAGAGGTGGAAGAAGTACTTAAGTAGAAGTACCAGAGTGTATAAATACTCTGTTACAAGTAAAGGTCCTGTATTCAAATGTTTAGCTTTAAAATGTACCAAAAGTATTCATAATGCAGATTTGCCCATTTTGGAATGATATATATATATATCACATGTTTATTATAATTATTAATGCATTAATGTTTTTATGATAGTTGGTAAAGTACATTTTATTATTTTATTTACTGATGGGTAGTTTGTGAATTTAGTCGAGGTGTTACTAAAGTCTTATGTAAGTGTTTTACAAAAACATGTAGTAGAGTTAAAGTACAATGTTTACCTCTAAATTGTAGAAGTACAAAGTAGCACAAAATTGAGATACTCAAGCACAATTTTGAGTACTAGAGTAAATGTATTTAGTTTCTTTACACCACTGTACACAGACAATGGTACATGCTCAGTGACCATGCAGCAGCACAGACAGGCTATAGCACGGCTCAATTAAAACCAATAAACAAGTGGCTTTTATATGGCCTGATATTGTAATTCCAATATGATAAACGGTTATAGAGGGAATGAAGCATACATTTTCTCTTTTTGAGGATCTGTACCAAACCGTTTGTAGGTCTTTCAGAATGATATTTTCACATATTTAGCCTTTACTGAATATCTCGCTTACAGTGATTTGCACATTGCATCGTCCATTTTGTGATTTTGGTAACATTTTCGATCAATGGTGCAGCCCTAAAAGAAAGTCTTACTTATGTTTCTGAATATTTCAAATGTTTGTTTTGTGAGCAGGCAGGCCAGCAGACGGCACGGGGTCCACCGCCGTAAACAAGTCTACCACCGTCGGCAACTTCTACCACCTGCCCACCTACCTCAAGCTCTACGACGTCCTCAAAGCTACACACGCCAACTACAAGGTCAGAAGGAGCGGCCAGCTTCAAATACTGTCAGTAATCATATTAGTGTAGCCTCATCTTTATCTGCCACTGTGCAGATGTCCCGTAAAACTAAAGGAATAATGGTCAGCAGTTTAATCTATAAATGAAGTTCAAACTAATTTGTACAGTTTTTCCACGTTTCTTTTGTTGTGTTTTTCTTCTGGCCTAGGTGACGCTGGACCTCCACAGTAGTCAGGAGAAGTTTGGAGGATTTCTGCGTTCAGCTCTAGATGTTCTCTCTCAGCTGCTGGAGCTCACCACCCTACATGACATCAGCAAGGTAAAGATATTTAAACAGCTCTGTTGGAAATCAGACATTGTTAGAGTTCATTAGAAGAAGCAAGAAGGAGAAAATAAATAACATGCATCGGTTTCTTCATATACGCCAATGTACCATCACATCATAATCCATTAAATACAATGGTGTTTGTTCTTTGTCAGTGTGTGGAGGAAATCTTGAGCTACCTCAAGTCCTGCTTCTCCAGAGAACCCACCATGGCGACAGTTTGTGTACAACAGGTCAGTAAATGTGTTTTATGTCTGATGATAGATTTACTTGTGTGTTGTGTCAAGTTTTTTGTTTCGTGTGTGGCAGTCTTTATGGTTCCAACACTGAGCAGTGTGCTGCGACCGCTGCGACTCCACACAGAGTGAAGTGGTGCTTTACGACAGGGCCTGTAAAGGAGCTGGTTTCCCTGAGCGATGGTTCCATACATCTTTTATACACACACACACACACACACACACACACACACACACACACACACACACACACACACACACACACTCACTACCAGCTGGACGTCATGTTGCTTTATCGACACCAAACTGTTAGAAATAAAGGATGATGTCATTGTGAATCGGTTTGCCCATTTATAACGGTAACGGTTTCAGAAGTGTACTTTTCTACATAAACAAAAACCAATCACTCTGCCTAATACACTTTTATTAATATTATTCAGAGCCAATGAGTCTGATCTCAGAATTAAGAAAATATTCCATTATAAATACGATTACATTTTATTACAGAAAATAAACCAATCCATGTCTGACTCGATCCAAATGGAAGTAATGTGGCTTTTAATGGAGTCGTAGGCAAGTTTATTTTTAGAGAAGACTGTTAAGTGCAACACGTCTATCCTCTCCTGTTGAATCGGCTCCCAGTTTGTGTTCGGGAGGCAGAAACCCCTTTGAAATGTAAGAGTAGGCTTAAGACTTTCCCTTTTGGTACTGCTTATAGTTGGGTCTGGCTTGCCATGAACATCCTCCTGAAACCTATATTCTATATATACGTACACATAGAAATGTTTCTCATTGGACAGTCTGCTCTACGTTGTAATCTTATGTTATATGAGTCGTTCTGTATAGACTATAAGCCCCTGAGACAAATATGTTATTTGTGATATTAGGCTGTATAAATAAAAATAGATATGATTTGACCTAAACAAATTCTACTCTATTATTTTTTTTAAAGGGGCCCTATTATGGTTTTTGGGGCTTTCCCTGTAGGTTGTTTTTATAGGTTTTTGTGCATGTCAATGGTCTCCAAAGGCTGTGTTCCCTCCAGGGGGAGTTTCTCTCCCTTGCCTTAAACGTCTAGCTTGGTCTCCTTTGTTTACTCCTGTAACATGGTGACATCACTACGTAACAAAAACGTTTGTATTGGCTAGCCCTCCAACACATTGTCTGTGATAGAGGCCGGACATCTCTAAGCAGTTGAGCAATCACAACAGAGCCGGCCAGCTAACCAATCAGAGCAGACTGGGCTCTGATTTCAGACCGAGGGTGAAGCACAGGCAGTATGAGAACAATAAAGCACTCTGAACATTAAAGCATGTAAACGTGTCCCAGTGGAGGAACCAAATACAAATATTAACCTGAAAACGAGCACGAACACATGACCCGTTTTGTTTCTTTGTAAGTGACGTTTTTCTTTCTTTAGCTGTTGAAGACCCTGTTTGGCACCAACCTGGCCTCTCAGTGCGAGAGCGTCCTGAGCGGACCCAGCCGCTCCCAGGGCAAGGCTCTGCGCCTCGGCTCCTCCAGCCTGCGACCCGGCCTCTACCACTACTGCTTCATGGCGCCCTACACGCACTTCACCCAGGCTTTAGCCGACGCCAGCCTACGCAACATGGTGCAGGCCGAACAGGAGCAGGACACCTCTGGGTGAGTGGTAGCAACACGAAGATTAGAAACAGGAGCTTGAAATCAGATATCCTTAATCCGTGGAACAATGTGGACATTTCAGTTTTTACAACTAAAGAGGACGGTGCAGATAAAAAGCCAAATTAAAAAAATCCGTTGTCTTTTTCCACTTTTAGATGGTTTGATGTGATGCAAAAAGCTTCGAACCAGCTGAGGTCCAACATTGCAAACGCGACACGCCAAAGAGGAGACAAGGTAAAGTTACACTGAACAGCTCTATTGAAATGAGTCTGATGTAGCAATGACTCATTCTAAGATAAATGTGGATTTATGTCAAAAACATGTAGTCATTTTGGGGATTTGGTTGATTTGAATCAAAACGAAGTCTACAGTGCCCATATTATATTAAGCCTGAAGCCTCATCCCTAAATAACTTTGGCATTATTTGATAACTTTGAAGTCCTTTTTCTCAATCGTGACACGATAACTGCCATTTTATTGTTTGACATATTTCTACTCCAGTTAACAATTTGAAAAAGTGTTTCAGGGTCAACACGACTTCTTTGAGCAAGTCACATTAGCTTAAAGAGCCTGTGACACGGTTTTCCCCCATCATCCAAACCCATCAATTTGAGTACATATTGTCCCCTTGAAAACCGTTACTGAGCTGATTTTGGATATTTGTACTTTGATAACCATTAATCTGCCTTCAATGTTGACAATTTTCTGGATCTTCTCGCGGATTCTTCAAGTCCCGCCAAATGATGGGTGACGTCATTGCGGGCACAGCGCTCCAGCTGCACCGTTCAGGATCCCAGTTTCTGCATGTAAACCTTTATATATATACAGTCAGATGTAAACGCACGACGGCGCACACAGCAGCAAGCTCAGACAGCGAAGACAGGTTAATGTTGAACGTGTCTGAGAGCTCATATGAGGCTGAAGGATCGGTTTATGTTGTATCTGTTAGAAGTTTAGGAATGAGGTGCGTCAATATGGTCATGTAGCCAGTGGTGGAATGGGACTACAAATCATCCCGGGACTCTCGACCGGCCCACTTCGGTACCGCTAGTAAATTGTCAACGGGGGGAGTGGGGGATGTCAGGGTGCTGTAGATAGTAAATGTAAATATGTAAATATTTGTGTCACTGCATCCTGGTAAAATACAAATATAATGTCTGTGTCTTTGACCTCAGCGCTGCTCGCCACCTGTGCCCTGTACTACGAAGCCAGTTCAACAGACCCTGGATATGTTTGAGTAACAAACAAACTAACGACAACAAACTAACAAACGAGATCTCGCTAAGCGGTCCTACGACGCTGGTTATCAACTCGGTAAATCAAGCCAGGGTTTCTCTCTCCAGCTGAGAGCGCGTTCACGTCTAAGACACGAGTGGATCTGACTTTAATTACATTTGTCTCGAGTGTTTCGTCAACATAATGTGTTAAATAATACTTCTGCATCCAGTCTGTGACACTGTGAGTGTTGCACGGCCAGATGAGGCTGGAGAAGATGACTCAGATAAGGAAATATATGATATATTATGATATTATATGATCGATGATCTGATTGATGATGTAATATGAATGATAAGTGCGACACGTCGGCGTCTTCTCTGCATGGCAGTTTAAACTGTATTTCCTTTATCCTGTAATATGACTTGAGAGATTTAAACTCCGCACACTGAGTGGATCTCTTTTCTATAGACGCCGGAGGCGGGCAGCGTCAGGTAAAATAAGTTATTTAGCCTTCTCAAACCTGAGCCTCACGCGCCGCCTATGGAGGATGTGCTAGTTACTTATCCGACCGGCCCACTTCGGTACCGGCCCATCGGGATTCGTCCCGATGGCCAGTCCGCCACTGCACCCAGCCCACGTAAACTGTCAACGGGGGGAGCCTCGCTGCGGGGAAACGGTGGACCTAGTGTCCCGATCGGAGTGGGAATAATAATAATAATCCGTGCATTTTATCCATTAATTTCCCCAACATTGTGGTAAAAAAAACACACGTTTAATCCACGTTGGTGTACTACAACTACAAAAAGCATCGGTTTGTTTTCTCATCAGTAAATGCAGACCGGCTCAAACAAACGATTTTTAATCATCATCCTCACTCATCATTTAATGTATCATATGTTCGCCGAATTGACATGAAAGCACTAATAAATGTAGTTTCATCCGCTTGAGTTTATAACCACAAAAATAATCGATTTGTTTTTATATCACATCCGACGGGAGGAAATTCAGCAGCTCTCACTCCCGATTTTAATCCTAATGTAATCATCATCTTCACCACGATCATTTATGTTTATGTCGCCGAATTGACATGAAAGCACTGACAAATATGAATATACTGTAGTCAACTTCATTAAAACGTTATTAACGTGCCTAATCTCAGTAATTCACCATTTCTACGCATGACACAACACACTTTGTCCGTGTTTGGCTCTCGAAGCGTTCCCGCATTGACGTCACTTCCGGCTTCCCCCAAAACTTCAAAATGAGTGAAGGAATTTCCCCGCGATGTTCGAAATTATTGATATTTAACGGAACGGTATCGCTTTTTCTTTTTTAAACTGACGGTTCGAGATTACTGGTAGCCCAATATTTCATTGCACAACAGTTGTTGGGATGGTGTCACAGGCTCTTTAAGCTAGCTGCCGCTGTTCTGAAAGCTGTGGCCTCCTCTTTGTTTTCCCAGAATGCCATCCACAACCACATCCGTCTGTTTGAGCCGCTGGTCATCAAAGCTCTGAAGCAGTACACCACCAGCACCTCGGTGGCGCTGCAGAGACAAGTCCTGGACCTGCTCGCACAGCTGGTGCAGCTCAGAGTCAACTACTGCCTGCTGGACTCTGATCAGGTCAAACTAAACACGTGTTTGTATGCATGAGTTTATCTTCAACTGCTGGGATTCAGCTCACTCACTCGGATATTTCTCTTCCAGGTGTTCATAGGGTTTGTCCTGAAGCAGTTTGAGTACATTGAAGTGGGACAGTTCAGGTGAGTTATCTTTGTGACTGCTTCTGCATGCGTCTGTTCCAGAGGTGATTTTCACTCTGCTGTATACTAGCTCAAACATTCCAGTGTTGTTCTGTAAACTATAAAAAATGCTTGTTGTCACACAGAGATTCGGAGGCCATCATCCCCAACATCTTTTTCTTCCTGGTGCTCCTTTCATACGAGCGCTATCACTCCAAGCAGATAATCAGCATCCCCAAGATCATCCAGCTGTGTGACGGCATCATGGCGAGCGGCAGGAAAGCTGTCACACATGGTGAGGGGAACTACCTTCATAATGTTTTCTTCTACTCGTCCACACACGTCACTGAAGTTTACTTTCCCAATTGATTCATCCAGAGGGAAACTGTGTTTTTAGACAGTTGCTCCATTTTAGATAATAATAAATAAAAGAATATAAAAAAAGTGTAATACAAATATTTGTATACACATGAGAAGTTAAACTGCAATAAAAATATATTTTAAGAAACCTATAGACTAAAAGTTAAATGATCAATAACATCTTTTTTTTTTTTTAAATAGAATACAATTATTTATACAAACAAAACAATTTAAAGTAAAAATGTGAAAATTGCAATTCAATAAATAACTTGTATATTACAAAATATACAATTGAGAATTAGTTTAAATACAATTGTAATGCTTTCGTTCCATAAACTGTGCATACACACCGCCTCACAGGACTTTCTTCATAAAACAGACATGACTTTAAAGTAATGAGATTTGTCATTCCTTCTTCCTCCACAGCCATCCCAGCCCTGCAGCCGATAGTCCACGACCTGTTTGTGCTGAGGGGCTCCAACAAAGCAGACGCAGGCAAAGAGTTGGAAACACAGAAAGAGGTGGTGGTCTCCATGCTGCTCAGACTGGTGCAACACCATCAGGTACACATGGATTCTGACACGTCATGCTGATGTGAAAAACGTTCCTGACAATCTTTTCTCTGCCAAAATGTTATTTGACTTTGTATATTTGTTGTTGTAGGTGTTGGAGATGTTCATCCTCGTGCTGCAACAGTGTCACAAAGAGAATGAAGACAAGTGGAAGCGATTGTCGAGGCAGATTGCTGACGTCATTCTTCCCATGATTTCTAAGCAGCAGGTATGAAAACAGAAGTTCTAGAAGTCAAAATCAAACCATTGGTGGATGTTGAAAAACAATGTATTGGTATCAAAATGTACTTCATGATTCAATAATAAAAATACTTAGTGTACAGAATGTCACTCTTATCAGCAAATGCATACCATAACATTTGTATGTTGTAGTTTGTCAATATTGGCTCCAATTACTTACTGTGTACTATTGAAACTTTCTGGGTAGATTATTAGTACAGTACTGCATCACATCATCTTAGCATGTGTTTTTATCAATCCAAAGTAGCTAGAAAGCGTCACAGATGCTGTGGAAGCAACGGCTATTTATTTATTTGATAGTTCATGTTTGTTCTAGTGGTTTTTAAATGTGATGAAGCTTGGAATACTTAAACAAAGTGTTGTCTGTGGTGTTTTAAAACGTGTGTCAAAATGGATGCCTTGTCTTTCTGCTAGAAACCAAATATACCTACTGTACGGTTACAAATCAGTAACCTGAACCTGTAACTCGTTAGTCTTTGTTTAATAACTGTAATAGAGTAAAAAGTACAACATTTGCCACCAAAATGTAAAAGTAAATGGAGCATAAATCGGAAATACTCAGCTACAAATATGTCACTTAAGCAAATGTACTTTGTTTCATTACATCACTAATATTTATACAGTGAGATAAAACATTTTGGTGCACTCTGACAAATATGATCCCTTGATTTGAAACCTGCATGCTTTGAAATGGTCTGGTGAAAACCTTTCTTGTCATTCGTGAACATTGTCTGTTGTGCCTCCCAGATGCACCTGGACTCTCCGGAGGCGTTGGGGGTGTTGAACACTCTCTTTGAGACGGTGGCCCCCTCCTCTCTCCGACCTGTGGACATGCTGCTCAAGAGTATGTTCACCACCCCGGTTACCATGGTGAGACATCTCTTCTGATATCTGCACAAAGCCCTGGATAGACTTTTCATTTGTCCATCTAATGTACCTTAAACCATGTCTATTTTTTAAGTAAAAGCAAATGTACTGACTTTTTTCTCCTCCAGGCTTCCGTAGGGACGGTGCAGCTGTGGGTGTCGGGGATCCTGGCGGTGCTCCGGGTGCTCGTCTCCCAGTCTACTGAGGACATCGTCCTGTCCCGGGTCCACGAGCTCTCCCTCACCCCTCATCTCCTCTCCTGCCACACGATCCGCCGCCTGCATCAGCAGAGCCCCTCCCCAAGCGACCCCCCCGCTGCCGACACACTCTACAGCCAGGACGGTGAGGCACAAAAAGCCCTGCCTGAGGAAACCTTCGCCAGGTTAGTGACCGTACACTATCTCATGTTCAACTTCCTGTTTTTATTAGGGAGGCAGACCAAGCTGTCAAGAGTGTGTTGAAGAGCTTCCTTTTTAATAAAGCCTAAAGTTAGAGCTGGTTTAAGAATCCTCTTTGTTTGTCCTCCTGAGTCCTACATGTTGTGCTATTAATTAGTGCGAATGCTGTTTGTCTTCTCTGCCTTCTCCCAGGTTCCTGCTGCAGCTGGTCGGAGTGTTGCTGGATGACATTTCCTCCAGACAGGTTAAAGTGGACATTACAGAGCAGCAGCACACCTTCTACTGCCAGCAGCTGGGCACCCTGCTCATGTGTCTCATACATGTCTTCAAAAGTGGTGAGCGCATTTCCTTTTTAACAGTAATTATTGAGGTTTGGTAGATTAATCACTGCATGATATTCTTTGGAAACTGACAGCCCTTTCCCTCTGTCCTTTTTCTTTCCAGGTATGTTCCGCAGGATCACCGCTGCAGCGACCCGCCTCCTGAAGGGTGAGGCTGGGGGTGTGCAGCCTGGAGCAGAGGCTGGCCTGTTTTACCCTTTAGAGGCTCTGAACAGCATGGTGCAGTGCATGATCACCACCCACCCCTCCCTGGTGCTGCTTTGGTGCCAGGTCCTCCTCATCATCGACTACACAAACTACTCGTGGTGGGCAGAGGTGCACCAGACACCCAGGTACAAACAGATCCTGGAAAATCGATGTCAAATGTATTTGTGTAGACCTTTTTAACCATACAAGCTTTTTTCTTTATTCAACTATTTCAATATTAATATATACAGCAGGGGACAAGAAATCAAATGTATTTGAAGCTGGAGGGCAGAAAGCCTCTAAATAAATAAACAAATATCCATCCTGTGAACACACAAGTAATACAAGTTCTACATTTACTATAACCCTATCAAACCAATTTTAAGAAATAACCAAAAAGCCAACAATCTGCTCCGGTCAGCCACAGCATTTCTAGAATAAAAAACAAACAGCGGCCCAAAACATTTCCTTGCTGCAGTTTTAAAAACAATGCAAATATCAAACGCAAACTTGGCACGTTTGTTTTAATTTTTTATTTGCATAGTTTTTGAAACTGCGGGGTTACTGAAAGAAACGGCGATCAACATAAGTTAACTGTTAGATTAATACTGCTAAAAAATGACCTTCCTATGAAAACATGCAGACTGCATGTCGGCAAAACCTCCATTGATAGTGCAACAAACCGCCCAAAATCAAACCCAGGTTGGATTTCTCACCGAATATTGTACCAATCTACCCGGTCTCGATCCTTCTCTCTCAGGAGACAAAGCCTCTCGTGCACAAAGCTGCTGAGCCCTCACTCCTCAGGGGAAGGAGAAGAGGAGAAGCACGAGACCCGGTTAGCCATGGTCAACCGAGAGATCGTCCGAAGGGGAGCGCTCATCCTCTTCTGTGACTACGTGGTGAGAAGATAAACATCAAACAGACAATCGTACACAAATATGTAATCGACAAACCTTTGTTTTAAGTGGAAATTCTTTTTTCTTCTCACGGGACAATAGTGTCAGAACCTCCATGACTCTGAGCATCTGACATGGCTGATCGTCAACCATGTGCAGGACCTCATCAGCCTTTCCCATGAGCCTCCAGTGCAGGATTTCATCAGCGCTGTGCACCGTAACTCAGCTGCCAGCGGCCTCTTCATCCAGGCCATCCAGTCCCGCTGTGACAACCTCAGTGCTGTAAGAGTACACCCTTGAACTCCCCCCCCGCCCTCTCTATACTTAAAATGAAAAATACTTAAAACCTGCCAAGTCTTAAGTCATTTCATTAGTAACCCCCTGTTTTTCTTTTTAGAATTGGAACAAATAAAGTGTTTTATTTGTTCCTCTCTTATCTTACTACTCTTTCCCTTTGCTCTCCATCGTCACCCGCCTCTGCCTCCCTTAATGAATCCTGTTGCAGCCTACCATGTTGAAGAAGACTCTGCAGTGTTTGGAAGGAATCCACCTGAGTCAGTCCGGCTCCCTGCTGGTGCTGTACGTGGACAAGCTGCTCAACACGCCCTTCAGGGTTCTGGCTCGCATGGTGGACACACTGGCGTGTCGCAGGGTGGAGATGCTGCTGGCTGAGACACTACAGGTGATGATTGTGGATGTGTTTGCATTTTAGTGTCACAAGGGAGTTTAATAAATTGAAGACTTGATCAATTCTATTAATGTATATTACATTACATTACATTGCATTTAGCTGACGCTTTTATCCAAAGCGACTTACAATAAGTACATTCGACCAGGAAGACACAACCTTGAAGAAAACAGAATCATATAAGAACATCAGGTTTCAAAGAGCCAATCGTTTCAAGTGCTACTCAACTGGCTTTAGATACGCCAGTCCTTTATTAGTATATAAGTGCTTTGTTAGCAGTTCTTTGTTAGTCATTGTTAGTTAGTATATGACCGATGAACACACCAATAGAAATAGATCTCTTTATATGATGCTTTGGGAGATCTTAGGAAAGATGTGTGAATCTACAAATGTTGTTGTTGATTTCTCTCAAGTTGATGGTGTGTTGTTGTGTCCGTCCACCCTGCAGAACAGTAAAGCTCAGGTGCCTGTGGAGGAGCTCAACAGGATCCAGGAATACCTCCAGACCAGCGGCCTAGCTCAGAGGTAACACCCTTTTCTTTTAGGCCATTTTGAGGAATATTCCTAGCAGTCGGTTGGACATTGACATTTAAAAAGAAATGGAACAAACAATAATGTTTGATACGCAAACAAATCTTGCAATCTAGATTTACAGAACCACAACTTAAAAAGTGCACTCTGCAGAGTACAGATGTCCACCAGGTGTCTCTCTGAACCCTAGTTTGAAAGAATAGCTGCAGACAGACTGACGGAACAGGCAAGCGATCCCCGCCTAGCAAAGATAATTACATGAAGACAATGTTTGGCTTGATTTCAAATGTAAAGCGGGGAAGATGCTGACACCAGATCACAAATATTCAAACTCAAGTACATGCAAGTTTGCCAAATAAAAAAATAAATGTAAACTGCTCTTCATTGAAAAGCCAGCCTTTTTAGTGTTTATCTGGATTACGGTTACCCTCAGACTATGGTAACATCTCATCCTCTGCTGTTCAGGTTGATGTATATCTGAGTGAACTTATCCACAGGACATATTTCTGTCAACAAAATGAAGTTATTGTAACATCTGGATGTCTCTCTTATCGCAGGCATCAGAGGTTCTACTCCCTGCTGGACAGGTTCAGAGCCACTGTCACCGACACCTGCAGCCCCACGCCTCCTGTGACATCACACCCCCTCGACGGAGACCCGCCTCCTGCCCCAGAGCTGGTTAATGCAGATAAGGTGAGGGACTAGATAAGATACAAGTCTGTATTTGATGTTTTTTTTATGTGTCCTCATCCTGCAAAGTAAATTAATTAATTATAGAAGGTATAATTATGTTTTTTACATATTCAATTTTGTTTCAGGAGTGGTACGTGGCTCTAGTGAAGTCTCAGTGTTGTCTCCGTGGAGATGTTTCCCTGTTGGAGACGACAGAACTCCTCACCAAACTGCCTCCCGCTGACCTCTTAAACATCATGAGCTGCAAGGTGACATTGATATTTTTTAACTGTAGTCTGACTTCTCAATATATAAATGTTCTTTACCATATTGATCAATTAAAATGTGATTTTATTGCATCTGATCCTGGCCTTTGTTCTACCGCAGGAGTTCAACCTAAGCCTGCTGTGTCCATGCCTGAGTATGGGGATGCAGCGGTGTGCCCGGGGTCAGGGGTCCCTCTTGTTAGAGACAGCCTTGCAGGTGACCCTAGAGCGGCTCGAGGGGGTCACCGGGTCACTTCCTGTCCCGCACCAGTCCTTCCTGCCGCCCGCCCAGCCACAGCCCTACTGGAAACAACTAGCTGATGTGTATGGTGAGAGTTAGCATTTGACACGTCTTGGTCAGTTTTTTTATAGCAAAATTATGCTGCATCATTCTTTTACAGCAGTCGTCCTCGACCACCAATCCATACAGTATATCAGTCTGTGTGTCATTTGTTACCGGGCCGTACAGAAAGATTTAATAACAAATATTTTATTGATTATCAGCCTAAAATATTTTTATTTTGAAAATTGACCGGATACCTGTGTCTGTCTCTTGACAAGACGCTTGTCCCAGTCTTGTGATACTTTCCTTAAAAAAGCCTGCAAGCTAGCAACAGGTGGCTTTAAAAGTAGGTATCAGACGACTACTCAAATCAAGGCAGAATATCCTGAGAATGCCAAAAACGCACTGAAAACCCTTATTCCATTTCCAACAGCCTATCTTTGTGAAGCGGCTTATAACAATTAGAGAGACAAGTTACACTCTATGTATACAATGACTAAATAGCAAACACAGAGTATATTCGATATATCACCGAGCCTTCCTTCATATTTGTTTTTATGCCAGTCGTATCATTTTCTTTCGTCCTATTTTTACAGCTTGAAGGCCAGTCTGAGAAAATGTTGTCTTACATGAAACCGGTCCATGGCGCATACAAGTTTGGGGACCGCTGCAAGCATTGACCTTGTTTTCAGTTTTAAATATGCTGTGTATATATGTGTCTGTATTTCAGATGAGCCAGGTTTCTACCCCAGGGTTCTGTCGCTGTGCAGAGCGCTGTCCCAGTACCTGCTGAGTGTGAGCCAGCTGCCCTCCTCACTACACATCCCCCCTGACAAGGAACACCTCATCACCTCTTTCACCTGCACTGCTGCAGAGGTAAAACGCCACATTTAAGAATATTATTTTTCATGTACCTTGTTTGTTTGATTCTTGCTTCTAAATATATACAAAAGCATACATTTGAAGAAAGCTTTATTTCTCTTTAGGTAGAATTCCAGGCTTCAGTCTAAATCATACAATAGTGGTAACTGAGTTTCTAATGTAATTGAGACTCATCCTTTCATTCTTATCGTTCAATTTAAATCCTGATGTTAGATAGCTCAACACGAACTGCACAAAAGATGACAAAATATACAAGTGTCTCTCTCCAGGTGTATTCCGTATTACTTAAAGGGGACCTATCATGCAAAATGCACTTTTGTACGTCTTTTATACATGAATATGTGTCCCCGGTGTGTCAGGGAACTCACCAAGTGTCAGAAAACACACCCCTCTCTCTTTTCCTCCATACCCAAATCTCTAAAAACGGGGCTGCAACGGAGCTGATACAGATTTGAATTTTCCTGACGTCAGAAAAGGGGTGCTCCGCCTATATGGGCAACTCTCCACCTATCAGAGGAATGGGGGGTTGGGCCACGAACGTGTCCGTTCACAGGAGACCGCTCGAAAGCGCTGGAGACGCTGTAGTACATATGCCAGGCCTGTAAGTGGCGCTGTAGTCACAGAATCAGCCCTTGCAAAAACAGGGCTGGAAAAGAGCAAATGGAGCGAAATGAGGCATGGCTAAAATGCAGGATCTGTTTGGTATTTTGAAAAAAAAACTTCACAGACATGTTTTATATAGGTATGGCCCTACAATATATGTTTCAAATATAGCATGATAGGTCCACTTTAAGAAAATTACAACATTGCAAGGCCTTTCTGCAAACTTTACAAAAGCTAATAAACACTGTTTACTGATAACATGGCCTCATTTTTGGTTAAAGATCTTGTTAGTTACATAAAATTCAAAAATATATAGATTTTTTTCTTCCACAAACATTTAGTGATTTAGTTCATTAGCTGGTGTTATGCCCCCATCTAGGTCGGCATGAGCAAAACATAAAAGTTAAAGGGGCCCCATCATGCTTTTAGAGTTTTCCCCATTCTGTAGTGTGTTATATAGGCCCAATCCCAAACCACACACTACCCCTCCGTTCACGCGGAGGGTCCGCCACATTAAGTGCTGTTCCAAACCAACGAGTGTGGAGTAGGCTATCAAGCCCTCAAACAGCGAATCTGCATCGGTCCTAACTTCACCTGCTGCCCTACCTGACCGGACTCAACGCTGTTTGTCCGTCAGGAAACACGCTGTGTACAAGTAGTTCCAGAAAACATCCACTGATAAACTGTTAACAACCTCATGGTAACCTCATATGTTTTTAACTTAGGGTCATACCTGCGTTTAGTCTAGAAAAAGGTAAATGTGTGCATTTTATTATAAAGTTGTGTATATTTACAGACTGTTGCAAAAACTAAGAAGCTTATAAAAATCAGGTTTAAAACTAAAAGAGCTTTACAAAAAAGTAACACAATGAAAGATGTTTGGAGTTTCATTTGAGTTATTAATTTACATTTTTTGTCAAAGAGATGCTGATTTGAAACCGTTGTTACATACAGTTACGACATTTCCTGTTTCTGCCGGAGAGAGGGGAGGGCGTCCCAAAGCTTGCTGCTGTATTTACTCCCTCCATCTGACAGGAGGGAGCCTCGTTGAGCTGCAAGTGTCACTCCACGGAGTTCACTCTGTCACGGAGGGGTAGTGTGTAGGGGTAGGGCGTGGTTTGGGATTGGGCCATAGGTTTTTGTTCATGTAAATGCTCTGCAAAGGCTAAAATCCCAAAGAGTTTCTCTCCCACACAGAGTAGTCCATTTCCCCAAAAGTGCTGTCCAACCCTTAGGGAAATAAATAAAAAACAAACAGACATTTACCAACATTGACTAGTTACTTAAGTTAGGTTTGAGCAGCTAACATATAATATATATTGTTACTTGAAGGATAATGGAGCAGATTTGCTTCTTTAGAGGTATGCAAGTTATGCCTCTCTCTTTTTAGAAGTTATATTCCGTCTAAACACACTCTTCTTCCCTCCTTGTACGTCTCTGTCTCCGCCCAGGTGGTGGCGTGGCGTCTGCTCCAGAACCAGCTGCCCCTCAGTGTGGACCTGCAGTGGGCTCTGTCCTGCCTGTGCCTGGCCCTGCAGCAGCCCTGCGTCTGGAACAAACTCTCAACTGCGGAGTACGCCACGCACACCTGCTCCCTCATCTACTCTCTACGCCTCATCATCGTTGCAGGTAAGCCGGGCCTCCAGTACACTTTGTGCATTCCCTTGTAACGGTTTGACATAAGTTGCTGGGGTGCCACCAAGCGGCAAACTCTGGGGAACAGCCGGGAAGCCAATACGGAAGTGCCACACACTGCAGTTCATACATGGGCCGCTAGGGACTGGCTGCAGAAAGGAGCAATTTCCATAGACCTCCATGTTAAAATGCCCAACTTTACAGCAGAAAAAAACATGTTTCTACCCATGGATGCAATAAATATTATTATCGATATAGTTAGATTCCACCTTTATGATTATTAATCTGTGAGTGAATTGTTTTCTAACACGACCCTTTTATTTATATTAGGTCTTAAAGTGTTTGCATAAATTAGGGCGTGGTCACGTTGATGGACACGTACATGCCTCACTGTCAGCTAACAGCAACTTGTCCACTCTGCTAGGCTACAACCATAGAGGCTACAACGTTAGTTAGTCATAGTACTGTACTTGACCCTTTAGCTTTAGCCGTGTTCGTGGTGATTGTGCCTTTTAGGGAATATTGTTACAAATACCAGACAATTAAAATGTCGTGCTGTGGGCTTGAATGTACTAACAGAACTTCCAAGAAGTCTAAAATGATAATATTATACATGTTAACCCCGTTCACAGGTGTTTGTGTGCTTGGTAGCTTAGCTTGTTAGCCAGCTAAGGACGTAACCCTTTATGCATACATATACATTTTAGTTTATGATTCAGCCTTGGGTAAGACTTTTATAGTCTATGGCTATGACGCCCATAATGCTAAACGGGAGCAAATGTTAATAGGGGACCCAATTATCCCAGTGGTGGCTGCCGGAGCTAACGGAGCCGCAGGGGGCTAGCTCCAGCCAGCGTCCCGGAGCTAGCCCACTGCGGCTCCGGTAGGTCCGGGCGGTGGAGTCCGTCTTTTCTCAACGTGTGAATGACGAGCATTAAGAATAACAAAATATAGCTAATTCTCTTGCAGATTGTCTCATTTGATTATGAATGCAACGTTTATATAGGGGAACTACACTGTTAGCAGTAACTTGGTATGCATGTATTTCATGTTAGCTTAGCTTCTTAGCCTGAGCTAGCTCTGTTTACTTCCAGTTCGGAGGCAGCAGGTCCCGCCTCTTTGCCCTTATTTGGAGCAGGCGGGATTAGACTCTGACGTCACAGTCGAGCCGTTAGTGGCCGACTCCGCCTACTAAGGGCTTCACGGCAACTCTGCAGAATCCTATGGGTGACGTTACGGACACTACGTCCATTTATATATACAGTCTATGGTTGCCACTCATAAAGAAATCATAAACCACTTCTCTTTAAATGCAACAAAACATTTATATAGAAATGTTGATAATCAGTTGATCTCTAGTGTGTGAATGTTTAAATGAATCCAAGTTTCCCAGCATCAACACAATGAAGTCTGATCAAAAACAAGAATTCACATTTCTTTCAGTTAAACAAAAAATACATCTTCATTCCAAACAATTGCATGTTTGTTTCTAAGAGGAAAAAAAACATCATTAACATAAACATTACATCTACAATTGTAAGTACAGTTAAACGTACGATATTAACGTACTACTAACATTAAATGTTTACAAAACTAAGATGTAATTATATAATATGTGTCCTGATGCTGCGGTACCGCCTGCCAGACGGCAGCAGACAGAACAGTTTGTGGCTGGGGTGATGGGGTCTTTGATAATCCTGAGGAGCTTTCTTCCTGAGCCGCTGGGAGTAAAGGTCCTCCATGGATGGCAGCTCCGTCCTGGTGATGTGCTGTGTAGTTTTCACCACCCTCTGTAGAGTCTCACGGTCAAGGGCGGTGCAGCTGCCGTACAAGGCCGTAATGCAGCCAGTCAGGATGCTCTCTATGGTGCACCTGTAGAAGGTCAGGATGCTCTCTATGGTGCACCTGTAGAAGGTCAGGATGCTCTCTATGGTGCACCTGTAGAAGGTCAGGATGCTCTCTATGGTGCAGCTGTAGAAGGTCAGGATGCTCTCTATGGTGCACCTGTAGAAGGTCAGGATGCTCTCTATGGTGCACCTGTAGAAGGTCAGGATGCTCTCTATGGAGCACCTGTAGAAGGTCAGGATGCTCTCTATGGTGCACCTGTAGAAGGTCAGGATGCTCTCTATGGAGCACCTGTAGAAGGTCAGGATGCTCTCTATGGTGCACCTGTAGAAGGTCAGGATGCTCTCTATGGTGCAGCTGTAGAAGGTCAGGATGCTCTCTATGGTGCAGCTGTAGAAGGTCAGGATGCTCTCTATGGTGCACCTGTAGAAGGTCAGGATGCTCTCTATGGTGCAGCTGTAGAAGGTCAGGATGCTCTCTATGGTGCAGCTGTAGAAGGTCAGGATGCTCTCTATGGTGCAGCTGTAGAAGGTCAGGATGCTCTCTATGGAGCACCTGTAGAAGGTCAGGATCCTCTCTATGGTGCAGCTGTAGAAGGTCAGGATCCTCTCTATGGTGCACCTGTAGAAGGTCAGGATGCTCTCTATGGTGCAGCTGTAGAAGGTCAGGATCCTCTCTATGGTGCACGTGTAGAAGTTGCAGAGTATCCTGGAGTCTATGTTGAACCTCTTCAGCCTGCGAAGGAAGAAGAGCTGCTGTGATGGTGTTAGTGTGAAGAGTCCATGTCAGGTCCTCAGTGATGTGGACACCGAGGAACCTGAAACTGCTGACTCTCTCCATAGTACTCCTGTTGATGGCGATAGGGGCGTGTCCCTCTCTCTGCTGCTTCCTGTAATCCACAATCAGCTCCTTGCCTTTGCTGACACTAAAGGCTTCTCAATACTCTAATTTCCCCTTCTCGATTCCTATCCTCGTGACTTAGTCCCGCCCACAGGAGATGCGAGCAGAGGAGTCGAGGAGAGAGGAGTGGAAGCAGCAGGCGGTTAGAGAAATGAGAACTCCTCTCCTCTGAGCGGTCATTTTAAAGAGATGTCCATTAATGATGACAGAAGGCAGCAGCCCTCTGTCTGATGGACAGATGTGTTCATGACGACTTATATATTTACTTTTAATTAATTCTCCGCTATGTCCACTGCAAACAGCGCTCTGCATGTCCGACTGTTCCACTGTCTGTGTGTGTCTGTCAACGCATTGGTCCAATCACATTCAGCATCCCGTCAGTGTTTTTTTCCCCCACCAACAGTCTGCGCATCAGAGGCACAGTAGGGCGGGTCTTCGCAGAATGCAGGTGGGAAAAATGCGTGTGTCGTCTCTTTCAACCTGTCTGAGTCAGAGCGAGAGTTTAAAAAAATAAAAAGTCAGAGCGAGAGTTAACTCATCTAGTTGCATCTGTACTGTAGCTAGTAGCCTATAGTTTCACCTACCGGGGTGGCATGGGGTGTGTTATGGAAATCTAGGGCCCAATCACGGCTGGAGAGTACAAGTCAAATGATCAAAACAAATAAATGGTGAATCAAGCAAAGCTGTCTTTTGGTTATTTATTTGAAGCTTCAAATACACGACATAATAATATATTGTCACCGGTCGGCACAGAGTATGGAAAGTCTGCCGAGAGTGCGCAGGACAATGAAAAGCAGAGATTACATAAGGAAAGAGTGGGAATATTATAACTCCCCTGTTCACACGGGGAGATTGTTATGAGACACCGTCTGGCCTTGCAGAGGGAGATAGCATAACGCTTCTCAGAGCAGGGAAGTTCGTGTGTGTCTGTGTGAGTCTCTTAGTAGCCAAAGCATCTCTTTGGCCTTGAAGGAGAGGAAGAAGAGATATATAATAATGGTAAGAATATATCAGGAAATAAGAAGCATTTGGTTTAAACATATGAAAGACATAATAAGGATAATAATAAGGATGATAATAATAAAAATGTCCACTACATTCTCCCCTTTTGATCATACTTGATCAATAGAAAAAAACAAATGATAGGATAGACTGATATAACACATCAATGAATACACTCCATCGCTGGTTTAAGTAAACACATCACAAATATATCATAGAAAACTGGCTGTTTTTGTGGAGGACAGACTCCAATATAATGTAAGCATAAGAGAGGAGATACACACATGATTATATTGATAAATCGGAATCAGACTCTTCTGATTCTAGCTGATCTATCTCACTGTGGCGCAAAGGATTGTCTTGTAATGGAATAGTAGTATACTGAACGAAAGCTGAGGACACCATGCTAGAAACGCATTTCTTCAGTATTGGGATAATCAAACAGGTTGTTAAGATGCAGCACGGTGTCAGTGATGTTCTTGGTGGCGTCGGGAATGTAAGTGCAACAGGAGTCACCGATCACATGACACAGGCCACCCTTTGAGGCGAACAAAAGGTCAAGAGCGAATTGGTGCTGCATGAGCATGTTCCTAGAGGCTATTATGAATGGGGTCAAAGCCTGGAAGCCTTGCGTCCTCTCCTAAGTGAGGTTCTCTAGCCGGACGTGTAAGGTATCTATTTTATGGGCATTGTTTACTGTACCCCACCATGGGAACAGGCCACCCTTTGAATTTAGCTCCAGCGGACGTCATATCTCTTTTTACCTTGTGGTGGTCGGGGTGTTGGAACTCTGGGTAATGATGTGTCGTGTACATTAAGGACGAGAGTACAGTGACTGCTGGATTCAAATCCACTAGAGTGCATGTCCCTATCCAAAGGGGAGCCAGAACTTGATAGAGCTTGTCGCCGCACAACCAAACGTAATCTTGTGGCGCGCTAAACCCAGCATCACTGGGCCACGCCAGTTGGAGGGAAATATGTTTAACATCAGGGAATGCTACGTTAGAAAGGATTCTCTCAGGGGCACCAGATATGTGACAATACGAGATTTTGTAAGCACCGTCACCGCATGTGTTCCGTAGGATGCGAGTACAACCAGTAGTAGTGCCTAGGAAAAAATAATGTGGTGTAAGAGACGTTTTGTGGTACACTCTCTGGATGCAGAGGTTGTGTTTCATCCCTCTCAAATGACTGGGGTGCACATGGCTGACGGGTTGGTACTTTGCGTATGTGGTGTCAAGCGTGGATGCACGCAAAGGGGAGTTAGACCGATTACTGCATGGTGGGGGAAGCTGCCTAGCATAACGCCACTCGGTTACGCTGTCTTCACCCTTGATGGGCTTTGTCAGAGCCATAAACGCGCAGAGGTGTTCAACCTGGGTCAGAGAGCGCGGACGAACTGGCACGGACATTGATGAGTCCTGGGGGAAAAGGGTGCATGCATAACATGACCCATGTTGTCCTGCGGCCTGCAAGAATGATCTCAGAGTGTGCCACCAGACGTTACCGGTGATCCCATTACTGGTCTGACCCACATCAATGTTGCTATGGTCGTTATCGCCTATGTATAGATTAAATGTAGATGTACCTATGGATGTCAACAGTGGCGTCAAAGGTTGCTTACGCTTTTCCGGGGTCTGAGTTTTGGGCGCGATGTCTATGTAAAATGTGCCACACGGGTCGGCGCCGGATACATACATACAGACAACAAAATAAAATAAATGTGGTTCGCCCTGCTTTCCCCATGTACCTCTTAGATACCTCGATTTTGGCTGACATGCTGTGTGCTGACCCTGGATACATAAAATATAGGACTAGTCCTAACACAACTATCATGGCAAGTATGCAGAGGAACCATTCTATGATTGTCCAGGCTCTCCAGTAGCATTCACATTGCTCACGGTTGCGTTGTCGTCTCTCCAGGCGAGCCCTCATCACGAGGGGGAAATGTTCCATGGAGTGTGTGAGTGTATTCTCTCGGTCGATTTCGTGACACGGACCGTCAGACTTCGCACACTGATAACACAAACGAGGAACCAGAGAGCATATGGAACCGCTCAGCTGGCACTCGCTCGTGACACCTTGTGTGTAGTGTGTTTTGGTGTATGTAGTGCAAGTGTGGTGCTGGTGGTGACTAGGACACGTCACTTGCTGTCATCTCTGTTGGTGACTCGGACACGTCACTTGTTGTCATCTGTTGGTGACTTGGACATGTCACTTGTTGTCATCTGTTTCTATCGTTTCTCCTTTCCTGTGACCACGACCTTGCAGTGGCTGGCGTGGACCCATGTAGCTCTCTCGGCGACCTTGACCGCTGTCTGGGTGACGAGAAGCACCTGGTAGGGACCTGCCAACGATTGGATTTCCAGCTCTTTCTCCGGAAATCCTTGACCAGCACGAAGTCGCCCGGTTGAAGGCGGTGAAGCGGACCAGTGGCAGTCGCTAAAGTGGATGATAGGTTAACACAATATGACAACATAGCATCCTCACACAAAGTTGTGGAGGGAAGAGGACATCCTGGAGCCTTGAGTCCAATCTGTGGAGGAGCCCCAAAAAGGATTTCAAATGGGCTGAGTTGGCTCCGTGTTCTTTTCCGCATCCTCATGTACATCAGCACAATGGGCAGAGCTTGTGTCCATGACAGACCTGTGTCTGCACAGCATTTTGTTAGTTTGTAATTTTGCATAATGCAGATTAGCATGCTTCACAGTGCTTTTGAGCTGTTACTGTGAACCCCCTTGTGAACCACTCCTGATTTATAGACTCTAACATCCCCCCTTTTGACACATGATCCAACCCATGTGTCAACTTAGCGAAATGAGGGAAATTTGGACCCACCCAGATGCTGGAGGTTGGGTCAAAAACAGCCCCAGCAGCCTTCCATTGAGCCTTCTCAACTGGCGTAGCTAGCTGCTGCATGGAAGTCAGTGATGACATTTTGTCAGTGAAAGAGGAGACAGGGATTTTAACAAATGAGTGTGCGTGAGGTGCGAGAGGAGTCAGAGCAGCTGCCTTTGCGGCTGAGTCAGCAGACGCATTTCCTAGGGAAACTGGGTCTGTACTGCTTGCGTGTGCGGCACATTTACAGACTGCAACCTCAGATGGGAGCAAAATGGCGTCTAGTAAGCCTGCAACCAGTGCATGGTTAAGTACTGGTTTGCCATCAGATTTAAGAAATTGTCTACACTTCCAAATAGCCCCAAAATCGTGTACTACCCCGAAAGCATATCGTGAGTCAGTGTAAATAGTCACGGTTTTGCCTTCTGCAAACGTGCAGGCTTCAGTTAGTGCGATGAGCTCTGCTGCTTGTGCTGAGAGGTGACATGGAAGCGGTCCAGAACGGAGAACAGCAGAATCTGAAACAACAGAAAAACCCACCCGATTAGTGCCCCCTTGGTCGCGAGAGGCAGACCCATCAACATACAAAATGAGGTCAGCGTTGGTCAGAGGAACGTCTTTTAAGTCCAAACAATAAAAACCTGTCTGTCTTTTAAGTCCGGTCTAGGTGTGCACACCATGGAAAGTACGTCAACCGTCTTCAGGCAATGTTCAAACTAAATGAAGTCTCTCCTTTTGAAACATCATGTGTTGAAATAAACACCTGCAGTTCAAAAATAAAAAATGAATTGCCTAATATTTTTGTTGTGGAATCAATTAATTTCTTTCTTTAAAGGCAAAAACATGAAAAAGCTAAGAGAAAAACCCTATTGAATACAATATTATTTGGAGCAACTTGATTTATAAATAGTAATCAACTTAAAAACTTGTGTTTATGCTACCAATTATTCAGTAAGTGGTAATTGAAAACACCTCTGATTGTAGAGGGAAAGCCTTCTCCCCTAACCCAAATAACTTTGTTGCTTTACCAACATTTCAATAGAAGTTGTCTTAACTCAATAACCATCGATGCAACCTATTGCCTTGATTTTCTTTGTTAAGCCAATGCATTTGTTGTTAGAGTGTACGTAGACTGGGCCTCCCATATAACCTGGCTGAGCCGATATAAAAACCAATCAGCAAATAACTTTTCAATACATTATTGATTACTATTTTTGAGGTACTTTTAGGTTGGAAGTGAACATAAGTCATAGGTACATGGTGTACTTTTCCTTCACTACATGTATGTAATACCTTTAGTTACTTCACAGATGTGGATGAATGATGTGAAATATAATCAAGTGTTAAATCAGACTTTAGTTCCACCTGGAGTGAATCCACAAGCTACCCTGCAGAATACAAAGCCATTCAAACTAGCTGCACCTTCACCAGCTCTGAGAACACTTTCATGATCAATCATTATAAAACATATCATATATATTATTCTGAAATGGACCAATCTGCACAACGACTACTTTTACTGTCTTTACTTTCACTATATTCTGATAATACTTTTCTACTTTTACTTGAGGAACATTTTGAATGCAGGACTGTTACTGTAACACTCTGGTACTTCTACTTTTACTCAAGTACAATATCTGAGTACTTATTCCACTTCTGGTAGTATATTAGTCTGAATTGTAGCTACAAAATCACACAGAGCTGCATAAAAATAGAATAATATGTACACGTGTGTACAATGATTTGTAGGTGAGTTTGACTACTCAAGACACCTCACTTATACATCTTCAAAGTATTGGCTTTCAGAATATTAAACTTGTTTCGGCAAATTCAGATGATAAATACAACTTTGAAGCTTGTAACGGCATAATTACAAGCAGAGAACGGACTAATGTAACGTCACAGCAAGCATAACAACAGCCGTGTGTTATGAACACATACGCAAGAATGACATCATCTGTTGCTTAGTGACTTTTTTAACATTTAGTCTTAACACAAACGTGTGAATGTGTAAGGTTTACCATTATATTCAAATGTGAACAAAAATTGACTGTCTTTGTGTACCGGAACACTGGAAAAAATGCATTTGAGACATCTATGGCAGTAAATATGTTGCAGAGGCTGGAACTTTTGGAGTAATCAGATAAGAATTCCGGACGAGCGTGCATGCACAGCTGCATTTACATCGTAAATCCTGGAAAAATCTCCACTCGTCAGGAGGTTTGTCTCTGATCTTTTTGACAGGAAACACTGGAATCGTTACACGGAATAATGACCCCTTGTTTAAGCAGAGAGGTAAACACTGGCCATCAACAGCTTCACGTTTCAATGGGTACGTGAACGTGGACATTAACCCTACGTCATATCTGTGAGCTGCCCAGAGTGAGTATGGCACATCTGAAAGCGCGGCAGGAAGCTCAGAGATATGAGAATTACCTTATCCTCAACCAACAGCAATGTGCATTTTCCTTTGATACACGTCACGTGACATAGAGTACATGACATATTCTGTGTGTGTAGGTGTCTAATCAGTGACTGACTCCCAATCTTTAACGATTGGACCCAAATCCCTCCATCTATCAGTGGGGCCCCCTGGCTAGTGAAATGTGTGGACCGCCCCTGGGATTTGACACAGCTGGTTGTGTCTTGTGTGTGTGTGAGTCTAACAGAGATAGTGCTACCCAGCGAATTCCAATACATTTTTAAATATGAGCTCATCATTCACACATTCTAACAGTAAAACTCTCATCATAGCATTTACACGGATCTTTCAACCACGTTAGCAGTACAATGCAAAATGAGAAGTTTACACACAGCAGGTGGAAAACCACGTTGACCAGTCAAACGCAACAACTCCTGAAAATCAGGATATGTCAGCAGCCCATTGATACACATTCACCAGTTCTTTATCATCAAATGACACTTTTTTGAACCATCGTAGGAGATGGCTGTCGGACTTTAAGACCCTCATTTGTGGAAAAATGAGGTCCAAGCCGAACCAGAGAATCAGATCTCTGCCCAGTAAATGTGTTGGGCAGACAGATGATAAAATAACTGTTTTTTACTGATGTGGGAAATGGATTACTGTCAACACCGTTATCTCCACTCTGAAGTGGTACAGAAACTTCTCCTTTTCATAAACCCAGCACATGAATAAATCTATCACTAAATTTGCATTCAGGCAAATCTACCCTTTTTTTACCACAGAATGTGTAGCCCCAGAATCAACCAAAAATGTGTGGGACATTTCTTAATGCAAACATTCACTGTCATATTTCAAATATGTACCCTTTTTAACCACAGACATGTCCTCTAATTCTTCTAATTTCTCAATAGCATGTATGATGCGTGTGTGTGTGTGTGTGTGTCACTTCCCTGGTTAGATGCTGCTTGGCATGGGGTCCGTCTCCCCCGACCGAATTCCTTCCTCCTCCACTCCCTCCCTCGACTGTTAGTTTGAAGAATTGTCTTTGTTGTGGTCCGATTTATCCGATCAAAAGTTCTTTTTCTTCTTCTCGTGTGGGCATTCAGCGAACCGATGACCCGTCTGTCCGCAGTTAAAACAGCGATTGTGGTTATTGCTCCGGCCTCGGAAACCCCCTCCTCTGCCCCGGCCATCACTTTGGTCAGCTGGTCAGCTGGCCGGGGAAAGCGGGGCATGTAGTTATTCCTTTTTGGAGGTGTTCTTTTCTGTAGAGTTCAGCTTTCTTCGCGTCTCTTTTCTTTTTCTCTCTCTTGTCATGGATCTTTTTCAGTCCTGCTTCTTCTTCTTCATTTTCTTTTCTCTGTCTCTCTTCGTCTCTGCTCCCTGTCTGTGTGTCTTGCTGCTGTGCAGCTGCTCCAGCGGCGACTGGTATGTTGACCTCATGGTCCAGCAGCAGCAGCAGCTCCTCCAGGAGCCTCCACTGCAGGTAGCAGACGGGGGGAGGTGGAGGAGGGGATGGAAATCCTGAGTCGAGGAGAGGGTCCCGCACGCCTGCAAACAGAGGATAGAGGGAAGCATCATGTGGTTTATATTGTGGAGGAAACACAAAACACTTTTTCTCTTCCTTTGCACTTTTATCCTCAGCCTGTATCTTTTTTATTGCCGCGGCCAATTGCCTTCTTTCACGGCACTCTGCTTCATCCGCCCAGTATTTTACACACTTTCTATGAGTGTCCAGTTTCTCTAAGTCTTTTACTTTAATTGTACTCTTCTTCATTCCATCTTCACACTCTTGTAATTTATCCCTTAGGTTTTTGATTTTTAATTTACTCAAAGAACCTCCCTTAGGAAATCCGAACATTTCCGTCCATATATTTAATTTAGCCAGACTTTCTTCACCATATTTTGATATTTTGCTCGCATGACATCAACTATCGGACCCTCAGGAGGCTGTACATACCCCCCCCCCCTGCTTTGCCCCCATAGCAAAGTCTTTTTAAAGTGTCACCAAAACACTCCGTGTCACCAAAACACTCCTTAAAGTGTCACCAAAACACTCCGTGTCACCAAAACACTATTTTTCATCCGTCGATGCTAGATATGCCAAATATCTCTGTTTTCGAGCAGTCCCTCTCCCAGATGTCATGTGATTTTAATTACGTTTAACTTTAAACAATTTAGACTTTGCACATCTCACCGAGTATTGAAAGCCCTTTGAGTTCGTTGGATCTCGTGAAGTCAATCGGTTCCACCCCTCGCGCTGGTCCCCTCGTCCCGTACGTTTTATGTCGGGGTAGAGGAGGATCCAAGATCCCGGAGCTAGCAGCCACCAGCGTCCAGAGGTTTCCCCGATCAAACATACAGAGATCCTGCCGACAACGCCATTTGTTATGGAAATCTAGGGCCCAATCACGGCTGGAGAGTACAAGTCAAATGATCAAAACAAATAAATGGTGAATCAAGCAAAGCTGTCTTTTGGTTATTTATTTGAAGCTTCAAATACACGACATAATAATATATTGTCACCGGTCGGACAGAGTATGGAAAGTCTGCCCGAGAGTGCGCAGGACAATGAAAAAGCAGAGATTATATAAGGAAAGAGTGGGAATATTATAACTCCCCTGTTCACACGGGGAGATTGTTATGAGACACCGTCTGGCCTTGCAGAGGGAGATAGCATAACGCTTCTCAGAGCAGGGAAGTTCGTGTGTGTCTGTGTGAGTCTCTTAGTAGCCAAAGCATCTCTTTGGCCTTGAAGGAGAGGAAGAAGAGATATATAATAATGGTAAGAGTATATCAGGAAATAAGAAGCATTTGGTTTAAACATATGAAAGACATAATAAGGATAATAATAAGGATGATAATAATAAAAATGTCCACTACAGGTGTCAACTGCCACCCTAGAAATAGGCCTTGCCAACCCAACCCAGTTTGCAGCTTTGTTTTGAAAGAAAAGTTGTGGCTCATCGGACATTTATGAGAGAAAGTCTCTAATGTCCGAGCACAAGTAACCCCTCCCCGGCCCTGGCGCGAGCGTGGAAATATGATTGGCGGCGATTTCATTTGAACGGGACGGTGCAAAACGAGAAGCATTCTGACCCAAGTACTGAAGGAATGAGGTATTTGCGGCTGTACTGAGCATTTAGTCAAAATGCACTAAAACTGTTGATCTTAATACGTTTGTGAGGCGTTTTGCTGAACAAAATGGTAATCGCCGCATTCAGCTGTAATAGACATGTCAACTTGATGCTCTGCTCACGGATGAGCATACACAACTGTTAAGATGATGACCCTACGTGTGTAAATATTTTTTTTTCTTTGTGGGGGTCTGCCCCCAAAAAAACAGTTTTAAGTCCTGAGAAAGTCAAATAAGACGGTGTGTAAAACTACACTGCCCAGCCAAAAAAAAGTAACCAGTTTGATTTAACTAGGTTAGTAGGTAAGGACATTCCACTGGATAATAACTGAAGTATAAAAGAATGCATGACTGAAGTGATGGAGACCATGTTTGAAGGCAAACAAAAAGAGGAAATAACAGGTAAAATCAAGCAAATCCCCCTCTCAGATTCCACAGCAACCAGAAGAACATAAATACTGGCTGGTGATTTGATTAATCAGCTTTGGGATGGAATAACAAATGCACAGTGCATTTCCTTAGCTGTGGGTGAGTCCACTGACAATGCTCAGTTACTGGTGTTTGTGAGTTTTTATGATGAGGCAAAGGGGGAGTTTGTTGAAGATGTGTTGGGCCTGATGAACCTCAGTGGACATACAAGGGGGCAAGACATTTATAAAGCAATAATGGGAATGCTGAATGAAAGAGGGTGCAGCTGCCTTTATTCATAACTGCGACTCTGAGGGATCAAGCACAGATACAATAACAATGAAAACTGCTACATACAGATTATTTTTGTTTTTACAACCTCGTGTTAAGAATCTTGTTGCAATTGTTTAAAGGTTTAAATGACCGTAATAAACGGACCTTTGTCTTATTGAAAAATTGAAAAGTTTTAGACCTTTTAAGATTTGTATTTGCTTTATACACTAGAATTGTAATTTGTGGAAGACATACAAAATGTGATTGCCATTTGTTGTCACCTTCAATACGAGGTTGTAGGTTTCTCATTTCAAAATAACTCATAATGCAAATCGTCTGTGGAGGAGAGGATATGGACACAAAGTTACATTTCACAGTCTATATAGTCAGTGCTGTCACTGATTTCTAATGCAAAAAAAAAAATCCTTTTTGTTTTTATTTCAATTCTGAATGCGTCCCTGGACATAACAAATTCGAGAAACAACCCGCTCAACTTAAGTTTTGTAAATTCCAGATGTACATGTTTCTGGGGCAATGAAAAAATAAATAAAGTGCAACTTTATTTAGAAAGATGTACTCAATTACAAGATTTAGGATCCAAAAAAATGATATTTCTAACCATAACATGTTACTTTCATTAGTTTAAAAAAATAAATAAATAGGAAACATGTATTTGATCACTTAGTACAAAGCCTGGTTCTTATTTTGTAACCACAGACTAAAAAAAAACTGTATTGGGCAAACATAAACGTAAGTCTGTTTTTCAGGACTTTACTTTACTAACTGTTGTTTACTACTCTGCTTACTCCAAAAGTAAAAGGCTAGAGGGAAAGCTAACAACTGGGCCTGAAACTCTGATTGTGGGTGACTCTGCTGTAAGAGATGTAAAAAGTCTGTGTAGTAAGAACAACACCAAAGTACTCTGTTTTCCCAAGGATATGGTCTCTGACTTGGCTGAGAAGATCTTGTACAGTGGGGCAAAAAAGTATTTAGTCAGCCACCAATTGTGCAAGTTCTCCAACTTAAAAAGATGAGAGAGGCCTGTAATTTTCATCCTAGGTACACTTCAACTATGAGAGACAGAATGGGGGGAAAGAATCCAGGAAATCACATTGTAAGATCTTTAATCAATTAATTAGTAAATTCCTCTGTAAAATAAGTATTTGGTCACCTACAAACAAACAAGATTGCTGGCTCTCACAGACCTGTAACTTCTTCTTTAAGAGCCTCCTCTGTCCTCCACTTAACTGTATTAATGGCACCTGTTTGAACTCGTTATCAGTATAAAAGACACCTGTCCACAACCTCAAACAGTCACACTCCAAACTCCACTATGGCCAAGACCAAAGAGCTGTCAAAGGACACCAGAAACAAAATTGTAGACCTGCACCAGGCTGGGAAGACTGAATCTGCAATAGGTAAGCAGCTTGGTGTGAAGAAAAGAAAACTGTGGGAGCAATTATTAGAAAATGGAAGACATACAAGACCACTGATAATCTCCCTCGATCTGGGGCTCCACGCCCGATCTCACCCCGTGGGGTCAAAATGATCACAAGAACTGTGAGCAAAAATCCCAGAACCACACGGGCGGACCTAGTCAATGACCTGCAAAGAGCTGGGACCAAAGTAACAAAGGCTACCATCAGTAACACACTACGCCGTCAGGGACTCAAATCCTCCAGTGCCAGACGTGTCCCCCTGCTTAAGCCAGTAGATGTCCAGGCCCGTCTGAAGTTTGCTAGATAGCATTTAGATGATCCAGAAGATGATTGGGAGAATGTCTTATGGTCAGATGAAACCAAAATAGAACTTTTTGGTAAAAACTCAACTAGACGTGTTTGGAGGAGAAAGAATGCTGAGTTGCATCCAAAGAACACCATACCTACTGTGAAACATGGGGATGGAAACATCATGCTTTGGGGCTGTTTTTCTGCAAAGGGACCAGGACGACTGGTCCGTGTAAAGGAAAGAATGAATGGGGCCATGTATCGTGAGATTTTGAGTGACAACCTCCTTCCATCAGCAAGGGCATTGAAGATGAAACGTGGCTGGGTCTTTCAGCATGACAACGATCCCAAACACACCACCCGGGCAACGAAGGAGTGGCTTCGTAAGAAGCATTTCAAGGTCCTGGAGTGGCCTAGCCAGTCTCCAGATCTCAACCCCATAGACAATCTGTGGAGGGAGTTGAAAGTCTGTGTTGCCCAGCGACAGCCCCAAAACACCACTGCTCTAGAGGAGATCTGCATGGAGGAATGGGCCAAAATACCAGCAACAGTGTGTGAAAACCTTGTGAAGACTTACAGAAAACGTTTGACCTCTGTCATTGCCAACAAAGTGTATATAACAAAGTATTGAGATGAACTTTTGTTATTACTGTATTTTCCACCATAATTTGCAAATAAATTCTTTAAAAGTCAGACAATGTGATTTTCTGGATCTTTTTTTTTTCTCATTTTGTCTCATAGTTGAGGTATACCTAGGATGAAAATTACAGGCCTCATCTTTTTAAGTGGGAGAACTTGCACAATTGGTGGCTGACTAAATACTTTTTTGCCCCACTGTACATTGGGGCTGAACATCAGACTGTACAAAATGTGGTACTGCACATTGGAACAAATTATGTTATGAAACAACAGTCAGAAGAACAGTCAGCTCTCTAAATCCAGAGGTGGCCCTCTACCGCCAGTCAGAAGAGGAGTGCAGAGATTCAGCAGATTGTTTGCACTGAACACGTGGCTTTCAACTGCCTGTACTGACCATTCTGTCCATGTTATTGACAACTTTAACTTTTTCTGGGACCGCAGACATCTTTTTAAGGCAAATGGAGTTTGCCTTAACAAGTCAGGAGTGAAATTGTTTATCTCTAACTAGGGCTGTCAGTCGATTAAAATATTGAATCGCATGATTGTCCATATTTAATCGCGATTAATCTCAAATTAATCGCATGTTTTTTATCTGTTCTATATGTACCTTAGAGGGATATTTTTCAAGTTTTGAATACTCCTATCAACATATGAGTGGACAAATATGCTTTATGCAAATGTTTGTTAATTATCATTTGAACAATGACAAATATTCTCATGAATATTAAACGCAACAACCTCTGAACATTACAAATATTCGCCTCAATTCAACCTGGAATCTCTCGCATACTGTGTGTGTGTGGTTCCCACTGTGGGTCAAAAATAATGCCTGTGACCCCGAGGTAACTGTCATTACTGAGTGAAGTCCAATAGTCTCTGGTGAGCGCAACTGTGGAAGTCTTTCTTAAATCCTCCTCTATCGCTTTTTGGACTTCATACAAGTTGACTATTTTTGACACAGTGGTGGCTCTGGAAGGCAATTCATAAGTGCAGTCGTTGGATGCGACCCGAATTATATTTAGCGATCTTTGTTGAAAGTTTGCTGCTCGTAGACGTGTCCAGGCGTCTCCCCCGCACACTTTCAAGTGTGGTCTGCCGCTAGTGGGCGGCAGGAGCGGGGCTGTCGGCATCAGCAGTGTGCTTGGATTGTAGAGATGGTATTTTAAACTCGATGCGCTCTGAAACTACGGGGCGGTCGAGGAGAAAAAATGCACATGCGTTATTAGTGGCGTTAATTTTGTTTGCGTTATTAACGCGTTTACTTGACACCCCGATCTCGAACATATTCAACTGCCTGCGTCATCAATCTGTTCCCTCTGCCAAGGACAAGCAACAAGAGGAATCAAAACAAGAGAAAGACACAACACATCGCTCAGAAAATCTATCACTGCACCCACCTGAGGAATGTCTTGATTATGGGAGACAAATGGAGGAGTCTCCACCACCCTTCACCCCCCCCCCTTATCACCACTGAGGATACTCTTCCTTCACCCCACAGCTCTCTCTACTCTCCATTCACCCTTTCACCCTCGCCCACCCTCCTGGAGATCGCTGAACACATGAAGGAGATACAGAGGGTTGGCACCAAGTCCTTCCTGGAGTTCAAAGACCAAACTAAGGCGATGCGCAGGGCTGGCAGCATGTCCTTTACCCCCGCTCCTCAACGACGCCCATCATAATCACCGAAGCCAGTAGCTTTGCCGATAATATGACATGTGGGGTTCCTCAAGGCTCCATCTTGGGGCCTCTTCTCTTTAACATCTACATGCTACCACTGGCTCAGATAATGAAAAACAACAAAATAAGTTACCATAGCTATGCGAATGACACAAATTTACATAACCATTTCACCAGGAGACTATTCTCCAGTTAAAACACTGAGTAAGTGCATTGAACAAATCAATGACTGGATGTGTCAGAACGTTCTCCAATTAAACAAAGCCAAAACTAAGGTAATGGTTTTTGGAGCCAAAAGTTAGCGCTGAGCTTCAGCCTGCAATGTTCAAAACAACAGAGCCAGAAATCTAGGTGTAGTCATGGACTCTGACCTGAGTTTCAACAGTCACATTAAAACAATTACTAAATCAGCCTACTATCACCTAAAGAACATATCTAGGATTAAAAGACTAACGTCACAGCAAGATTTGGAAAAACTTGTCCATGCTTTTATCTTCAGTAGACTCGACTACTGTAATGGTGTCTTTACAGGTCTCACTAACAAATCTATTAGAAAGCTGCAGCTGATTCAGAATGCTGCTGCTCGAGTCCTCACTGACACTAAGAAAGTGGATCACATCACTCCTGTTCTGAAGTCTTTACACTGGCTTCCTGTGTGTTAAATAATTGATTTCAAAATACTGCTGCTGTTTTATAAAGCATTGAATGGTTTCGGCCCAAAATACATTTCTGATCTACTGCTAAATTATGAACCATCCAGATCCCTCAGGTCTTCAGGGACTGGTCAGCTTTCTGTCACCAGAGTCAGAACTAAACATGGTAAAGCAGCATTCAGTTATTATGCTCCAAATATCTGGAACAAACTCCCAGAAACCTGCAGGTCCGCTGCAACTCTGACTACTTTTAAATCCAGGCTGAAGACTTTTCTTTTTGTTGCTGCTTTTAATTGAAACTGAGCCGTTGTGTTTATCAGTAAAGTGGAACTTCTGTGTGAACTATTCATATCTTAAACTGCACTTAAACTCTTTTTATTCATGTAATTTGTATTCATGTATTTTTTCTTTTAATATTTCTTTTATTATCTTTTCTTTTTAATAACTGTTTTTAAATGCCTTTGTCTGAATGTCTTTCATTTTTGTAAAGCACCTTGAATGGCCTTGTGTTGAAAGGTGCTATATAAATAAACTTGCCTTGCTTTACCTGTGACTGACATGTCACAGGTAAAATGTATCTTAATAAAACATGGAAGTTATATTTACATATATGCAGTGGAGTAAAAGTTATAATATTGGCTAACAAACTAGTTGAGTAAAAGTGAAAATGTGAAAATACTCAAGTATCAGCGCCTACATTTTTATTAAAGTACAGTACTTGATTAAATGTGCTTGGTTACATTACACCATTGCAAATAGCCCCATGTGAAACGCCTATTATATATAATATAAATATTGTAGGCCATGAGTGACTTAAGACTCAACATTTCTGATTGTCATTTCAATAACGGTCTAACGGTTTGTCTCGCCTTTCTAGTTGCTGTGAGTCCTGGTGACCAGCTTCTGCATCCGGAGAAGAAGAAGACGAGGGCGGAGAGAGACGCCGAAGGAGACGAGGTGGACACGGCACATGCTGACCGTAAGTGCTCTCTTAGAGAGTCAGTCAAACTTCTGGGTTGTTTCATGTGATTTGGGATTTAAGGGCTTTGCCACTCTATTGAAAGGAATTTCCTCTGACCTACAAGGGGAATTTGCCATCATATATCTCTAAAAGCTTTCACCTGTATGTTGCAGACATTTGCGAGTCGCAAGCATGCGAGATCATGGCGGAGCTGGTGGAAGGCCTGCAGAGCATCCTTTCCCTGGGTCACCATAGAAACAGTGCATTTCCCGCTTTCCTCACACCAACCCTGCGCAACATTGTCATCAGTCTGTCCCGGCTGCCTCTGGTCAACAGCTACACCCGAGTACCTCCACTGGTCAGTGTGTGTAAGATATCATGCATAGAGTTTGTACAAATGGATGGATTTGTATATTTAAATGTTGTGTTTGTGTGTAGGTTTGGAAACTGGGTTGGTCCCCTCAGCCAGGAGGAGAGTACGGCACCACACTGCCTGAGATCCCTGTGGACTTCCTGCAGGAAAAGGATGTCTTCAGAGAGTTCCTCTACCGCATCAACACACTGGGTACAGTCATGAAACATGCTGTCCCTTTAAAGTCTTATTTAGGTTTATAAAATAAATGATGTTGTCTACTAGGGCTGTCAACAAGGATTTTAAATCTGAGTATTTATGTGTGAATTGCACGTGCTGGGGTGTGTGGTTAAAGATGTTTGAATAAATAAAATATAAATGATACTACTATGCCGCCCATTTAGGACATTCATGGACCTAATGCGTAAAACTGTTTATTTGAACAGTTGCAACATGTTTTTTTATTTATTAGGAATATGTTTTAATTACTTCTGGCCATTTTCACAGCCCTATTGTCTCTTACCCATTTTTGCAAGTCTAGAATATTATGACGCTGGAAACGTTCTGCATTTTGGGCTTCATGTAAATTGTTCTGTTATACCTTCAAGGCTGGAGCAGCAGGACTCAGTTTGAGGAGACCTGGGCCACACTGCTGGGGGTGCTGGTCACCCAACCCATCACTATGGACCAGGAGGAGGAGATGCAGCAGGAGGTAAACACACACACACTCAAGAATATTCTTTATATCCTTAAACGTGCTGCTGGTTAGTGAATCTGATATGTCTACAGAACCCCATCAATCCTGTAACTCAGAGATCACCAATCTTTTTGAGACTGTGAGGTACCTGAAAGATAACGAGATAAGTTCCGCCACCCACTGGACATAAGTGGGAGACGCTTTCAAGTTGCCTAGCATTTAGGGCAGCGAAAGCCACAGCATTTTAGTAATGTCTGGAAAAGACAATGTCCTCCGGAACGACTCCAAATATTACCATAAGAGGAGAAGGGGTAATTTTGACTCTAAATGTCTCTGAAAATGTATCAAATGTAGACATCCAATAATTACGAAGATTTGGACATCATGCCTTTTGTGTACATTCAGTGTGTGAGCCGTGAAGACATACTCATGCTTTGTGTATTTAATTACACCATAGCTATTTAATTTTTCCCATCCTTCTCAATGTTTTGTTCCTCCTCTTTGTATCTAGGAGGACTTGGAGCGAACCCAGTTAAATGTGTTAGCAGTGCAGGCCATCACCAGCCTGGTGCTGAGTGCCATGACCCTGCCCACTGCTGGCAACCCTGCAGTCAGCTGTCTTGAACAGCAGCCCCGCAACAAGAGCCTCAAAGCCCTGGAAACACGGTACGCTTACACAATCACACTTGATTTACATTAGATACAATCACTTATGTTTCTACAGGACATTATTAGGAAATGTATAGTCATTCATAATAATAACAATACAACATATTATTTTAGCCAAACAAATACCAGTATAATAAAAAAAAAATACACAATATTAATCACAATAACACTGTGCCCAGGTTTGGAAGGAAACTGGCAGTGATCAGAGGCGAGGTGGAGAGAGAGATTCAGTCTCTTGTGTCGAAGAGAGACAACGTTCACACACACCACCCGTACCACGCCTGGGACCCCGTGCCCTCGCTGTCGGCAGCCTCCGCTGGTAACACATCCACAAAGCCTCTCACCAGGCCTACAACTGCTGCCCTCACACCTCCCAACTCTAATTATTTTTTTTATTTTTTTTTTTATTTTAAGCAGGCACACTGATCAGCCATGAGAAGCTGTTGCTTCAGATCAACACAGAGAGGGAGATGGGAAATATGGACTACAAACTAGGACAGGTATGTGATGCATGAAAACAGCTGGGCTAAATGGAGTTTATACAATATCGTGTTTTGTTTTTTTACCAAATACCTCAATATCAATGTTAAGATGACCATGTGCTTTAAAATATATAGACAATGAGATTTTTGATAAATAATCACGAGTAATGTAGATATAATGACTTGGTGGCTAAAGACAAATAATAAGCATTAGAAAGTCACACCTTTTATTATAATGCAGTCTTTAAAACCAGGGAAAGACAACCATTATGTTCTGATACTACGATATCCAAAATCTTTGACGATATCTCATCACAATATTGATATATGAATGCCCAGCCCAACGAGTGTGTTTTGGTTTAGGTTCTAAACTTTAAGAGATTTTCATTACCACAATGAACATTTGTTTCCTTCACCCTCTAGGTCTCCATCCACTCAGTGTGGCTAGGTAACAACATCACCCCACTGAGAGAGGAAGAATGGGGGGAGGATGAAGAAGATGAAGCAGACACTCCAGCCCCCACCTCCCCGCCCACATCTCCAATCAACTCCAGGTCTGTCAAACAAGATGTTCACACACATATGCACTGAAACGGGAATACCTAACATGACTTACCGCTGTATTTACTGCTTTCAGGAAGCACCGCGCAGGAGTGGACATTCATTCATGTTCCCAGTTCCTCCTGGAGCTCTACAGTCAGTGGCTGATCCCCGGCTCCCCGAGCAACAGGAGGACCCCGACCATCCTCATCAGTGAGGTGGTCCGATCGGTGAGCTACCATGCACCATTCTCACTTCAACCAGACATCAGTTAATACTAGTCAAGAGAGTTTTCCTATATCTGTTTACAGTTGTAAAGTTATTCTTAACATGGCATTAGGAAAATACTCTAGTTTGCTATTTCCTCGCCCCAGAAACAAGACGATAGAATTCCATAACCTTGTCTTTTCTGAGAAAATGAGAAATGTTTGAGGGGACTAAACGATAAATGGTCATGTGTATGTTCAGCTCCACTAGGGGGGGCTGACGAAACCTTGAAATAATCCAAAGAGCGTATACTCTTCTCCTCTCTGTAAGGAAGGAGAGAAGTGTCTTGCCCACTTCTGATCACTCTCCTGTTCTTATGTTCCCAACTTTAAAACGTGTGTTGTAGTTGTGCTAGTTTAGCTAAATGTTCTCCAATGTGGCATCAGAACATCTAGGGTTCAGCCATCAGAACTAAATGGCCGCATTGTTTTTATTGGTCTGCTTTGTCACTGAAATAAAAAAATCATTCATCTTTTTCATTTGTGTGGACATCTTTCCCCTCCATGCCCTTATAAATGCATGATCAATTGGTTTTTCCTGTATATTATTGAATGAATGAAATGCTTTTACACAGGCCTTTTCATTAAATCTATGGGTAATAACAGAGTGGAATGTAACCTGCTCTCACCCTCTCACTGTCTTCCCCCTGTTGTTCTCTGTAGCTGCTGGCGGTGTCGGACCTGTTCACAGAGAGGAACCAGTTCGAAATGATGTTCTCCACCCTGATGGAACTGCAGAAGCTCCACCCCCCAGAGGACGAGATCCTCAACCAATACCTGGTGCCTGCCATCTGCAAGGCTGCCGCCGTCCTGGGAATGGTGAGGACAGCTTCGTGTGGTCGGAAGGATGTGATAAGATGCGGGAGTTTGTCAATAATCCTACATTACAGTGTCTGAACACTCTAAAATGTACATCTGTAGGACAAAGCAATAGCGGAGCCTGTGTGCCGCCTGTTGGAGACCACCCTGCGCAGCACCCACCTTCCCAGCCGCATGGGGGCTCTGCACGGGGTGCTGTACGTGTTGGAGTGTGACCTGCTGGACGACACGGCCAAACAGCTCATTCCCACCATCTCCGAGTACCTGCTGTCCAACCTGCGGGCCATCGCTCAGTGAGTCATTCCCTCGGAGACTAAAACTCTATATTTAGCACAGAATCTGCAATAACAATGTGACAGGAAATCATTCCTGTCAACAGCTACAACCTTATACATCGCCTCACCTGTTGCTAGCAGAGAACTCACAGCTTCATAGTTTCTTAATTGTTTTTGTTAACGGGACTTAACTGTTCGTCACTGTGTATATATATAAATCTCTTTCTACTCTTGATATCCATATTTACTTTTTATTTTATATTCTAAATTCATCTTTAATTCCTTTTCCACATGCTGCTCACAAGACAATTTCCAAATTCACAAGAATGCAAGAATGGAGTGCAACATTTAGCCACTGGGTGCTGCCCTATACATTTCAAACCAACACTCTACTGGTCTTTCTGTTTTATTTCAATCTTAATTTTGTTCCACCAACTGTGTTTGTCTGTGTCCTCTCTCTGTGTGCTGCAGCTGTGTGAACCTGCACAACCAGCAGCATGTGTTGGTGATGTGCGCCGTGGCCTTCTACATGATGGAGAACTACCCTCTGGACGTAGGGGCTGAGTTTATGGCTGGCATTATACAGGTAAACATTCCGTCTGTATACATTTGAAGTCACGTTAACTTCACTAGTTGTCAACATTAAAGAAAGGGACACAAATAACATATTTAAATGAATAAAATACTTTGAGTTGATTTGCTGTTGTATATCTTTGGCATTGTAGTGAGGCCCTAATCTAGGTTAATAGAAGCACTACATCAAAGATAGGAACGTTTATTTTCTCCAGGTTCCCAAAACAAAGCCCGGCCCGTGATTCAATTAGAGGAAAACAATTGATGGCACCATTGGTTTGTAGCTATATATTGTGTTTGAATTGAATCCATTTAACTCCGGGGGAACCAAGGACTAAACAACAAACAGAATCATTGCTTTCTCCAAAAGTGCCGTCTAACCCCCAGGGAAACAAACAAACAAAAATACATTAAATGATTCGCGGCTCACTAGGATGAAGGAGAAAAGGGTACAAAGAAAATGGAAGTCCATTTATCTCTCTCACGGCAAACACAACCACTAAAACAGAATATAAACAAGATGCATTTCAAAATACTGCCAAGGATTTATTTCCTGCCTCTGTCTCCGGCTTCCAGGTGTGTGGTGTGATGGTGTCGGCCAGCGAGGACTCCACCCCCTCCGTCATCTACCACTGTGTGCTGCGGGGCCTGGAGCGCCTGCTGCTGTCGGAGCAGCTGTCCCGCGTGGACGGAGAAACGCTGGTAAAACTCAGCGTGGATCGAGTTAACATGCCGTCGCCACACAGAGCCATGGCTGCCCTGGGCCTCATGCTCACCTGCATGTACACCGGTAAGAAAAGCTCTCCAAAGACTGACTGTCCACAAACGTCACGTAGCATTCTGGCTTCATCGGCAGCAAGTACTATGATGAGGACTTGTGTTTCCATTACTGCTATAACTGACTTTCTCAATTCACTGAAAATTCACTGTTTGATTGAGCTAGCTGGTCTACCCACCTGCACGGGCACTCTTAATACGTTCATCAACACTTAACCTAGCATTGTAATTAGTACATACACTTAAAGCTCTGCAAACTAATGCTAAGCTTAAGCTAATGTCAGTACGGATTAAGCTTTATTAAGGCTGTGTCCCATTTATCCCCGGTGACTTACCCTAGACCCCTTCCTTTCTAATATTGATGGCTGTTTTTTGCCACAAAATCGGAAGTTAGCATAGCAAGGGCTACTTTCAATTGGATGTCAAAATATTGCAGAAAATAAACTCTGTGGCAAACATATGTTTACGATACTTACACGTTTTGTTCAGCAGGATAATCTTCATGTATTCACATGCTTTTATGATTAATGAAGCATAAATGCAGTTGCCAGTTAATAAGTAAATGGCTAACATAAGGCTATAAATGAACTGCATCACAAACTGCACATCGCCACATCCAAGCTCAAGGTGGCTAATGTTCAGCGCAATAACGTTTAGTAGTCTCCTTTAGTCACTTGGTTGCAACTGCCGTTTTTGACATATAGAAGCTTCTACATTCACCAGTAGGGTGATTACAGACCTTTTCTAATGCCTTCGAACAAGACTTGAACATCTCATAAGCTTGGGTTAACCCCAGACCTTATTTCGGAAATCCAACCCGAATCGTATTCAAATATAAAAACACTCTATTTAGTAGTAAAATGTAGTGCAAGTTTATTTATATAGCACCTTTCAACTCAAGGCAATTCAAAGTGCTTTACAAAAATGAAAGACATTAAGAAACATATTATAAAATGATATCTAGAAACACTCATTTAAAAGCAATGATATAAGATGACATTTAAAAACATAATAAAAGTTACAGTGCAGTTTAAGATATGTGTAGCGTAATTTTCATAAAACAATTTAGAAAATTCAGTTTTGAGTTTCCCAAATGAAAAGATTTCCTGCTTAACTTTGTTTTGGACTGACAATTAAGGCATTTAAAGACATCCCCTTGGACGTACAGAAACTACAATTGACATGTTTCACAATTTGTTGACATTTTATATATTTAGAAATCTAGAAAATCATCTGGAGATGAATTGATAATAAAAGAAGTCATAGTAGCAGCCCTTCATCTACACCAATTCCCACCTTGGCTTCTGCTGGTGTGTCCCATTACTGTGTCCCTCACTGGAGGATCTTCTTTCATAGCTGAGGGTGACACTAAAAGAAATTGGGACATTTTATGAAGCAGAACTTGGGCAATCCTAATAAAAAAACAAATGTCGGAATATATTGCTGCCTCTTATTCTACTGAAATACTAACTCACCAGCTTATGTCTGATTGTGCATGCCCCCATGCATTAAGCTCACAGTACATATATCATAGTTTACATATGTGCCCTCTACCAATAGTAGTGATTTAAATAAATTAAATCTCTGTTTACTGCTTAACAGACCTTTGTTTTTTTTAACGCTGCAAATAACCTTTTATTGATGCCTGTGTGACGCTGCTTGCTTCCTGCATGTGATACAAGTGTTCTATATATACCTCTGATATACCATACCTCTAACCCCTACGTCGTCCCTTACTAACTGCAGCTGCTCTTAGCATACAGTATTGTTAGCCACCCTTCTTTGTTGCCCAGGGCCAGCCAGCAAATCCTTTATGTAAACTCCGACTCTTGAAAATGTGAAATGATTTAAACTTTAGGCATGCCTCTCTTAAAGTGCATAACAGCAAAGAAAGCTGAAGCACAATCAGGTCAGAAGAGAGGATAATCTAGTATGTAATGTACCCAGGAAACATGGCATTCAAAATCTCTCCTAATACTTTAAGCACCAGCCTCTCAAAGAAAACCTTCTTAAGTGCCTGTGTCCACATACTGCCTTTTTAAAATAGCCAGCGTCTTTTTTCAATTGTTCCTAAGGAGGAGAGAGCACATCCTGTCAATTGCGGCATAAGAGCGCGGCACCCAGCTACTTATTTTTACATTACATTGCATTTAGCTGACGCTTTTATCCAAAGAGACTTACAATAAGTACATTCGACCAGGAAGACACAACCTTTTAGCACTCAGATGTTTTTGTGTGGCTGCTCCAAGCGCTATTAATTTCTGGAAGGCATCAGAGATGTAAGAATTGGAGGAAAAGCTTGTTTTTGATCATAACAAGGATTGAGAGGCTCATTTGTTGTAGCAGCAGATCAATTGGGAGGACACTGGATGTTGCTGCGAATAAACTGTTGTTCCTTTTTAACGCGTACGCAGATGGTCCTCCTGGCTCTACAGCTGTCAGATTGAGTGGTACAACTCATTCATGTGAGAGCAAGCAGCATCTTGTTGGTTTTAATGGTGAAAAACAATGCCACACATATATGAAGTAGCCCAAACGGATCATAAAAACAAAGGGGGCTGCTAGTTTATCAAGCGTCAGCGTCGGTACATTGTCGAGATATCGTTGTCAACTTTTGGATGAAACGCTGGGAGGGGGCTCACAGAAAGAAAAAGGCACCATGTGGACACAGGCCCTGAAAGGGATTTACTGAAGGTAGCTCTAAATTCTGATCTGAATCTTGTGATATCAGTGTCCCGCTCTAACCTGTCCCCCACTGGTCCAACCGGCCCCCCCTCCTCCCCCTCTCGCCCTCTCAGCGGTGCTTGCGGCGGGTTCAGACGTGACAGGGGTTAGAGGTCAGGTTGACTGTGCCTCAGCAGAGGCGATGGGCGTCACGGCGGGTCATGTTGGTTTCTCCTCAGGCAAGGAGAAAGTCAGCCCTGCCAGTCGCCCCGCCCACTCTGACCCTCAGGCCCCGGACAGCGAGTCCATCATTGTTGCCATGGAGAGGGTCTCTGTGCTCTTTGACAGGTACACACACACACACTCACATTCACACACCCTCCATTATACAAGAAATGCTCAGTTTTATTCATACATTTTTTTTTTTTAATTGAGGTACTTATTGATAGTCAGTTTATTACTTACAGTAGATTTAGGTCAACAAGCCCTACATTTGGAGAAACAGACAGGAATACTAATGTTTATATTAGCCACCAATAAAAAGTAATATTAGTTTAAGTGTATGCGATGTTAAGGATATTGTCACCACTTCACCTTGCTGTCAGACAGCCCATTCTGACGGGGAAATGGAAGCTGTTTTCTACGCTCTCTTCAAGCCCATGTCTTTAGAACATCCAGGATGACTGAGTCCAATTTTACCAGGGACAAAATGTGCGTTTCTGATCTGCATGGCCTCGATTGGTTGGGTATTTTGTGCTGTTGGGTGACTTTGGTGGTACGGATAAGTACCTTTTACAATCTGTCCACTATCCAAACTATCCATTTAAATTTGCATCCTTCTTCGTTCATCTTTGACCTCAATGGGTTTGTGGCGTCTAAATATGATGCTGGCAGCTGCTCTCGTTTTGGTTATCACATCATTTTCTCCCCTGGGGTTTCCCGTTTGCAGGATCCGGAAAGGTTTACCCAGCGAGGCTCGGGTCGTGGCCAGGATCCTTCCCCAGTTTCTGGACGATTTCTTCCCCCCACAGGACGTCATGAACAAGGTCATCGGAGAGTTCCTGTCCAATCAGCAACCTTACCCACAATTCATGGCCACCGTCGTCTACAAGGTCAGCAGCGGAACAGTCACTCTACACAGAACATGAGGCTCACAAGGCCACCTGGAAACTCCTTTGTTAAATCAAATTCCTCTTCAAGGAGACTTGCAGAGAATTTCAATGAAGTCCAGTCTCGATAAAGTTGTTACTTAGTTACCCTGTTTTGACTGCAGCTAGCTCTTTTGTTGCAATCAGACAATATGTTGTCAAGGCAACATCAAGCTAAAGCTAACACAGTGGGTTCCAGTTGTTGTCTTGAGATTTAAAACCAAGAATGAATTCACTGCAGTCAGTATTTGGATTAAGAAGGCAGCATTCAGCCTTGTATTGATATAGAACACTGATTTGAAAACCATTTTTAGCAGGTGATTTAGGGTAATTTCCTTTTTGTACTGCCACACATCATTTACTAACCATAGTTAAAAGCTGCTTTTGTAATTTTTTATATTTTGACTAATGTAATCTTTCCAAAATCTTTCCCCCCCCCCCTCCAGGTGTTCCAGACCCTCCACGCCACAGGACAGTCCTCTATGGTGAGAGACTGGGTGCTGCTGTCCCTGTCTAACTTCACCCAGAGGACGCCGGTGGCCATGGCGATGTGGAGCCTCTCCTGTTTCTTTGTCTCCGCCTCCACCTCCCAGTGGATCTCTGCCCTGTATCCTTACATGACACGAGTCACATGAGCAGGACAGTACTTTGCTTTGTTGTATCTCCCATGGACGGGCATTTCAAGCAAAAGCACTATGCAACAGTCACAAGGAACTGTACTTACACACACTTTCACTAGGCTCCCCAAGTGCATAGTTTTAGTCAGCGATGTGCTATCTTTACCTGTTCCAGTTCCACACAGAATGTCTTGACAGCTGTAGTAGTTTCTGCTGTTTGAACAGTACGCACCTAGACCATCTCACAGCACCGTAGCAAATTCTCTAATGCCTTCTGTGCGCAAAACAACCGTGCTAGATGAGATGGTTTCACAGGTGGGTTATTATCGAGCACGAGGGCATTCAATTGCATTGGAACTGGAATTTCGCTGCTCTACACAAGTTCAACATTTCACCAAATTGATCTCAAATGTCGTCGCACTCAACTCAATTTCCTCCGCTAACAGGGCAGGCGCCTTTTTACAACAAGGGAAAATTCATATATATTTTTAAAGTCGAGACGTAATCTGTTTTTATGCCTTTGCTTAGGCGGCAACATTTTTGAGTGTTGTTAGTCGCATTCTTGTGCCTGCAATACCTCATGTATGCCATTAAGGGCATTTGGCCATACTTGCCAACCCTCCCGATTTTCGCGGGAGACTCCCGATTTCATTGCCCTCTCCCGGTTTCCTCCCGGGGTCATATTTCTCCCGCATTTCTGACAAAATCAGATTTACTCAGGACTGTTTCCACTCGGACTTTAATACAGCTACACCATTGTTTGGTTTCCATGGTAGCACGAGTCTTTAGTAGCGCGCAACTGAAAGTCTGAGAGGGTGAGGAAGATATATCACAGAAAACAGAACAAGAATCGACAACTCTACCCTCTGCTCACTCCTTTCCTACCCACACATATGCTCCATCAAGGATGGTGCTACAGGCCGCAAGGCAGTGCACATACAACTACAATAAGCATGTTAATGTTAATCTAGTACAGCTCCGGCGATCCACTAGCACAGCACCCCCCCCCCCCGTGTACATGATTTCTGAGGACTCAAGGTTGGCAAGTATGCATTTGGCACAAACGTCTACTCATACTCGCACATTAGCTCATTTGATTTTGATGATCAGACTCAAGGTGACTGTGATGTTTGTGGCCATTACTCAAGAATTCATGCTTAAGGTCTAATGAGAGAAATCCATTATGTCTTTTATTAAACAAGGACGATGCATATGACATTAATCACAAAAGAGAAGAGATTATCTTTGTGAGATTTAGCCATTTGCTCATTACCATCTGCACTCCCTCGGCAGGTACATAACAAATGCAAACAAATAAAGAATTCCCTTTAAAATATTATAAAGTCTCTATCGCACTAACGGCGATACAGTCGGAGGTAAGGGTAGATCGCTGTGATTAACTTTAAACTGATTGTGATGTAAACTGCAACTTGACAAGCTGGCGAAGGATTACAACAGTGACGCAGTAATTCTGGTTTTATTAATGACTATGAGCATCCATCATGTACAGTCTGTTGTCCTTAGCCCCCCCCCCTGTACCAGACTGCCACATGTGATCAGCCGTATGGGCTCCAGCGAGGTGGTGGACGTCAACCTGTTCTGCCTGGTGGCCATGGACTTCTACCGGCACCAGATCGACGAGGAGCTCGACCGCAGGGCCTTCCAGTCCGTGTTCGAGACCGTGGCCTCGCCGGGGAGCCCCTACCACCAGCTGCTGGGCTGCCTGCAGTCCATCCACCAGGACACGTCCCTCTGAGGGGGGGGGAGGGAACATGGAGGCAGACGGAGAGAGGCCGGGGGCAACGGACGACGGGGAGAAAAGTGGATTAGAGTGGGAAATGTGGTAGGGCGAGAAATTAGATCTCCATTCACTCCTCCCCATTTGAGCTGGAGGGGAAGGTTTCATTAGAAGAATCTGCTGTAGCCTCAACCCGTTCCCTCTGAAACTACTGATAATGGATTCAGTAGAGCAAGTAGAAAGAAAAAAAAAAAAGTAGCTCAACGTTGTGGACAAAATGTCTAAACCGTTCACCTAGATGAAGGACACCAGCTGAAAATCCTTCAAACTGTGGTTCCACCTACGACCACACCCCCCCCCCCCCCCCCCCCCCCCCCCCCCCACAGACCATTCCTCCGAACGACAGCACCTTGAACACCTCCTCCCACCCAGCACCTTGAACACCTCCTCCCACCCAGCACCTTGAACACTTCCTCCCACCCAGCACCTTGATTACAAAAAAACAACAACATTAATCAAACACAGAGATTGGATTTGTTTATTTTCCTGTGAGGACTTGCTTGAGTATTGTGATGTCAAGTCAAATAGAAGAAATTAGAAAATGCAAAGTATTTACTATATTTAAAGTTTCAATGCATCTATTTTTCAGTGCGTTTAGTAAAGAGTGCTTACGGTCGGGTTAGGACAATGGGCTGACACAAATGCCTGCATAATGTTGTCGATAATTATAATCTCTAAAGACCTGTTTTATATTTATGTTACTAGGGGTCATTCTCTGACACACACGACTTGAATAGTAAATATTTTATGTATAAGAATGATCACTAATAGCCATATCATTTCTTTCTCCAGTGATGAGAAAATGGATGTTATTTTGTCAAAGGACATTTCTGTATCCGTGCAGGCATTCTGGATGTGAAGAAGAACTGCAGGTAAAAACCTCTCACTCTTGAGTTTTCAAAATTCTACATGTTGGTAGCCCGTTCACAACACTACAGAGGGTGGGAGATGCCAAGCAAAGAATACCAGAATTGCAGTGATTTACAGTCTAATTTGTTCAACCAGTAGCATGCGGGGAAAGCATTTCCTCCTATGACTTTTATCATATTGCTAAAGTCCGTGTTTTTTCATTCTTTATTTTTCAAGTCTTGTGTGCTCCCCATGCACCTGAATGATTCCACCTGTCCATTCCCTGTACTCTTTTAATTCTCAGGATGTAAGATGTGACTTTTAATGTTGTACTAAGACTGGAAGTGATTTGCAGTCTTTAAATGGATTTACATTTGTATCTTGTAAAACAAATATATATTGTAAAGTAGTATGAAAGCCATGGTGCATGATGAAGTAAGATCTGTGGTAAGATGAGCGATGTTTAAAATAGACGGTAAGATAATGTGATTCTTTTTCTGTCTTAACACGTATACATGATGAGAAAATCACTCGGCAGAAAGTATTTTATTGAAGACTTGACCTCGAGTTGCCTGGGGAGCGTTACTCTGTACATACACTTGCCTTAGATAAAGACTGAATATATGTATGTCCTGTACACTGAAAGCTTGAAAGCATGCTTAGCGTTAATGCTAATTTTCTTGCATAGTCCTTAATACTGTATTCCCGCAGAGGGTATGGTTGCCATGAGTGGAAGAGATGTGACGCAATCCAAAGGGAGCCTTGTAACCTTAGCGATCAACCGCAGCTTTGACAAATCAACAAACGAGAAAGTGTAGCCTAGCGATGCCACGGTGACGGCGGGAGCTTTTCTGTTTTTGTGTTGAATTTTAAACATTTCACTCATCGTTGTGCAGAATATTAAATACACCAAGCACTTGGACTGACTCATGTTTGTTAGGTGCTTTCTTGATATGCAACAGTACATAAGAATGATTTGTTTGCTAAATATGTTGCCACTTTCAAGCAAGGTGACTGACTTCCTTTTGGTCATCATCCTCCCAATCAGAGCAGACTGGGCTCTGGTTTCAGACAGAGGGTGAAAAGAGTTGCTCCACCACAGGCAGTATGAGAAAAATAAAGACCTTTTTTGAACATGTGAACATGTCACAAATACAAACATAAACCTGACAATGAGCATAGTAGGGCCTCTTTAATATATCAATAAATGACTCTGCAGCTGTCGTTAAAATTCCATTGTGAGGCCTCCCTGATTAGACGAGCATAATGAGTCCTGTTTCAGTTCAAGTCTGTTTGTGTGGGGGAAGAAAACCGACGATAATAGAAAACCTGTTTTCCTGCGCTACTTAAAGGAAATGATCCAAAGCAGAATGTTCTTTTCATCTTGTCTTTTAGTATCTTAAGCGCAAAAGACGGACTGGGGACCCCTGCAGGGGGTAATGCGATTACCCAGAAATCTTTTGTGGTTTTGGGGAGGTGGGCGTGGAGGTCGTGGACAAAGGTCATGTTCAACGGATTTAACATGCTTCCCTTTTAAAGACTTTATTTTCCTTCCACAAGAATCGGCAAATTGGAAAAAATAGTTTTTGTTCTGATTAAAAAGCTGAGAATCACCGTTACATTTTCTCTGCCAAGTTCATTCCATTCTCCATAATGTCGTGCGTTTAGCATGTTGGTGCTTGGCTTTGAAAAAAGACCTCCTTTGTTCCCCCGTCTTAAAATATACAGTTTGGCTACTGACTAGCCACAACTGATTCATACAATGATTCTAAAAGGACTGCAGATTGTGTCATTCCCCTCTACTTTCTTGTCTTGAGCTTCAAGCCTCCTTAACATCTTTTTTTTTTTTACAAAAGCCTGTAAAAAAACAAAAACATTGTATTTCTGTTTATTTTAATATTTTAAAGATATTGATCACTGCATATGGTCTGTTGTAGAAATGAATAAATTATTTAAACATGTTGAACTTGTAAGATGTGTGTGAGAGTTGTGGCAGGTCAATCGAACGTGTATGCAGATTCATCTTTTGCAAACATGACTGATGGCAAACACAGGATCCACTGTGTGTCTAACTTTATGAACCTGTCAGGAGATTACCTCTAATGAGCCCTGGTCTGCTTGTCTTCCTCTCAGTTATTAGCCAGGCAGGAAACAAGTCATTTGACGCCTGTTATTAGACCTTCACTGACCTCTTGACACGATCACGTTATCACATTTTCACAATTTCCTTTTCTCAGCCCTCTACTGTAATTCCCTTTTATAGACACCACAGTATAAAACATATGTTGCTCTTGTTTTACAGCACCCATTAAGATGGGTGGTTCATGATTAAAAGGTATTAACAGGATTAGCAGACAGCTGCCATATGGTTCATGAAATGTCGATGGCACAGATTTTAAGCAATGCACATGGCAAACTGCTCTTTATGGCTGAACCTTATAAAGGGTTTTATCATGTCATCTATATGAGCTGCACTAAAAGCAACACTTTTTTGCACTTTAATTACAAAACTGAACAATCACAAAGCTGGAGGGGTTACAAATAACGAAAGAAAATCCTGTCCCAAAAAATTACTTTAAATAAGGGTTGCAACAAATAATGTTTTAAATTGATGGTGTTGTGTACAAAATCAGAAAATGCCAGTTTTTTTAAATCCCAAACTCAAAAACCCAAAGATATTTATTGTATGAGTTCAAACAGAGAAATATTTGTATTCCGTAGGCTGGAAACAATATTGTATGCAGCTTCTGTATGAGAAATGATATGTAACAACATACCAATTACCAAAAATAATTGACGATTCTTAGTTAAGATAATTGATAAGTTGACTCATTGCAGCTCCACTAAAAATTGCAAAATGTATTTTTTTTAAAAGCAACAAAAAACAAAACGAACCAAGAGTTGTGTGTGTGCTCTGATCTGCTGTCTTTGTGGTATGAAACAGCTATGCAGGTACAACAAAAACACACTTTGAAGTTCGACCTCAGAAATGCAGATGTTTCTGAAGTTGGTTTATTTAGTTGAATCCACTGTTTCACTTTGAAGTGTTGGGTGGGGCTGCTCTGTGCCACATTGTGTTGATGCTTTTCAATAGTTAATGGGCTTTGAGATGTATTTTATTCATCATGTTTGAAGTCCCCCCTCTGACCACCACCCCCCTCCGCTGCCCTCTCTAAACACACCTCCCTCTCCTGTCGGCCTCCTCCTCCTCCTCTTAGGCTACTTCGCCAGATGGTGCAGCCTTTTCTTTTGTTTACCCACCGTCCCTGAGTTTACCTTACTAACCCTTAGCTACTAAACTATGGAAACAGCCCAAACATCATCACCACCGGACACCGACAAGTAAGTCACTTTTATTCTCCCGCTGAGGGGCCCCGCTACAGCGAACTCATTAAAAACTGTTTTGCATCCACCTTTTACTTTGCTATACCAGCTTTACAACTCAGACGTATTGAGTCCAGCTGTTATCGTTTGCTTTCTTGCTATGTGATGCTAAAATACAAATCGATATATGCATCCTGTTTTCCAAGAATACTCTCATAATTACAAAAGCAGACTAAGTTTGGCGCTGACGTTCTGCTGAGTTTTGACACCTGTAGAATATGCTACTGTTGATACTTTTATCTGTGATTTCTCAAACTAACTTTTATTCAAGTTATCCCACATAACTGTTCTCTGCGTGACTGACAACTCGGAAAACCAATGACAGGATGTAAAAGTCTGTGTACAGCACCGTTACCGTAGTTACAGGCCGACATTCCAAAGAACTGGAAATCAGGGGGCGGGACTACAAGTTAAGCACGGGTGGTTGCACTTTTGAACAGCGAGCCACGGCAAGAAACTTTTTATGGTAACTTTCGTGAATTGACAGAGAGAACGCATGCACTCCTGAGTGTAAAGTGACACACACACACAGTTGTTAGTTTCGTTCAAAAGCAAGCATTGCAACCCGTTCTAACGTGAAGCTTTACTAGCATGTGCAGCTAAGCTAACAGTAACGCGTCAGCTAATCTCAGCTAACGGTAACTCTTCTTTACTGATTTTTAGACATTGTTCTCGACTATTTGTGAATAAACGGTCGTTAAACTCAAACGAAAGCCACAGGCAATGTTGATAAAAAGCCAAATTAAAAGTTACCGTGTAGTTCCAGTTGTGGTGGTCAGGGTCTGTTTAATTTACCTGCATGCCTGCCAGGTGTCTAAACGCCTTTGGTTTAAAAACATTACTTCCCATTGGACATAGCTGCTCTGACTCCACCCTGTAGCCTACAGGTGTGGCTGTGTGTTCAACCCCTTCATCTTATTAATATACCATAATAACTGTCAACATTGCCGTTAATGACAGTATAATGCTTTCATTTGACATTTTGGAGTGTTTTAATAACTGTAATGAGCTGTTAAGCTGCCACATAGACCAGATAGAGGGCATGTTTGATCTGTGATATGGAAGCATCATGGGAACTAAAATGTATGCATGTTAAAGAAGAAAACGCCCTTATTAAGCATTCCATCTTTTATATCTATGGCCTAGGAGAATTCTGTTCATATTTGTGAACATGACCTACCCTTCTCAATGTAAGCTTAAACTTGGTGTCATGAGTATCTACCGGAGCTGCTCCATCGACAATGAATAGCAGACTGATTATATGGAGTCACAGAATGTTTGTTTTCTTTTTGATCCCAAATTGAGCTCTATTGTATATTTCTGCCACATAAAACATCTCCATACAATTCCCTGGGTGCTCTCAGTGTCATCTGTAACATATTTTCCAAATCATTGTCAATGGAGCCGTTCCAGGTTTTATACTGTACATGAATATTCACACATTTTACTTCAATCATTCTAGTTTTTGGACTGCCTGCAACCATAGGAATAACATGTATGGATTTTGAATATGGGAGTAAAAGGTGCTCATGGCTGACTTGATTCTGTTCTGTTGTGCTGCAGGTACATGAGTCTATGAATTGTGAGGAATAGTGACACCAGGATGGGAATGCTACAGTAGCAAGGCTGTGCCACAACTGAGGACGAAACTTTCACCCATCTGCTGCATTTAGTACAGCTGCTAATTTTTTCTCGCCAGCAGAGCAGTTTGAAAGGAAGACTCATTGGATAATGCCCTGCGTTGGTACTTGAGCAGAGCCTAGGGATGTATAATGACTAATTAAAACGCAGGCCTACTAATTCAATGGACAAGAGGAAGTTCCCTGGCACAATGTTCAGGCAAGGGGATGCGTCATCAAAAAGACGCCCGGTTGGTGGAAGTGCACCGCCCTCCTCCTCTATGCAGCAGGGTCGTATCCGGGCCGTGGAGGTGGCGAGAGGAAGAACTGGGTACGGCTTTACACTGACAGGTCAAAGTCCATGTATCCTCAGCTGCATCCTGAAGGGCAGTCCAGCAGACTATGTAGGGTTACGTTCAGGAGACCACATCCTGTCTGTCAATGACATCAACGTCTCCATGGCATCGCATGAAGATGTCGTCAAACTCATCGGGCGCTGCACCGGTGTCCTGAAGCTGGTGATCGCTGAGGGAGAACGTCAGAGGCGTCACCACCACCAACGCACCCCTGGAAGTCGTCACCATGGCAGCAACACAATGGCAGCATCTTACCTGGACTCGTGCTCAAGTGATGATGAGTTGGATGTCTTCTATGACAATGGTGATAACAACAACAACAACAGCAGGTCAGGCTGCGGAGCCCGTGGGGGTTGGTACAAACCCAAAATGGATTCTAAGCAGCTGGGCATCAACAGGGCGGAGAAGGTTGTGGCGGAGCTGCAGTCTGGAGGGATTTTCAACATGATCTTTGAGAACTCCAGCCAGTCCTCCAGCAGCTCCGACAAGGACAGACCCAGGGCCAGCTCGTCGTCAAAGCCACGTCCGATCTCTGATCCAGAGTTGCACACCTCCCGTTCCCAGAGCAACCCCAACCTGCTCTCCGAGGAGGAGATGGCCCAAGTTCTGAATGACGACTCTGTCTTTCTGGATGCTGACTTCCGCCATCTCCACCTTCAACACCACGAGGAAGAGCAAGATTTAGATGTAGGAGATGGGGGCGACTTTAGCCTAGAGCCCAGCGAGGGCATCCTCAATGTGGGCATGATCGTTGGGTACCTGGGCTCCATTGAGCTGGCCTCCATAGGGGCGAGCTTGGAGAGTGACAGCCTGCAGGCCATCAGATGCAGCATGAGGCGCCTCCGGGCTGAGCAGAAGATCCATTCACTGGTCCTCATGAAGGTGAAAATGTATCTTTTGTTAACCATCTGATGATATATTTCTTATTCAGTTATTAAGATACTCAAATAGGCAAAGATATGATAATACTAATTTAAAAAGAAGTTCCACAATTCCATAATTAAAGTTAAGGATCTGCTATGGGTGCCTTTTAAAATGTCTCAGGAATATGTTTACTAGGGACCATTTATGAGTGTTGCATAGCGTTGTTGAAACTTTGGCTTTTGCTGTCATAATACAGCACATTTGCACTTCAGTTACTATAGTTACATTTCACTCGCATCTTCCTCCTTTAATGTTACCTGACAGCTTTATTGTCAGTGCTTACTATCTTCTACCAAATAAAAGCCAACAAAAAAAGCAAAACCGACAGAAGATGTGAATGGTTTTCTAATAGAATAGTATATTACATATTTTTTAAATATAATTTGCATTGTATTATTTACATTTTAAATATCCAGCTATTTATTTATTCATACTCTGATACATATCCTCTAAAATGGTTACTAACAAGCTTCTAGTAACACATCAGGGAACACTTATGTAGCTAAGGGCCAATGGCATCCTAAGAAAATCCTTGTTTTATACAACACAGTTCTTTAAGGCATACTTAGCCTAAGTGGTTTTGTCCTTACGAGGCACTTGAAAAGTAATGTTCTAGGATTACTGTATGTCAGCAGTATAAACAGTATATATATAAACTGTTATTGTCTCCTCCTTGTCTGATATTGTAACGTGTTAACTGTGTCCCACCAGGTCATGCATGACAGTGTGCGTCTGTGCAGTGACAGAGGCCATGTTCTGGCCACCTACCCTGCAGAGAAACTGGCCTTCAGCGCCTGTTGTCCTGACGACCGCAGATTCTTCGGGCTGGTCACGATGCAGGCCACTGATGACCACGACGAGTTTCATTTCAGCTGTGGACGAGATGAAGAGGGCAGTTTGAGGACTTCCTGTCACGTGTTCATCGTGGACCCAGACCTCTGCCAACACCAGGTAACGTGATGAGATACAATAAGGGTTACAAATCACTCTCACTGTAAAAGGAGAAGACGTCATTTTATCATAAAAATATAAAAGAGAACATGTCATGACTATACAGATAAATACACAAGCCATTCCTTATAATAAGCTCCTATAAAAGCTTATATAAGCAAGTTCGATTTTTAACATTATATAGGTGTTTTTTTAATTAATAAATACTCACATTCACTTTTTTTTAGACCTCATAAGTTTTTCATAAGGGAAAAAAATACTATTAAAAAAAAAAGGGCGTTTTACTTCTGTTCTTTTTTTGTAGCTGTGCAAATACAATACTATTTCTAAATACCTCATAAAGTGGAATATGAATATACATTTTCAACAAACTTGCCCAACTTCTCAAAGGCAGCAGTGTTGCATGTAATCGCATCATAACATGTATGACAAATCTAAAATGCCAAATTATGATTTAAATAAGGACAAATCTGTTCATATATAAAAAACAACATTTTATATATAAGCCTTTTGTTTCTTGAGATTTCTACAGACACCTAAAGTTACTTTAAATGTGGGTCACTGAGGCTAATCAGCCAGACATATACTAACAACCAAATATATGTATGAATTTAAAATCAGCTAACAACAATTCAAACATGCTCATATTTTGTCACTGAGAAAAGGGGACTGCATTGTAGAAAACGTCTGCCTCTCTGTTGTCTCCTCAGGTGCATTCAGGTGTATCGAGGAGGTTCGGCTTTGAGTGCACCCCGGACCCCGACACAGGGGGCTGCTTGGAGTTCCCGCCAAGCTCTCAGCCTCTCCTCCAGTTCGTCTCAGTCCTCTATCGGGACATGGGGGACAACATTGAGGGGGTCCGTGCCCGGGCCTTCCACGATCCAGACAACGACGCCCAGCAGAACCACAGCACCAGCAGCAACAGCGACAGCGGCATCGGAAACTTTCTACCTGAGGAGAAGACCAACAGAGTGCTGTTAGTGGACCTCGGGGGTCCTCCGAACCACAACCACATCTCCGGGCCACGCCACTGGGACAGCCCCCCTTCATCCCAGCAGGCCTGGAGCCCCACCCTCGGGGCCTCGGCGCCTCTCCCACCCCCCCCCTCCTCCGCCAGCTCTGAGAAACGGCCACTACCGCCACGATCCACACCTGGCTGACCTCCCTCACCCTCTCCCCTTAGCTCACCCCGATGTCCCCGGCCGGCATTCTCGAGGAGTCAACCCAAACCACAACTCACAGGGGAAGAGAGGAGGAACTGTGGGAGGGGAGAAGAGAGGGGGTGGAGGAGCAGGGGTGGAGCCCCAGCGTTGGCTGCCAGTCCATGTGCTGAGAGACTGGCGGCAGCAGCACCACCACAGCCAGCTCCAGGGCCTGAGCAGCGACCAGGAGTCCTACGCCGAGTCCACCGACGGATGGTCCTCAGCCAACTGCAGCACCCTGCCCCCACCCATGAATAAGATCCCGGCCGACCGTTACCGGGCCCCGCTGGCCCCCGGAGACAACCTGCCAGCACCTGGTGGGAGCCAGCCTCCCCCTCCCTCTCATCCCCTCTCCCACGCTCACCGGCTGGCTGCTCAGAAAGAAGAGTGGGCGAAGAAGCTGTTTGGAGACCGGGAGAGAGGGGGAGCAGAAAGGGAGAAGAAACGAGGGAACACAAAGGACGGAGACAAAAAGGTATGTTTTTTTATCAAGTTAAGCCGATTAGTAAAACCCTTTATTTTCCTGCTGATCAAGTATTTTATTCATTCTTATTTTCATTTTTCATTTAATCGTTTATTTGGCAGGGACAATGCACATTAATGAACACTTAAAACAAAAAGTGTAAATAAGCCGGATTTGAGCTTGGAGCTAGTTTCCCTCCGCAGTCCCTCACATGACTTTAACAACATGTTGTCCCAATACATACAGTGGTCTGTCTTTCTACAATGCTGCATTCAGCACCGCTTTACCAGTTTGTTGGCTTTGGGCTTTTTGGAAGAGTTGTGTTAAAACTGACCATGAGATGAGAATCCAGGCAGCAGGTAGCCTCCCCCATCACACCCCCCTGCTGTGGAAAGTTACTCTGACTCCTGTGTGTCCAGGACTACGGTTTATTGAGGCCATAAATCCATCTGTGTTCGTCCCACTGCCCTCCATCGCACACTCTCACCCGCTCCTCTTCAGAGCCTCACCTTTAACTCTATCAGTCCGAGAGAGACTTTCACTCAGATATTAAAACGTTTTGGTGGTTTTGTTGCGATGTACCTTGTTGTGCCCCCAGAAAACATCGTGAATAATGCGATCACCTCACTTGGCTTTCTCCCCAGACTTGCTACACATGGATTGATAAGTTATTTATCCCCACTGCTCCAGTATCAGATCATGAATTACGCACAAGCCTGACATCTGCTTCACCTGAACACCACCTGTTTCCCACCGTAATGAGACGCAGCAGCAGAGCAGGCTTTAGACGGGCTCAATAAAGAACTGGTTTTAGCCTTTATCTGCTGACAGATTAATTTTGAGTAGTCAAATCTTCATGGTTACATACATTGTGACTAACGGTGAAATTAAGAGCTGCAACGATTAATCTGCTTTTCCATCAGCTGATCAAATGAAAAATAATTGCAAACTATTCTGAAAATGAGTGGATATTATTATTTGTTACAGCAAAAATGGCAGAAAAGGCTTTTATCAGAGTCACATAAATTGAGATGGCCTGACTTGTATGTTCTACAATTATTATTATTAATGAATCTAGAAAATAATCAGCAGATTATTCGATGAATATTTGTATTTTGCAAAGTAAAAGAAGCAGAAATCCTTTTTTTTCGTCCCACAGTGAAAACATTTCAAATAAAGAGGCAAGCACAAGTTAATGAATAAAAGTAGTACAAAAGTATCATGAATAAAGGAGATACTATTCGCTGTAACAGGCTGCCACTCAAAATACATTGGCTGCATTTAGTTTGTGAGAACATGCAGTGCACTATTGACTGACGGTGTGTTGTTTCCAGACAATAGAGAGGAAGAGATAGAGAGCCAGAAATATCAAGCGGAGATATCTACATTTCTGAATCCAGACCAAGGAGAGACTTGCGTTTCCTTGATAGTGAAGGAGGCTTGTGCTTCTCCACGAGTATTGTAGGACAGACAGGTTCCCAGGGACCCCCAGGGGACAATCAGAGGAAGTGTTTATTTGCCCTGGGCCGGGTGGAGGCTGACAGTGACAGGAAGGTGGATGTTAGCCTCTCAACAATGCCTCTGACTACAGACTCAGAACTTTGGAGTTAGTGTTCCTTCTGTCTTTACGTAGAGCGAACACTGCGGCAGTAGCTCAGTGTGTGTGAGCTTGGCTTGGGCACGATAGAGTTGCTGGTTCAAGTCCTGATCGGATCAAAGTACAGAGTGGACTAGTAGCTGGAGAGGTTACATAAGATAACAAAGATAAAGATACTTACAATAACTTCAATACATTAGACATACTTTTTTTCGGGGGGGGATTCAGGGTTAAGTACCTTCCACAAGTGTGGGGATCGAACCACTGACCCTCTGATTGGTAGGCGCAAAATTACCCCCCTCAGCCACAACTGTTTCAGTTCACCTCGTTCCATGGGATCCAGGACCCTAAACCCCTCCAGTGTTTCCCCTAAAGAGAGTACAGTGTGATTATGTTGTGTTCGCCACATGGTGGCACTGTTCCGCTATCTAACCCTCCATCAGCCTTCTGCACTTTCCTGACCTCCATGGGAAACTCATTTAGAATATAAAACATACAAAAAGAAAATATATTTTCATCTTGACTATGCCTTTGAACCTTAAGTGCATCCATCCACACAGGTTTTTGATCTACTTACCTGACAACATTGGTACATTTGAGCAACTTATTGTGGATTTAATGTCGGAAAATATGAAATAAGGAAAACATCAAAACAGACTGAGTTGAATCCTTGCTCTTGAAATGTGATACAGTAATGGTTTTCCACCACTAACTAGCCAGTGGGACTGGGACTAAAAATCATCCCGGGACTCTCGACCGGCCCACTTCGGTACCGCTAGTAAATTGTCAACGGGGGGAGCGGGGGATGTAAAATACAAATATAATGTATAATGTCTGTGTCTTTGACCTCAGCGCTGCGAGCCACCTGTGCCCTGTACTACGAAGCCAGTTCAACAGACCCTGGATATGTTTGAGTAACAAACAAACTAACAACAACAAACTAACAAACGAGATCTCGCTAAGCGGCCCTACGACGCTGGTTATCAACTCGGTAAATCAAGCCAGGGTTTCTCTCTCCAGCTGAGAGCGCGTTCACGTCTTCTGCATCCAGTCTGTGACACTGTGAGTGTTGCACGGCCAGATGAGGCTGGAGAAGCTGACTCAGATAAGGAAATATATGATATATTATGATATTATATGATCGATGATCTGATTGATGATGTAATATGAATGATAAGTGCGACACGTCGGCGTCTCCTCTGCATACGGCAGTTTAAACTGTATTTCCTTTATCCTGTAATATGACTTGAGAGATTTAAACTCCGCACACTGAGTGGATCTCTTTTCTATAGACGCCGGAGGCGGGCAGCGTCAGGTAAAAGAAGTTATTTAGCCTTCTCAAACCTGAGCCTCACGCGCCGCCTATGGGGGATGTGCTAGTTACTTATCCGACCGGCCCACTTCGGTACCGGCCCATCGGGATTCGTCCCGATGGCCAGTCCGCCACAGCACCCAGCCCACGTAAACTGTCAACGGGGGGAGCCTCGCTGCGGGGAAACGGTGGACCTAGTGTCCCGATCGGAGTGGGAATAATAATAATAATCCGTGCATTTTATCCATTAATTTCCCCAACATTGTGGTAAAAAACCACACGTTTAATCCACGTTGGTGTACTACAACTACAAAAAGCATCGGTTTGTTTTCTCATCAGTAAATGCAGACCGGCTCAAACAAACGATTTTTAATCATCATCCTCACTCATCATTTAATGTATCATATGTTCGCCGAATTGACATGAAAGCACTAATAAATGTAGTTTCATCCGCTTGAGTTTATAACCACAAAAATAATAGATTTGTTTTTATATCACATCCGACGGGAGGAAATTCAGCAGCTCTCACTCCCGATTTTAATCCTAATGTAATCATCATCTTCACCACGATCATTTATGTTTATGTCGCCGAATTGACATGAAAGCACTGACAAATATGAATATACTGTAGTCAACTTCATTAAAACGTTATTAACGTGCCTAAACTCAGTAATTCACCATTTCTACGCATGACACAACACACTTTGTCCGTGTTTGGCTCTCGAAGCGTTCCCGCATTGACGTCACTTCAGGCTTCCCCCAAAACTTCAAAATGAGTCGAAGGAATTTCCCCGCGATGTTCGAAATTATTGATTTTTAACGAAACGGTATCGCTTTTTCTTTTTTAAACTGACGGTTCGAGATTACTAGTAGCCCAATATTTCATTGCACAACAGTTGTTGGGATGGTGTCACAGGCTCTTTAAAGAGATACTAATTCAATGATGTGCCTTCGAGGTAAATCTCAGCAAAAGCACCACCCAAAACCAAAACAACCCAAAACTGGATCTCAGCATCTCTTATTAACCCTTTTGTTTACCTGCCATTGCAAATAAGTACTTGTTTCAAACTGACCAGTTTAAACTTAGATCTAGTGAGAGTGTTTGCATCCAAATAACATTTGAGTGTTCAACCCTGTGTTATCTGACACACACACACACACACACACACACACACACACACACACACACACACACACACACACACACACACACACACACACACACACACACACACACACACACACACACACACACACACACACACACACACACACTCCCACACACACACACACACACACACACACACACACACACACACACACACACACACACACACACACACACACACACACACACACACACACACGCACACACACACACTCCCACACACTCACAGATGCCATTGCCTCAGTATCCAGGCAACGCGGCCGGTCATCTCCTGATGAAACACTTAGACCTGCTCCTGATCAGCAGTCAGATTCAACATGTGTCACAGCGAAGCCTCTGGAGCCTGTCAGCCTGGATTAATTACTTTTCAGTCAGCTGGCATCCACGGTTATCCACCCTCTCCTGCAGTATAAGGACATCTGCTTAATTTGTGAGAGCAGAAAGGAGCTGAATGTTTCTGTTGCCCTCTGAAGGCGGAGGGACAGCAGTTGTTAAAAGGCTAATTGTAGACTTGTGAAAGCAACGCGAGACACTCTTGGGTAAACTCTCTGGTTTACAGCACTTGGCAATGTGGTTACATCACTGTCAGATGGATTCAGACAATACATCTTGATGACCCATGGAGTAATGTTCTCATGTGCTCATTTAAGGCAGCGGTTTATGGCTTTATTTAACCACTGGCCAGATTGTATTCCAGTGTGTGGGTTTGCACTGCAGTAGTTCTTACAAAACTGCGGTACTATCTTTAATCAGAAACCAGTTAGTTGCCAAGTAGGTTCACACATATAGGGAGGTTGCCACAGTGTGGTGTGTGTGATGGTGCCAATGTAATCACAGTAAAAGGACTTCAGTTGTAAAAAAGGCAGATATAGAGCAGTTCAAAGGGGCCCTATTATGCGTTTTGTGGTTTCCCCTTTACTGTAGTGTGTTATATAGGTGTTGTGTATGTGCATGGGAATGTTACAATCCCAAAGTTCCCTCCAGGGAAGTTTCTCTCCCACATCCTGGCTGCCTGAAATGCCTTACTTTTGCAGCATAGTGACATCACTACGTAACAATCCTGCTTCTATCGTCTAGCGCTCCAACACTTTGTACGTGATAGGCTAAGGGGCAGGACATCTCAAAGCTGTTGACCAATCACAGCAAAGCAAGTCAGCTAACCAATCAGCGCAGACTGGGCTTTTGTTTCAGACAGAGGGTGAAAAGAGGTGGTGCTGCAGCACTTTTAAGCACATTTTCATTTTTCAATAATGAACCCGGAACTTAGCATAATAGAGCCACGCAAAAAAAAGGAAAATGTTCAACTTTAAATTAACAAAAAAATAAGAATATAACTAGTACAGCATACCAGTATTTCAGTGGAAAAGCTGTGCAGTAATATCTAATAATGTAAAAATAAATAATAATAACTTTTGTTATATAAAGGGAGTCAGTTAACGCAGTAAAAAAACACCTGAACAATATAATCTAATCCAATTCAAGAACACAACACACTTTCTCCTTTGATAAAGAAGTGTTGTCATCACGCCCTGTGTGTGTGTGTGTGTGTGTGTGTGTGTGTGTGTGTGTGTGTGTGTGTGTGTGTGTGTGTGTGTGTGTGTGTGTGTGTGTGTGTGTGTGTGTGTGTGTGTGTGTGTGTGTGTGTGTGTGTGTGTGTGTGTGTGTGTGTGTGTGTGTGTGTGTGTGTGCATTATTGTGCTCCGACTGTGGCTGCAGGGTTGGCTAAAGTATTATCTGGAACTGCAGGCAAAATAACAAGACTGTACATGCCTGCACATCACATGTGGAATGTAACATTTGAGTGGAAAAAGAAACCCATCATGAATGGACACGCATGTGTAGCAGAGGAATGCTTCTGCTCAAACCGCTACATGTAAACACCCATGTAATACTGTCTCCATGTTGAGTTGTGTCTTTATACAAAGGACACTTAAACATTTACATTTCAATAACACACACACAAACACACACACACACACACCCATATAAGCTTCAGTCATCATTAAAACGTGTTTGGATAAGAGCGATGTTTTTATTAACAAAGTTATTGACAAATAAGGAGAGACCTTACCTAGGGGCTGCCATACTAGGCAAGGCAAGGCAAGGCAAGTTTATTTATATAGCACCTTTCAACACAAGGTGCTTTACAAAAATGAAAGACATTCAGACAAAGGCATTTCAAAACAGTCATTAAAAAGAAAAGATGTTAAATGTACATGTTATGTTACACAGTCCACAGTAATACTATCGGATTAATAATAAAATGTGACTGAATTTGTATATGTTGGCAAGATGATTAGAGTAGAAGTAAATCCTTGAAAAGACAGCTTTAGTATTTTGCCATAATAGTCTGGAATAATAACTGAAACAAACTCACACTATAAAGCCAATTAAACACCAGAGACACTACTGGTTCAAATGTATCGTAAAAACAACTCTATATAAAACTTGAGAAAAACATTAGCATTAAACATTAAAAGCAGTTTAGAAAATGTTCGTTATTATATGTGATTTGAACATGGACAGATCGGTGCAGTCTCAGATGAGTTAATATTTGTATTTGTTTATTTGTAATTGTTTATTGTCATGAGATCGTAGGCCAGTAGGAGTGACAGAAAGAAAGAGAGACAGGGTGAAGGAAGCATCCTCAACAACCATCAATGATATTCTGTACAAACTGTGAAGTCCACTGAGACAAGTGTAACATTTGTGATATTGGGCTATATAAATAAACATTGATTGATTGATTGATTGATTGATTGATCAATGTCATATCACTATTTTCACTGTTAATGAGGGAAATAGAGGAATTTATTTGACATTTGTGTTTTCGGGCAACTTTTAGCTCCACATTACAACGTCTCCTTTTCTGATCAACGGATATAGAACTAGCAGCCTCATAGTCAGCTTGCTTCTCTCACCTCTCTGACCCCTACCTATACGTACTCTGTTACATATAGCATGTGTACTCATCATGATATATATTTGTTCTCTCCTCAGGGTGGTCGTTTCCGTGGTCTGACCATGGGCTTCCCTCCTCTCCCTGTGCGCTCCTCAGCAAGACGCTCCTTCGGACGCTCCAAACGTCACAGCTTAGCCCGCTCACTGGATGACCTAGAGGTAGGACACACACACACACACACACACACACACACACACACACACACGCACACGCACGCACGCATGCACACACACACACACACACACACACACACACACACACACACACACACACACACACACACACACACACACACACACACACACACACACACACACACACACACATCACTTCCATCTGCCAACACAGTATGGAGTGTTGCAGGCAGTGCTCAAGCGCAATCTGTCCATTGTGTGATTGTCACATTTCAGCCATACCTGCTGCATCCACCTCTAATAATAGCAGCCCATGCGCATCATACATCCTCACATGACAAGTCAAGCCCTCTTCTCACATATTATCACCATGACAACATACACAGTCGTGGACAGAGACACTGTAGAGAAAGAGATACATAAACACGCTGGTGTTGATGGAGTTGGACTGCAGTGCAGCTTTGCTAGCAGGGGATTTCTCACCATTATCAATGGTTACTATGTCATCATGTGTGCAGCCATATGTCGAGGGGTCGAAGTATGCTGCTGACTGGGGGGGCAATATGGCTACTCTGTTGCACAAATGTTACTTAAGCTCTCCTTTTAGCTGCTAGAGTTTACCTGCTATCCAGTCATTTGAGAGCCATGAGTTTAGCCATAACAGTATGCCTATTTAGTACAACATTTTATAAAAGAGAACGTCTGCTACGGCTGCTGTAGTACTCAGGCATGAGTGATACAATAGCCTGCTGTCATGGCTACCACCAAATGTGCACAAGGTTATGTTCATCTTAGTTGTGTTAAAATGATTGTATATGGAGTTGCAGTTCGAGCTACTATTTTTACAGCTTTTTAACTGAAGAGGCCATATTATGTTTTTGTGGGTTGTCTCTTTTATTGGGTTATATAGGTTTTTGTGCATGTAAATGTTCTACAACGGCTTACATTTAAAAAAAATCGGTCCCACACACTCCCCCCCCCCCCCCCCCCCCCCCTGCCTAAAACGACTCGATTGGACTCCTTTGTTTACTCCCGTAACATAATGACATCACTATGTAACACTTGCACTTTTATTGGCTAGCATTCCAACACATTGAACGTCATAGGCTAAGGGGCGGGACATCTCTAAGGGGTTGACCAATCACAACAGAGCCAGCCAGCTAACCAATCAGAGCAGACTGGGCTCTGGTTTCAGACATGTCCCAGTAGAGGCACACAATACAAATATGAACCTGAAAATGAGCATGATTTAGCCCCTTTATCTTAAAGAGAGTGAACTAGCTACAGGATAATACTGTACAATCAAGTTAAACAAAAGTGGAACATTCCGGGTGTTGTTCTTACTATGGCCTGCATGCAAGTGTGTGCATTTGTGTGAGTATGTGGGCACAAGTCATAACTGCTGTTTTGGTTCTCAGATAGAGATCAGTAGAAAGCTAAATGTTTCCGCCGTTTAGTGGCCACTGAGTTACCATGGGACCAGATAAGCCCATCCCACACTGTCGATTCAGTCAAAGTTTTTATTTTAATTTAAATGTACATATTTTGAATGTTTCACTTCATTGGACGGCACAGAGAAAAGGGAGCCAGACTCAGAATTACATGCTTCAAAAATCTTTGTCTGGATCCTGGAGATCTTAATTAGACCTAAAGCTGTTTCTTATTAGAAAAAAAAAATCCTCTGATATAACTTAATTCTTCAAAGGGAAAATCTATTTGCACATCGCCTGGTGCCTCCAATTAACTTCCCTGCCAACAAATTCCAATGGAGACACGGTTATCCATTCCTAATATTTCTGGAAAGGGCTCACACTGTGCTGTGCTAATGTCGTAATATTTTATTGTCAGTCCAAATGTTAACGAGGCACTTAACTCCACCCTAACCAACATATTACACAACTGATATTACAACTATATTTATTTTGATCATGACAGCAACAATTACACAACTAAATGTATCATCAGGTGGTGAGATCGGAAGCCCCAGTGCATCAGACGATATTTGAATTGGGGGGCGGTTCTTTCTCTGTGCCAGTGGCAGAACGTCCAATGGCAGGGTTCCTCTCTGCTTTTCTCCTCACCACCACCACCAGCACCACCCCGACCCCCCCCCCTCTATTCTACCTTTTTCTTCCGGTCGTTAGGCCTTTTTCTCTTGCTGCTTATGCGGTAATGTCCACTAACAGAGAGGGCTTTGTGTTGTGAGAGGGGGGAGGGTGAGATTGGTGTGCGTGTTCGTTTGATGATGGTGGTGGGGGGGGGGTAATGGGGTTCGAAGTGTTAGCCTGCACTTCTAATGAGCTCTGATGAGCAACTAGCTGACATTCCCCTCGTTAGCGAGGCCTCAACACAAAAGCACTGGGCATACACACACACACACACACACACACACACACACACACACACACACACACACGCACGCGCGTGCGCACACACACACACACATTGACGCACATATACAGGAAAAGCCATGCACGCACACACACAAGAAAATTGCAAGTCGGTAACACGCAAACACATCAATGCACATGAGCATGATTACACTGTAATTGCACACACAGTTCTCAGCCATCTTGTCCGCTGTGCCAGTGAAGCTTCTCCTGCAGCTTTCTCCTGTAGCTGAAGTGTGTGTGCTCAGTACACACTTGATGTTTTATGTGGCTTTCTTTTATCATATGTACAAGTACAATCGAGAGATCTTGGTTCTGTTAGTGTGATGTTTTTATCTTGTAGACATAGTTTAGGGCTTGAGATTCCCAGGGTGAGACGATAAACTAATTTCCCTGCCTGTTTATTCTATTCTATGTTCTGTATATCTGTGAATGTCTGCCAGAGCTTGAGGCTTGCAGCTTGTCTTGTGATGTCTTATTGTAGAGCTTAATCAATTTGTACTCACACACACACACACACACACACACACACACACACACACACACACACACACACACACACACACACACACACACACACACACACACACACACACACACAAACAAACAAACAAACAAACAAACAAACAAACAAACAAACAAACAAACAAACAAACAAACAAACAAACAAACAAACAGACAATGTCTTATGACATGGGGAAAGACCTCAGACTGTAAGTCTCCTCCAGCTGTGTGTGATTGGATTTCAGCTGTTCCATATTTCTGCCAAATCGTTTGTGGACATCATAAATGCATATTGGCCACGACACATAATTGCATTTTCTTTTTGTGAAACGGCTAATGTTCACTTAGAAGCTTCGGACATTTACAAGTGGGATTCGTTTTTTACACATTTGATGTTGTGGAACAAACTGCGAAAATCTTCAACTTAAATTAACCACTGCCCTTATTTCAGACATCTAACCAAAAACACGTTTGAAAAACAGTAGACTTCCAGATCAGAAGTGTCAGAATAATTTCCGGTTTCAGCACACATTCCTGCACCACCTGATCCTCACCTGTTGCTGAAGGGTTGAGGTCTGAATGTCAAGGTTATGTGTCACACCTGCATAAGCTGTTTACCAAATGAGGCTGACACATGAAAGCAGGCAGAGATAAATCATCAGAGGTTGAATGGCAAACAAGGCCCTCAATAGGCTGATTGCAAGGCAGATGCAATCCATGAGCTGAAACATAATGATAGGCGGAGGAAGATGACATTTCAGTGGAGCTCGAGTGTTTTTGGGAGAAACAATTCCAAAGGAGATCCTCTGAGCAGGCGGTGTTCTCTTTATGTTTTCTGCCCGCACAGGAAATTGCTGCTTTCTAACAAAGTAATACGCGTTGACTGTAGCCACTTATGGGCTATAAACACGTAACAAGTGATCCAAGCAGCACACAGGTTAGGTTAGGTTAGGTTAGGTTAGGTTAGGTTAGGTTAGGTTAGGTTAGGGTAGGTTAGGTTAGGTTAGGTTAGGTTAGGTTAGGTTAGGTTAGGGTAGGTTAGGTTAGGTTAGGTTAGGTTAGGTTAGGTTAGGTTAGGTTAGGTTAGGTTAGGTTAGGTTAGGTTAGGTTAGGTTAGGTTAGGTTAGGTTAGGCGAGGAATCACTGCTTGAATTCTACTCAATGCTGATGCCTGCATCATTTATATACAAGAAGACTGGAAGTAATGACGGAAATGAGAACAATTGTACTTTATTTTGCTGTTAAGACATGATCAATCACATTTTTACCATGTTTATATAATTACGATTTAGGAATTTATTGTATCAAACCCATGTTTATACTATAAATGGCTGAGATGTTATCAACAAGTACAACTGTGTATCCACGACACATGTTATTTACTAACAAATGAGACACCTACTAGTGATGATGGTATAAAGACTCACATCCTACACTTAAGTAAAAGTATAAATACTCCAGTAATGTACTGCATCATATCATAGTAGCGTATCGTGTGTTTTATATGTACAAAGCAACAAGTAAGTATAAGTGTAAAAGACATAGTGAAGTAAAAATATATAACATTTGCCTCAAAAATGTAGTGGAGAAGAAGTATATGGAGCATGACATTAAAATACAGTAAAAGTGAATAAAAGTAAAGTGAAAGTATGTCTAAAAAGTATTCGAGTACGATAAATAAGAGAAAGAACTTTGTTAATTTCTCTAGATTTAGTTCACGTCAAATCCAGTAACTCTCTAATGTATCTATAATCCACACTATTGACACTATTTCGACTCCACTTCAAGCGATAGAACTATTAACAAAGCACTTATATACTAATAAAGGACTGGCTTATCTAAAGCCAGTTGAGTAGCACTTGAAATGTTTTGCTCTACGAAACCTGATGTACTTATATGATTCTGTTTTCATCAAGTTTGTATTTTGTTGGTCGAACGCACTTATTGTAAGTCGCTTTGGATAAAAGCGTCAGCTAAATGCAATGTAATGTACTGACATGATCATGTGTCTGTCTGTATGTGCTTGTTTTTGTGTTTTTAAGTTTGAATGCTTTTTTATTCCCCCCTAATATTGGCTTCTCCTTTGAACACCGAGACGGATGCATCTTGTTTGGTGGGAACGCTCACGCACAAACACGCATCATCGGCCGATCCTTAAGACATCTGACTGTGACCTGGGGCCTCATTTATAACGCCGTGCGTAGGATTCACGTGGGAAGGTTGCTTACGTAGTAGAAATCCAAAAAATAGGTACAGAAATGTCCCGACATTTTCCGATTCACCAAACATTGCGTACCAGCGAGGAAAGTGCGTACGGCACTTCCTACGCCGGTTTCCCTTTATAAATCACAATCGACTCGAAATGCGGTGCAGCTTTTGCGGGCTTCACGTAACGCCCATATTTGCCTATAAATAGTCAAAGAAACGCCCATTCATTCATTCATTCATTCTGACTGACTGTATGAAGAAGATCGCAGGAAATGACGACAGAACAGCTAAAAAAGACATCTCACACGTGTCAGATTTTGGTTATTTTGGGGAGGTCGAGATAAATCATATTGTTTGGTGGATGCAGTTTGAACCAGAGTAGCAGCATGGAGGTCGGATCGTCACCAAAATAAATAAATAGCCTTAGATAGCCTTCCTCAGGCAGTGTGTTTGTATCGGGGACAGGAGACCCCCCTTGATGAGAAACTGTAAGAAGTGAACGGGGAATCCCCCCGGTGCGGAGTCATGACGACTGGATCTGAATTATGTTTTCGTATTTGTTGGTTTGTGTTCCAGCTGTCGATCAGCTGTGCGCAGCGTCTCCACTGCAGCCTGTGCAACCCCCAATCCGTTTAGCTGGCCCGGCTAAACGGATTGGTTGTACTTTTTACAGTATCACGGCTTCTACAGATGACATTTTTTTATGGATTTTTTGTCAAAGCACTTAAGATATTCATTGCTATCGGGATGTTAAGAGCATTCCATGGAATATAACAAAAAGTGTATCTCGAGCCGGTTTCTGAAACTTACCTACCCCACCTTTAACACAACATATTCGAGGTGGTTTTAAATAACATATCCGTATTTATTTATTTCTCCAAGTTATATTTTTGTGTGCACTGAGGAGTCGCAAACAGGCGTTTGTTTAATCATTTTAAGATTGGCTTTAATCAATGTTTGACAATGAATTCTTCATATATGATCATTGATAAATGAGAAGTAACATTTTATTTATGCTATTATTTCCACACATTTCTCTCCATTCTTCCTTCTGCCAACGCGGTGTCGCAGTTTCTCATATCTCCCGTTTTTGGGCTTAGTGCGTACGCCTGGGTTAGAGTTTGCGTGGAGGACCGCACGTTTTCCCGTCAAGTTAGTATTTTATAAATCGGAAACATTGCGTAGAAACAGGCGTACGCTATTTTTGGAGCGTATATCCCTTTATAAATGAGGCCCCTGAACTCAAAACACTTTTGTAGGAACATTTTGGAAATTATGAAACTACCAACAAACAAATATCAAGTTGCATTCATAATTCACATGATCTCTGGGGTGCTAATTTTGACGAGTAAAAAACATTCTTAAAACAAAATGAACTGAAAGTAGGTACTGCTTAGTGTCTTTTAGGACAACCAAAAGCCGAACAAGAAAGGAGTCTTACAAGTTACAATCATCTTTCATGCGCTGAAAACACATTGTGAAAAGACGAAAACACACTTTTTTAAAAATACTAACAGGGCCATGAACACGCATTGCTACGCCTCTATCCTGAGTGACAGGATGCTGTCAATCACAATGTAGACCCGCCCTTAAGCATACCCTTCCTTAGCTTAATGGGACCATAGCTAATAGTATGAAAATCATGCTTTAGTGAGGATGACTTGAAACTGAATCAACTGAAGCCATAAACTTAATCGGAAATAATTTACTGATGTAAGAAACCATGTGAGAAGAAACATAATTTTCTCATAGACGTCTACACATTTAAACTTTGGAGTTGCAACATACTGGACATGAGGAAGAATGCAAGTGTAAGGCACTTCTGAATTGGCTTCACTTTTCAGAAATTGAGGTTGCCTAAAGAGTCCCCCTTGTGAACCAAACAGAAACATATTTTACGAAACTGTACTATCCTGTCTGAAGCCTATATCAATGTAAAAACATATAGAGCTGGGACTTTCCTCTATAGGGCTGTTCTGCATCAGGTGAAATATAGACATGAATGAACTTTGTCTGTAGTTATCCACAGCTTTTAATGTGTGTGTTTAAACAGGAGATCTCTTAAGATGACCTTACAACACTTGTAAGTCTTATTGAGGCAAACATTGTTTTTCTGCGGCTTGACAGTGAATGTGGTTGCCTCCTGAGCCGAGGGGTGTGTGTGTGTCAGTGTGAGTATTCTGTCAAGGCATGTTGAGGAATGCAACAACTTCTTGGTTCAGTTGAACACAGCCTAATGATCGCTTAAGATATCAATCCTGGCTGTCAACTCCCTGTTTTTCTCCACATATCTCTATCTGGGCTCTTCTAATTCTACAGGAGAAATCATTGCTCCTGTGCGGACATTTTTCCATGTTGTGCCTCTTTCACCCCCCCCCTCCAGCCATCATGAATGTCAGTTTACTCTGCGTGCTCCGGACATGCATGGGGCATACTAAGCAGATGACAAAAGAGCACTGAGGGTAACACATTCAGCTCAGCACCGTTTTATGTGTGGGTGTGTGTTCCTTAATGGCAAAGGGTTCTCCCTCTGCAGCCGCATTTGTTTGAGTGTGTGTATGCGGGTGTCTCTCAGCCCACAGCAGTGTGGGTGGAATAGAAATGATACGAGGGTGGGTGGAAAGAAAAGCAGAGAAAGAGGAGGGGGGAGAGCAGAGAGACAGAGTGAGGGAGAAGATAGAGAGGGAGGAGGAGGAGGGGGTATGACAGGGAGAGAAAGCGAGAGGGAATCTGGCGACATTCTGTAGCGGCTTGGACATTTGAAAGCCATCAAGCTTTGCCGCTGCGTCGCTCTGCGCGCACACACACACACACACACTCTCTCTCTCTCACTCACACACACACACACACACACACACACACACACACACACACACACACACACACACATTCAACAGCTGATGACAATGTGGGCTCGGGGAAGCTCTCACATGCAGCGCTGAGGATTACTTGTCTCTTTCTTCATGGAGCAGAAAACTTTGAGCGTTGATTCTGAATCCGCCGCTGATCCAGTGAGTACACGAGCTGTCACGGCACGTGTGTGTGTGGGAATTTACGTGCGTGTGTTTGCTCTTCCTATATCTGATGCAACCTTTTCTTTCACAGTGGTGGCTCCCTTTCTTCTGTCACACATAGCATGCAGTCTGTGTTACACAGGCGTAACTGGAGGAAATGATAGTGATCGAAAAACAAATTAAAATGGATTTGTCTTGTCGGCTTGAATTTAAATCCCTATAAAACTCTTTATTAACTTCCTTTAACTTTTTTAATGTCAGTGTTTCTCGTGGAATTGTCAGTATATATTAATTAACCAATCAGCCAGTACGTTTCTATTTAGGTTGAAAATAAAATAATGTTCCAAAAGTTTAGTTGCAAGGCCCTCTCTCTGGAATGACAGCTCATGTGACCTGTGCAGACCAATCAGCAGGAGCTTCAAGGCCCAGTTGAGTTAAAGGGAAACCTGTTGACTCTTGGTTCAGTCCATTGGATCAGTTGTTTTTGTGTTCGATATGTCTTGATTATTATTTCGATAACGGGCTAAATGGATCTCCTATTGAGATATCCCCATGCCAGGTAGTTAGTTTAAAAGTGGCATGATATTGCAATGTTTTGCGTGGCAATATTGTATCGATGCACCGAAGCCAAGTATCGGCCTGCTTTGATATACATTCTCAATATTGCAAATACAAGTTGTTTCCAAACCTCTTGGCGAAAATGTATTTTTCAGTCAACTTGATGGTGATACGATTGTTGTACTGCTCAGGTCAGGAAGTTGGTCCGAACAAAGATGGAGATATCTCAGAAAGTCATAAGAAATTTGCCGAAAGCGTTATCTTATTATAAACAGATGATTACACAATTATAACCTCAGTTTAAAACAGGTCATTCATTGCAATGAAGTGCAACACATGTAATAACAATAGTCACATGTTTAAAATCTCAATAATATATCGTTGGGCCTCTTGTTTTTCTGACCCCTAGTTCAACTGAATGGTCAAATGAACGTAAATATTTGACATAATCTTTGAATATATTATAGTGGTGTATTCAATAAGCTCATTGTATCCAAAATATTGTATTTATTTACTGTAATCTGAAGTTGTGTGTGTGTGTGTGTGTGTGTGTGTGTGTGTGTGTGTGTGTGTGTGTGTGTGTGTGTGTGTGTGTGTGTGTGTGTGTGTGTGTGTGTGTGTGTGTGTGTGTTGTGTGTGTGTGTGGGTGTGTGTGTGTGTGTGTGTGTGACGTGCAATGTCAAGGGGGGTTTTAACACTGGAAATCAGCAGTGTGTTTGTGTGTGTGTGTGTGTGTGTGTGTGTGTGTGTGATGGTGTGTGTGTGTGTGTGTGTGTTGTGTGTGTGTGTGTGTGTGTGTGGTGTGTGTGTGTGTGTGTTCCTCGTGATATCCCCTGGGAGCAGAGTGTGTTGGGGAGGGAAAATCAGATGATGAGACGGAATCAGCGCTGCTGCTGTACATGAACCACCTCAGGAGGCCAGGAGTCTCAGCAGTCGCTGCTCCAATTTGCAAATAAACACAAGTGCTTCTTTTTGTCTTCATAAAGTACCAGACGGTGCAGTTCACCACATCAGCACAATCAAGCGGCATCATGTGATGAGTCAGCCTGCGTCTCAAATTGACTTGCAGACACAGAGTGTTGACAAAATATGGAAGAAAAAAGGATAACCAACGTGAGGCTGTATTTGCCGCAGCAGTTTATAAAACATCCTGTCTTTCTGTGTTCCTCTTCACTGCTGCGGTCTTCCTGGTCGCCATGAATTTGTCTTCAAGATTTTGCATCTTTCTTCTTTGCATAATGTCGCGGATATTGGGTGAATCACCTCTTTTATAAGATTGAATGTTAAGTAGCAGGTTTTGTCATGTCTAAGGGAGATTTACAGTCACCAGTTATGAGACCCCACACACAAGAAACCATCAAATCATTGCCTTACACTCCAAAAGGAACTCTTTGGAGGAACTTAAACAATACATAGACAGTATTTCCACAGTATTACATAACATTCTTTTAACCTTAAGCTATTTTTTCATCTGATTACATTTTTCGAGAAGGATCAGCTTCATTTGTTGTTTTTCTCTTATTATTTATGTTAATGGTGTAGCTTTTCAAAATCTAGTTTTACTTTAGTAACATTAACTAATAGTGTATCAATCCTAGATACAGAACATTTGTAAAACATAATCATGTTTATTTGTGTGCTCAGCCCGATTAGCAATTGATGCTAACAAACAGTATGACAAGGCTAATCAGCTAACTCATCATTGGTTGGCATTGAAGAGCAGTGCTGGAGCAGCAACAAGGCCTGAAGTAACCACCAGTGTTTTCCTGGTCAGCTCTATGCCCCCCCCCCCCCTCCATGATGGCAGCAGAGGGCAGTGTTGAGTTGTTCTGGTGATGTTTCTGTGCAAAGCAGAGGTACTGTATAGCGAAACTGGGAAATGATGAACCTTACGGAAAGAATACGGTTATTTAAAAAATATATATCGTTTTTTTGAGAAATCGCACAATAACATAAAAAATAATATAAAGGCTTAGTGCATGCGGTGCAAAAATATTAATGGATGGATGTGCAAAAGTTTAATACCGGAGTTGTCACCGATTTGATTTCTGGATTTCTGTTTTTTTCTTTCTATTTACACACTTTTGTTAGATTTGTATAGAAATGTATTATATCACAGTAAAGCATTGTTTAAAACTGTAAACTAATTACTTATCTATAGTGTCCTCATGTTCCAAAGACTTACAAATAGCAGTCACACGTTAGAAAATAAACAACAAGGACATGGCAGTTTGGCAAATTAGACTGCAGCCTCATATGACGCAATAAACGATAGTTAAATTGTTAATAAAGCAAACACTTGTCTCCTTAACCATGCATGATTCAGCTATATACATATATGGTGTTGCTTTAAGTGTGTTACAGTGAGGCTTTTAACATGTGTCCTGCACATGCATGTGAGTTTTATGAGTGTCATGTTGTCCTCTGATATCAGCAGTGGAGAACATTTCCCTTGTATGTTGACTTACCCCAGACGTACAATGGAAACAGAGCTGCTTGGCGAGACCACAAGAATTAGGTTAAAGAAAAATATCTTCTCATCTCTTTTCTTTTTTCTTTGTCTATTCCTTTTCTCATCATGTGGATGTAGCCAACTGAAACCTCGTCACATCCCTCGTATCCTGCTTGTACTTTCCTCTTCCCCTCAGCTGACAGATTGAATTTGGACTGAACTTGAGCAGTTACTCATAGTTCTTCCTGTCCTGTCAAAGATGTGTGAAACACTCGTAATCTGTTCTAAGATGAAGCACCCAAGGTAACGGATGGGAGAAAAGTGTGTTCATGGTCTAATAAATTCCCCCCAAATGAGTTTGACCCTTCTAAATAACAGAGGTAATGCTACTCATGGACAGCAATCCTACACCATTCAAAGCTTGGTCAGGCAGTATTTTGGGAATTGGTGAAAAAACACAAAATAACTGGTTTTGCGTACAATTTATTTATAATAAACACAGGCAGCTCGAACTTTATCTTTGTTACAGGCAGTATTTTAATTCCTTGTATAACTTCAACTTGTTATCTGAAAGTCACTGAATATTGAGAAAAACTAAATCTGTTCCTCAAATAAAAGTGTTTATTTGTGCCAGTTGAGCCTGAATAAATGTTATCTTTCCTGGGCGAACAGAGCCTTGCGGTGAAAACAGTCAATGTTATGGTTACCTACTGACATAGTGCTGTCGTCTGATTGGCTGCAAGTCGTAAGGTCAGCTGTAAACGAGGTTAAAATAATTTGAACTATGACCAGATCGGTCGGCGACAATTTTGAGCTGTGTGCGAAGCCGAGGGTAGCGATTCCGCCTAGTCGGGCTTACCGCACTACGACACAAAACAACGGCAACCTCAGTGCAGAGCTTTACCCTATGACTCCTACGGACTGAAACCAAAACAGATTTAGAATCGGGAACGATTTTAAATCGAATGGTCAAAGTATCGCCATCACATTTGAAATACTAAGGATTCACGGAGGAAACCAAGGTTTTCTGTATTTTAGGCGGTATTTAGCGAAAGTAGCGGAACCGGTCAAACTTGAAAGCGTTTAATTAACGCTCCATTCGATTCCTTTTCACATATATTATGAAGCTCTGGGAATTAAGGGCTTTCACAATGCCTCCAGCTTCAGTTTGTGTGTGTGTGTGTGCTATGATACAAAGGCGTTGGAAATCAAGGTTAACTTCAACAACACTATTGCGCTTGTACTGCAGTGAAGAATTCTGTTTTGGGACCACTGGTCTTTTAGTGGCACTTTTTTCATCAGACAAAACTGTAGTGGGCATAGTTCTTAAAATGTTTTTTTAGAGGGTGCAGCTGAGCCTTTTGAAGTTTTTATTCTTCTGGGTGGTGGTGCCACATTCTATCAGGCAAGCGTCCAAAAGAAATAAGGCAGATTTCAATAACTACACTGTATTACATTAAATAGAATAACCTTTACATTTACTACAGCCACAGACTCTTGAATAGTTAAAACACTCAAAACAGAGGTTTGCAAGAAAGACACAATTGTAGGTTATAAAAATATCATATGTATTGTATCCACACACAGTTACCACGTGCTATTCCTTTCTTAACCAGGTGAAACAGACACTCACACATCTTGCTGTACAGTACACAGCCGTGAGTCATCACAGATGGAGACAGTGACAGCAACCAGAGTGTGGAGGTAAAGGAGTCGCTGTAACAGAAACTCTTTCTCTTTCTTTGCCAAAACAGGAAACAGGTCTTAAGGCTCAAGGCTACATTTCATACTAATTCAATTGCAGCCTTTGTTGTGTGTGCATGTGAGACGGTGTGTGTGTGTGTCGTTGCTCTGACCTGTGAAGTGCCTTTGTTCCCTTAAGGTGACCTTTTAACAAACCTGCAGAAGGCCCATTACAGAAAACGCCATGTTAACACAAGCCATGTTAACACATTGAGCAAAATACAATTTTCCGAAGAAACAGTTTGTATCATTCTGTAAATCTGTGATTTGAACAGGGACGCGTAGAAGGAGGGCGGAGAGGTACAGGCTGTGCTGCAGCGTGATTGGCAGGTCGGCTTTTGTTCCCTCCCCTTTTGCTGCCCGATGGGGGCGTGTCACTATGGAAACCGAGCCGAGTATGCATGTGTGTGTGTGTGTGTGTCTGCTAGAGAATGGAACTTCCTAGTCAGTCCATCAGTTAGGTGTGTGGAGGAGTGTGTGAGAAAGAGAGAAAGCAATAAATGATGTAAGGAGTGCAGTATATCTACTTAATGCAACTTGAGCAGGCTAATTCTTCAGGTGTGTGTGACGGACGGGCTGTGGCATGGCTCCATCCAACTCCGATGTCTGCACCACTTTCCTGTTTTAGAGAGCTCCCAAAGAAGCTCTGTCGGTTACCCGGGTGTGTGTCTATTCTCACGAGTGTGTGATATGTAGATTTAGAAAGTGTCCTCCTGTGTGAGAGGAGAGCAGGATGAGCCTGAGGAAGAGGCTCTCCTTCAAGCGAGTCTGGAACTTCAATACAGTGAGTAGCACACACACATACACACTTACTGTACACATGGTCTGCATAGGGAGGGTTTTTTTTAAACAGGAGAAAGTGAATGAAAGACTCACATTTATTCATGTCCATAGAAGAAAACTGTATTGCTGCCAAACTGCCATGAGGAGAAAAAAAAATCAGCTGCACTTTCTCAACTTTTTCCCGTCACCTTTGGTTTTTGCTTCAGCCATTTGGATGGCAAATGTAAGAGAGGATCTAAGAGAAAAGGAGGGCTAGAACATCATTCAGTGTAATGGCAGTGTTGTTCTGCTCACTGAGAAGGACAGGGACAGATGGGGAAAGAGGTTACCTACAGCAAAGGACACAGGGAGAGTAATCATTACCTTCAGAGGAAGACGCAGGGATGGGAAAAGAAAAATGGAGAAGACAAAATAAAGGGAAAGGACAGAGACTCCAGGGAAAAGAACAACAGTTAAAAAGGCTGGTGTTTTAAGAAAGAAGGGACGTAATAACGGTGGCTGCGGGCTGGGAAAGTGTGTGTAAAGGTAAAGTGAGACAGAAAGACTAACAGTAGACGGCTGTGGGCTGTTTCCCTTCCTCTCAAAGCCAGATGTGTTTCTGGCCAGAGCGGGGTGGATAGAGAGGAAGAGAAACAAAGGTAAAGACAGGGCCACAGATTGAGGCACATCATTGATTCTTTTTTTGTCTTGCCTTGACTCAAAGGGCTTATCTTTTGTGTCTTTTTGTGAAAGAAAGGGAGAAACAATCAGCTGTAATACAAAGGAAAGGTGAATAATTTCATGTGAATTTCACTTAATTCAGTGCAAGGACTGTGAGCGTGTTCAGACGCTTGATCTGATTGCATTGTGTGAGCGTCCTGCGCCTTCTTCTGTTTGCATGCGATGACGGCACGGGGCCAAGGAAAACAGACTTTTATCACCGGCTCAGCCTCTGAGTCACATCTCCTGTGTGGCTCTTTTGTAGGAAAACAAACATGATCTGCATTCCTTCCTTTCATAGAGAGTGGATATTGATTCCTGAATGCGATGCAGGGCTTTCATCACGGAATTCCAGAGACGCTAACAGAGGATTTCACTTTTGGAATATAACAAGATAAAATGGACATGTATGAGGGGACATTGAGATTGGGTTCCATTGACTCAGAATGTGCCTTTGGTTTGTTTATTCAATGTTTTAGTCAGTTGTGATTTGAAAATCTGCAAATCTGACTTTTTTATCCGAGGGGCATCATCACCAGAGGTGGCCAGTAACCAAACACATTTACTCAAATACTGTGCTTAAGTACAATGTTGAGGTACTTGACTCGAATATATATATTACCTGCTACTTTATATATATTGTTCACTTCAATTACGAGGCGAACATACTGTGCTACAGGTTTCTTATAACATAGGTAAAGATTTTGATTAATAATACAAAATATAACCTACTAATTTGTCATGTTTTATTATCGTTTACGAAACGTTTTTGTTCCGTTAGTGAAATTATAAATAAATCCCGCAGTACATGTCGTCCTCCTTTAGCAGCTGCATCAGTATGGTTAGGAATACATTAATGAATCAATAGCTATAATTCAAATACATATTATTCTATAATGGGGCATTATGAACAGAAAGTGCCGTTATTTTGGAAACGTCGACTATATTTTTACACTTTTTTGGTAAACTTAAGTATAATTGTGAGTTATATTAACGGCCTATGTCCACACTTTGGTAAGTTTACATTATTAGAAGTTTGACGTACTTCATCCACCTTTGCTTGTCACCATGAACACACCTGCAGAGCCTCATTTGACATTTGGATCATTAACCTAATCCTCTTGTTCAGCCCATCCTTTCTAAATGACACTACGCCGAAGCTATAAGCTCTCTCATGGCTGTCGGTGCTGGCAGGGTGACTCTGGTCTCTCAATAGCAGCCACTATTCACCTCATATTCAAAAGTAAACAGGCAGGCACGCACACATCGAGACTGTTGGCGCACCAGCTTCCTCCTCAGCTGGAAGTGTGTGTGTTTGCGTGCAGTTGGGGGGGACATCTGTGTTGTGAAGTCACCTTTTAAGGACAGCATGTGTGTGTCGGTTGTTCGGGTACAGGCAGGGTCTCCTGTAGTAATGCCAGTGTTTACATGCACATGAGCAGACAGGAGATATGTGCAGTGTTCCTCCATATTACTCTCTTCAAGTCCTCTCATTCCTCCTTGCCAAAGGTTGCAGTACAGCGGCAGCCAGGAGAAGGTGGTACAAACACTGTTGTCTTTGTGTGTGTGTGTGTGTGTGTGTGTGTGTGTGTGTGTGTGTGTGTGTGTGTGTGTGTGTGTGTGTGTGTGTGTGTGTGTGTGTGTGTGTGTGTGTGTGTGTGTGTGTGTGGTGTGTGTGTGTGTGTGTGTGTGTGTGTGTGTGTGTGTGTGTGTGTGTGTGTGTGTGTGTGTGTGTGTGTGTGTGTGTGTGTGAGAGAGAGAGAGAGAGGGGGCATACGTTCTCCCCGATAGAAAGTTATTCCCCCTGTTTAGTATTACTGGCAGCTCTGTGTCTCATCTTATAAAACAGAATGTCTTTTTCCGGGAATCCTCATCCAACTAGACGCATGCACGCAGACAGGGAACCTGAGATTGTTTAAGGAGACTTTTAGGGCTGTTAATGTTATGATAACATTGGGAATTAACGGCTGTAAATTGTACTCTGCGTTTTGCTGTAGTTTGAACCCCACGTCTAGGCTTCATAACAGATGATGTAAGCCACCCCTCTCCCACTAGTCACAGCTAATAAAGCACATGGGACCTGCACACACACACTGACCAACCACTCCCTGCACACCACACACAACTCACACACACAACATAAACAGGCCAGGCATGTGGGGCAACAAGGTGGCATTTCATGTGAAGGGAGCTGAAAGCAGGAGGATGTCGGTGTTTAAACCGACATGTTGTGACCTGCGGACAAAATAATCATGTTTTTACGTAATCCAACGGGTTAGTTTAAAGCTACTGATCAACATCACTTCTAGGAAGGAAGAAGAGCAGTGTGTGTTGCGAAGACATGTGATTCAGACGTCTTATCTTTGTTGAAGTGGGTGTGAGAGTGTGTTCATTGTATAACACTCCCACTGGATCACTAGTTAGAGCATGACATTTATCAAGTATGTTCCAATCCATCTTTTCATTGTATTCTTTATTTGTTATGAATTACAAGGCTCAAGGTAAATCCAGATGTGCCAGAATGTACTGACATACTGTCAGGAGTCAACACTGATTGCTTTCACGAAAACAATAATCAATAGAAATGTCAACTCACGCAACACTTCACGCCAATTCCAGTCACATATCGACTGAGCATGTAATCGTGCTAAACTAGCTATCATTTTCTAAAAGCCTTCCTTCATCCTGCTTACATGGCAAGCAAATACTGTGTTTCTTTGACATGTTAACTGATGAGAAAAAACATTGCCTACAGTTCTGTTTGAAATACAAGAAATGTTTAACCACATGCACATTCTGAGGTTTTGCTTGGAAGCAAGTCCTCCGCGTATGTGGAAACCGTAATCAAGAGCTGCTGTGTCATTTTTTTTTCTGCTGATGGTTTCAGTGCATTAACTGTATAATATATGGGACATAAAAGCCCCATTATTATCTGTGAACAATCAGCATCAGCAGAAAACAACCGCAGACATTATTGGGGCTTTGACATAGCGGTAAATCCCTCCTGCCAGTAATGTGTGCCAAGCTAATTAAGATGAACTTTTATTAATCCCTCATGGGGAAATTATTTCTCTGCATTTGACCCATCCTAGTGTTAGGAGCAGTGTGCTGCCATTTTGAACGGCGCCCGGGGAGCAGTGTGGGGAACGGTGCCTTGCTCAGGGACACCTCGGTAGCACTTGGTCTTTCGGGGACTTGAACTGGTGACATTCCAGTTCCCAAGCCAAGTCCCTATCGACTTCGCCACCACCGCGAAGAGAAGATTGAAAGCAATGGAGGCTAAAAGCACTTTGTGACATATTGTAGGGGATGTTATGATTCTCTGTTATCAATAATGACCCTTTCCAGATGCTCTGTAAAGAAGGGCTTTTGGGAGAGAATCTTGAGAAGGGAGAGTCTGGAAAACCCCAGTCCTTCCCTGTGGGCTGTCAGGAATGACCAGGATCTGCCAGGAGAGGAGGGGGAACACCACTGGAATGAAGGTTGAAAGAGAGAGGGAGTGAAGAAGGGAATAACCTGCGGGAAGAGTGGAAGGAGGAGATGTGGTAATGGGTACAGAGGAAGAAAGAGTGGAGGGGAAAAGAAGAAACAAAAGGAGGGGGTTAGAGGTGCAGGGAGGAAAGGAGAGGGGCATCAACGAGGGGCCAAACCACAGAGAACGTCTGGAAGTGATCACACCAGAGCTGAATTGAGTCGGGGGGTGAACACATATGCAGAAGAATCCACCCTACACACAAAGGACATCTCGAACAGATGTCGAGCACATGCATAAATGTGGGCTACACTCCATATAAAACACACAACATGTCTTAACACAAACACGAAACACTCACAGAATACACACTGTGGAAATGTGTGGGAGTGTGACCAGCGTAAAGATCAGGTAACTATACGTTCCACTTCTCATTTTCCTCACGTCCTGTGCGACCACGATCAACCACTATAAAGTCACATCAAATCTCTGTTCACACGTCAGTGCCAACCTGCTCCTCCAAGGACAGTCTGAAATAGCTAATCCCAGAGATTACGCTGGCACTTGATCCACCTGGCCGGGGCAGGTGGATCAAGTGAGGGAATGACCAAGATGCACATTAACCAACCAGCACATAGGCTATAGGAGCAGTCACTCTCTCTCTCACTATCATTAGCTCCGAGTCGTTTTTTACTGTACAATGAATCTAAAGCAGGATTTATGGTGGGAAATCTGAGAGTGCACTTTGGTAACCTGGTTACCTGCAATTAAATCATCATATTTATAATAATTTTCAGTGTGTTGGCTCTATGATGGCGCACTTCCATTGCAGGGCCTCGCTCGGCTTAGTACGGTATAGTTAGGCCTTGTTAGGACCAGTAGCGTGGCGTGGGAAAAAAATTAGGGGAAGCCAATAATACGTCCTTTCTTTTGGGTCGGGGGTGTGGTGGTCAATGTAATAACGTAACCAGATGAGTGATTACAGCACCTGGTATCATTTTACACACATTTGTATCAGATGCAGGACTTACACACGCCTGTTATCTAACCGACAGGTCCGCACGCACTCTCCAGCCCAAACTCTAATAAGCATTAATTCACAAACTAAATCAGGAGACCTTTAACGTTTTACGTCCGATTCGCTCCTTTTTTCCTCGCTGTACACAGCTCCAGTTTGGGCATCGGCCTGTCATCAGATTGTATTTGTTGTTGCTGCTGTAGCCCTCCATAATTGCACTTGCTTCAGTTGCTTGCTACTTTCTAACGGTGGTGAGAGTGGTGCAGTGACGCTATCTATCTTCTATCGATTCGATTTATGATTCGAAAATTCTAAAAGTAGGTTAGACATGTGGATATTATCCGACTGAACAAAACTTGCATTTATCTAACAGGTTCGTCTTACACTGACCTATGGAGAAATCCCATTGCTTTTTTGTCGAGGGAAACCGAGAGCAACTTACTTCCGGGTTTTTGGACGCGTCACTGCAACACTAAGTTGATGCAATTTGATTGGATTGTGAGGCAAGGGAAGCCAGCCGCCTCTGGCTTCCCTTGGCATGGCCCTGACTAATCACAGGTTGGCAGGGGCATCACGTGGGCCTCATCTGATTGGTCAATCCCTCCATTTTTTTTCACCAAGGGAAGCCAGATTCGGCTAGCCTCCTCTCGCAACAGAGAGTGCAATCTACTGTTTCACCATAACATCTAGAGGGGCGCTGTTTGTTTCACTCTTTGTAAAATACTCAATGAGAATGGGGGAGAGACGGGCCGGCAGCAACACACAGCAAAGGAGAATTATCGAAACAAAACAAAGTGTTTTTATTTATTTATTTAAATTATAACTACAATCCGAAAAAACAGGGGAAGCCTGGCTTCCCTTGGCCTCCGGGAGAAAACGCCACTGGTTAGGACTGGCTCACTTTATGCTGCGTTCCCATTACAGTTTAGTAGCTGGCGCAGTAACTATAGTAACGCAGTGTAGGTGGAGCCGTGACGTCATCTTCAATGAGAACCACAGAAAAACAACATCAGCCGTTAGCTCTTAGCCCTCAGAGCTCACAGCTCCTCATATCTGTTCAGAAACTAGACAAAAGTTAAACAAGTACAAACCACAGACTGCCTGTGTCATGGCGAATACAGTCGCTGGTTTATTTATGTCTGTATAGGCCGTTGTTGTGAGTGTGGACGGTCGGAGCATATATAACGTTAGCTTAGCCAAGCTCCATTTAGAAAACACGCATTTTAAAAGGTTTTCCGCCTGCCGTCTGTCTGCAGACTTGTCAAAGCATTAATTCATGGTTTTTACTAACCGGTATCAGTATGTTGTTGCTTCAGCATCATTTTGAAACGTGTATTACAATTAAATCACGGTAAAATATGTTCATTTTGTTGTAGTTGTAGCCCCCTTGCCAGCGATTCTCTCTCTAGTTTAGCATACTCAGCCCAACTCAGCCTGGTTGTTGGCCCGCTAAGAACCTCGATTTTATGGGGCCAGAACAACTGTGAAATAGTACCCGCTAGCCGGTACTACGCCAAGTGGAAACGCAACCAAAAACGGGCCGCGGACGGCACGCTTTAACCATGCTGCGCGCTGTAGTGGAAATGCGCCATAAGAGGCGGCTTCCAGACCACAAGGTTCAGTTTCTGTCTCTTACAGTATGAAATATACAGAGTACTGTTTAGCTGAGGAAACTGATTATCCAGGTTCTATTTTTATTTGTTGTAGTAAGTCTCAGTCTAAGTAAAGATCTTGTCTATCAATAGGCTCCCTGTCGCCACTCTTCATGCATTTGTTCTTGAAGGAACTTCATTAGTAACACAGTTAAGTACAGTACATACATACACATGCCTGGGGGGGACTGAGGCTAACGGAGTAATGCACCAATTGGAAGATCAGCAGTTCCATCTCCAGCTTCTCCTGTTTGCATGTCAAACCCCAACGTGTGTGGCCTAGCATTGCTATACTTGGGGGGACCTAAATCTGTTTACACAGTCACGTGTGGGGACTCGCCTCCCTTATGGGGACAAAATGGAGGTCCCCATAAGGGGAATCATTAATTTTAGGGTGAAAACTTGGTTAGGTTTAGGGTTAGGGTTAGGCATGTGTTGGTTATGGTTAAGGTTAGGATAAGTCTCCAGGAAATGTAAAGTCAATGTAATGTCCCCTGAAGTGATGCGTGCGTGCGTGTGTGTGTGCACGCAGGCGCTTTGTACATCAATATTTTTCCAGCTCGCTAATGCTTTACTTATACACTGGGTTTAAACTGGGCGTCTTTCCTAATATACATTTAATATTTCTTCAAGGTTGTGTCTTCCTGGTCGAATGTACTTATTGTAAGTCGCTTTGGATAAAAGCGTCAGCTAAATGCAATGTAATGTAATATATCAGTTTACTGCAGAAAGTGCAAATGCTGTTCAGTGTGTAGTTGACATATAATGTACATTTACAGCAAAGTATGCTAAAACTCATTTTAAAGTGAAACTTTATTGCCAAAACTACAATTTGTATACTCATCCTGTGATACTTTAAACTCCATACGAAAACTGTTATTCTCCCATGCCTCAACAGTGAACGCATAGTCAAAGTGAGAACATTCTTGATTAATTAAAAGCAATTAGGGCCATGTTTAACAAAAGAAATACCATGTCAAAAAAGTTCACACAAGTTGTGCCATATCATCCAGGTCCATTCACAGCAGAAGCCTGCGAGAAAACAACGTTTTCCACACAAATGTAAGGTTAAACAGTGTGAGGAATATTCATATACAAACTAGCTTTTGGGGGGGGTTCAGTATTTCTTAAAGTTAAAAACATGTCTAATTGATGACCCAGAGATAAATTCACAGAAATATGAGTCATCCAGGAACTTGTGTCATGATAAGGTCATTAAAATGCAAATGTTCATGGAAAATACCCTCACAACAAGACATGCCCTCGTAGATACTCTATAACCTGCTTTCCATCAAAGAGCCTGCCATTAGCACGATTAGCTGACAGGTTAACAGCATCAAGAGATTTACAGTGTGGATTATTTATACAGAGACCAACACTCTTTCATACTGCTCCCGCTTCCTCCAGTCTTTCTCTCTTTCGCCTGTCCTTTTGCACTTTCTGAGTCACAGAGCATTTCAACAGTGTTAGCTACATTACTGATGTCTGTGTCAGATGATCTCATCATCCCAGCACAGCATGTCTGGCATACAAATCACTGAATTGTGTGTGTTCTTCGATGTAATGAAAATAGGATGACTCTCAAAGGATTATTTTAAAAAAAAAAAAAAAATTTAAATGTGTCTGAAAAGACATCTGTGACTCTGTGGTTAAAAATCTGAGTAGATATGCAAACAAAACATCACACTTCCCCGTGAGTGGGGGGGGGGGCAGGTAGGCCGAAAGTTCCCCTCTTCTTCAACTCTGCCTAAACAGACACACACAATAAGCCCCGCCCCTCTGAGGAGGCTTTCCTGCAGAGCAAGCACAGCCAGTTCACAGAGGTTTCCACCCACACACACAAGACAAAGACTGTGGGCGCTATCCTGACTCTGTCATGATGTGAAAAGTGTGTGTGTGTGTGTGTTAATGAGCCAGGTCCTGTGAGAAACACAGGAGTTAGTGTGTGTGTGTGTCTGCATGTGAACATGCCCGGGCAGCTGCCTCCTGGTGCTCATTTACTGTGTGAGCTTGTATGAATATGTGTCATCTGTGTGATGAGGGAATCTCCTAATCCATGTCTCTCTGTGCTTTTTTACAGTCCACTGCAGTCTCCGATGGAGGTGAGTAAACACGTCTCCACAACATCTGACAAAACCTCTCTACTTTTCTCATGATCTCTTAGTGGCTTATTTAATTGGCTTCCCTCATCATTCAGTATTTGTAATCTAGTTTAAGTAGCATTTAATGGGATAAGGAAAAGGACTTATTATGTTAGGCCGGATCTCCAGTTCTGACGTAGTAGGAGTATGGCTGTTTTCATGTTGGAAACTTCCTTATTATTATGATCTGGCTGCTTCCACTTATTCCCAGAAGCAACAGAGAGTGGTTAAACCTGCTCAACATCTGCCCCACCTCCGCGGCAACCTAAAGTCTTTGTAAACGTTGGCTGCACAAAAACAACTTGTTGTGGTGGATAGGGCATGCTATATAGAACATGGAGCAGTTTGGACTGCAACATGAAAGGCTCAATCGTTATTTTTGCATTCACACGCTAATTTATACCAGTGTATTGGTGAAAAAGCATTGAGAATTAGGGCTTAAAATATACTGAAGCACACAGATTAAAGGTAAACAAATATAATTTAATGTAAAAATAGTTAAAACCAGCCATCCAAACTTCACAGACCCAAATATGACGTCTTGAAATGTCTGGTTTAGTTTGAACAAAAGTCCTGGCTTGCACCCACAAATATTTTGTAGTTATTACTTCACAACGATATATGACGAAGAAAGTCAAACAATCCTCTCATTTTGAAGGCTGGAATCAGAGAATATTGGAATTGTTTCACCATACTTGCTGAAAGAATGACTGAAAATATGAACAAATAATCAAAACGGTTGCCAATTGTTTTCCTCTTGCTTCACTCATTCATTAGTTGACGCACTGTTGCAGCTCTTTGGGAATTGTAATACAATAGTTTAATATTTATAAGTTCATTACCAAAATGCAATTTGATAACAAAACAACATGTCCTAATTATTTTGTAGTCTGCTGGCCTGTTGCTTTATTTGCATTTCACAGCTTCCAGGCATTGTTTTTCTTATCCTGTGTTCCTTCATCAACTTGTGTTGTATTGGCCCTAATTCGAAGTTAACTGGTGCCGTCCACAATTAACATGTGCCAACATTAACAAAAGTTCTCTAATTTAGGAGTCTTCTAATGGTGCTTTAACACCTCACAAATGCACATGAAAGGCACGATATATGGCAGATGTGGGATTAGTGGAGGAAGAGGAGGTGAGAAAAAGACCAGCTCCGATGTAGAAGTGTTTATAGCCGTTTGTTCACGCCACAGTCGTGTGGTGGAGGACGGGTAGTTTGTGGATAAAGTGGAGAGCGTGAAAATGTTTATTCGGCCCTCTTTGTTATTTTTACTAGTAGAAGGAGTATAGAAAACTATTGCCAACATATCTTAAGTGAAGTCCATACAGTAATCAACTAGCTTCATGTCAGTCTATATTATTTATTTTTGCATTTGGCAACAGCTATCCATTGGTCTTGTCCTCGCTGCTTGGTATTGCTTATTCTGAGATGATAATAGGTAACAGGTAAACACTAAGGAAAAGGGCGGGAGTTTGGTAGTTTATTCAGTCTGCACTCTGAGTTAATGAGATGAGAAATGCATTAACTCAGTGATGGTTAAATAATGGTTGTGATTTTAGCACAATTAACAATTCTGTGGGAAAGTTGCTATAATCTGCTCCGTATAGTGAGACGCACCAGTCAAACATATTACGATTTGAAATATAATTTGACTTTTTCAAACCCTTTAATTTAGCCTGCACCCATACCGTCTTGTAGATGCTGACAGTAGGACACTTGTGAACACAAATGAAGTATGATTGAAAGCTAACGTGATCATTTATCCATAGTTCTGTGTAGAAACCAAGAAGATAGCTTACAATAATGTGCCCTTGAATAAATAGTATATCTTGAGGGATAAAGTAAATCAAAGTGTGATGTCTTCGGAAATGTTGGTAGAGACTAGTGCAGACCAGGCTGTGGGTCCGGCATGACAATAGTGCATTGAAAGGGAGACAATCTGCAGGTAACATTAGCATAGCACTCTGCTGCTCACAAAATGCTAACAGCTAAGTAGAAAACAGTTTATCGTTACAGTTTATCATTTACTAGTCGAGTGTTATACATCTATATCTCTATCCACCATTAGCATTTGAGATTAGCCACAAACAGACTAGACTAGAACTACACACGCTCACTCATTCAAACATTTGAATAAACGATTAGCCTATGCCTGGTGGAGAGTATTTTATGTTATTTGTGAAAATAACATTAATTACATTTCATGCCTCTTTTTGTATTTGAATGAATATCCTATTTACGCATGAATTCAGACCATTTATTCTGTGCAGACAATAACACATTTCAATTGTGAAATACAACAGTTAAAGGTGGGGTAGGTAAGAATGGAGAAACCAGCCCGAGGGTGCTATAATTTGAAAGTACACAACCGAAAAACATCCTTACTTCCTTACAGAGCCCCTCCTCCAACACACACGCACGCGCACACGACCAATGAGGGCACGAGATAAGTTTGTGCATGAGATGGAAGGCTGACAGGCAGGTAGGCCATCCAGTTACTTTAGCCGGGCCGGGGCCACTTTTTACAGCGCCACGGCTTCCACAGATGAAATATTTGTATATATTTAATTTATTGTCAAAGCATTTAATTTATTCATTGCTATCGGGATGTTGAGAGCACACACAAAGTGTTTCTGAAGTGAATGACCTACCCTACCTTTAAGACAGCACTTACAAAGTAATTTAGGCCCATAGTAAGTACAGAATACTTTTTTTTGACAGACATTATAGCTGGTTATTTCTGTGTGTGTGCTACATGGGGGCTGTAGGCCTCATTAGTTTCAGTAGTAGCCCTCCTTTAAGTGCCTCATCAATACTGCAGTTTCGTGTGTGTGTGTGTGTGTGTGTGTGTGTGTGTGTGTGTGTGTGTGTGTGTGTGTGTGTGTGTGTGTGTGTGTGTGTGTGTGTGTGTGTGTGTGTGTGTGTGTGTGTGTGTGTGTGTGTGTGTGTGTGTGTGTGTGTGTGTGTGTGTGTGTGTGTGTGTGTGTGTGTTGTTAGTGTACTATGGGCTTGTGCTCCGGCCGTTTTGTTTCCGTTGTCCCTCGGCTCTGAATTATTCATCACCTTAAGGCCTGTGTGTGCTTATATCACTTACCTGGAAGCTCACAGTGGTGTGTTTTTGCGTGTATTTGTGTGTGTGTGTTTGTGACCTGCTCTCTCTGTGGTCAGTCAGGTATTCATCCAGGGTGCCTCTCTCTCTTCGTATTCTTCTTTCCCTGTTATTCCCGTCTTACGGTGTCTCCTTCCTGTGATGTTGTAGGCTGTGCTTGTGTGTGTGCGCGCCCCATCTCAGATTCTGGGTTCCACCTTGTGTGTTTGAGTTTGTGAGGGGGGCCTGCTTAGTATGGATGGAGGGGCTTGGATACCCCTCAGGATTCGCTACCTTCCCTGCTGGCACCACACAGGCTCCTATCAGCTCTACCCAGGTGAGGACACAGCTGCTTTTGGTGCTCCTTATCTGACTCAATTAAAATGATATGCAACGAAGATCAGACATAATGACCGCAGAGGCTTTGATGTTGAGTATCAGTTTAGCTTTGTTTCAGTTACTGAGGAGCCATTTCACATGCCTCATTCACACCAACGGTGTTTCAGGGCCGGTTCGGAGCTGGAGCTTGAAAAGCACTGGGTTTTCCTTTTCACACCGCAGCGGAGCAGCCTCTTAGCTCCGGAATCCGGTTCATTTCGAGCACCAAAAAATTGTCCGGCCAGAGCAAAAGCACCACATAAGTCACGCTTACGTCGAGGCGGGGGCAGGGGCGGGATCAACTCCTGAACAATAACAAAAAGCCTGCGTTTTATCCAGTTTGTACACAACGAGAAACGTAACAAGCAGCACTTGGTCCACTGAAGAGACCAGCTACCTACTGGGAATCTGGTCCACCGAAGAGGTACAGAGGAAGCACAATCGGCCATTGTTGTTGTTGTCGGTGTCAGCTGTGAGGGGTTTCCGCACAGTTTGGCTTTATGAAGCAGGCACGCAAACGGTTACATCATGACGCAAACGATGACGTAATGACGCAGCACCAGTCGGACTCTGGCCTGTGTGAAAAGAGCCGGAGCTAAACCGAAGAACCGGTTCTGAACCTGAAAAGCTCTAGCACGGAGCTTGAACCGGAGTTGCGTTGGTGTGAATGAGGTATAAAAGGAATCCCCACCGTCACAACATACAGACGGTTTGTTTAATAAATGGTTTTCTTTTGTTACTCGTATGAATGTGTTTACTGTTGCAAAGTGTTGCTCTGACGTCTCATTTCTCCATAGTCATTACAAGATAAAAGTGAATTTAGTGTCAGCTGTTAGAGTTTTTGTTTTTAAGAAGTCTGTGCTCACTGAGTTCATTGTGCATTTTCACAGTTGTATATAGTTGGGGGTGGTTTTGGCGCAGTGGTTAGAGCGTTGGTCATCAGATCAAGGGGCGTTGGTGAGCTCCAGTTCGAATCCCGCCTCGGCCGCCACTGCGTCAGGCCGTTGTGTCCTTGGGATAGACACTTTACCCGTATTTGCTCCTTTGGGTAATGTCCGCAGTAATGACTCTTACATGTCTAATATGTGTAATGTGTACTTGTAAAGCGCTTTGAGCCCCTGTAAAAGTGCTCTAATAAAAAAATGTAATGCATTATTATTATATCGCTAAGTGGCTGATGAAATGTTGCATTCTTAGTTAGTTAAAAGTTGATAACACAGTTTACAAAAATATTCACCAACTCTGTGAAAACTCAGTTTAAATTATTATATTATTAAATACTCTTTTATATTGGTTTGAAAGTCTCCATGGCCTTAAGAACCTTATTATTTGAATATTTAATTTGAGTAATGAAGGTGTCAGAAAAGGTCATATCTTACTGTGTAATTTCTTGATCATTTGCTGACTTTATAGATAATTTTTCGTTTTGTTTGTTGGTCTATTTGAACTGTGATGTGTTGTGATTGTGATGAAGATAAAACATTGAAATTAATTAGTGTTCTATATAATTGATGGATTCTTGTTTTCCTCTCATTCACTGCAGTAGTTTGATGACGAAAGCCAAAGTCCTAAGAGCTCTTTACTAAAGAGTTTGAAACTGAATCCGAGTGAATGAACTGTTTGGAAAAACTGAAGAAAAATAACCTTATTGTGAAAACTCTCTTTGATAAACATGATTGGGAAATCACACTGGATGTATTCATTAGCAGCTGCGTTCCTACATTTAGAAAGAGACAGGAAATAGCTTTAAGCGGCACAATTCTCTTTCAGTTTATTTTCAGGAATTGCTCCGTCTCGGGCACCTGATCGTTGATGCCCTCCCTTTGGCTGTTCTTGTTTTTAGTTTTATCTCAACTGATCATCCCCATTTCCGTCGATCTGGCCTGAAGGCTGAAGCTCTCTTATTTTGGGTATTCTCATCCTCTTTCTGGGACCTTAGCTCTGCAAGTCTGTGTATCCATTAGGAACGCAGCATCGGCCTAGTGGTGCACAAAATACAAAACTCCTTCATTTGTATGTTAAAGATGTTCCTTTTGTGTAGCTAGTGTTTAAGGTGTTAGAAAAATTGTTTAATACTGTTGGGAATTGTTTAAAGCTGCAGCCACACGAGGACGATAACGGTTGTATCCGCTACAGTTCTCTATCTCAGATAGACGGTTCAGCCACATGAGGCCGACAGGGAAACGCAGGTAGATGGGTAGATCTGCGGACGAAACGCTCTGGGGGGCCAAAAGGCTCTGTGTCTACGCCCTATAACCATAGGCAGCGCCAGGGGGGTGCTGAAGCTCCCCCTAGGATAGCCATAGCACCCCCCAAGCACCCCCAAGAAATGTATGTGTCTTTTTTTATTTTTACGTGTGAAATTCATAATTTGAAAAAGTATTGATTCGAAACAAAATATGCCACAGAACAAGTACTTCTGGGACTCTGTGTTTCATTCATGCTCGGCTGTGTGTGTGTGTGTGTGTGTGTGTGTGTGTGTGTGTGTGTGTGTGTGTGTGTGTGTGTGTGTGTGTGTGTGTGTGTGTGTGTGTGTGTGTGTGTGTGTGTGTGTGTGTGTGTGTGTGTGTGTGCACGCGCGCAACACGTTCTCACTCCCATCCCGTCATATATTGACGGACGGTCAGGGCTCCTCCCCGTCGCTATATTACGTACAGGGTACCCCTTGCCCGTCAGGCTTCTACGGGCAGGGCGTCCCATAGACCTTCATTGCGGACAGCGGACCCCTTGACCGTCAGGCTTCTACGGGCAGGGCGTCCCATAGACCTTCATAGACCACGTGATCAACAACGATGGCCGACCTTCGTGTTATTCTCGGTGGAAAATGCCTATTTTAAGGTTCATTTGGCCATTAAAATGCGTTTTGATGTCATTTTATGCGAGTAATGACTTTTTATTTCTGATTATTTGTGCAGTACATGTACATGATGTATAGTTTGCTAGTTATGACGAAGATTACTTCATGAATGCTAACGTTTTTTTTGTGGAAATGTGTTTTTTCACAGCAAAGTTACCCTCTGTACTTGGACTTATTGGGAGAATCTAAAGGCAAAAACATCCCAAATATTCATTTAGGTCTTTATTTTAGACCTTTAGTGTTGCCGTCTGCGAGGAAAATACATGGGGCTCAGAGCCTCGTATTTTTAAAATCTTTAAAATCTTTTCCTTCTAATTTGTTATTCTTTTCAAAATAACACACTGTTATTTACTCACCAATAACACACAATTATCCTTGCTTTTATTTATTAGTTTAATTCCATAATCTCGGGCTTTTTTGGCGTTCGTCAGGAACTGAATTTCAAAATAAAAACAACCGGAAACAGACGTAGGCCTATAAGGGACATTTCGAGCATCATTGCGATTGTCAACATTTTTGAGTTTAGGATGGCCGAAGACACTACACTACCCATAATCCCCAGCTATCGTTTAGGACTACAGTCCCCATGATTACTCTTCAAGGTCTGGGATTGGATGTTGGAGTGGCAGTGCGCCAAGGTTACAGCGTCAAACAGCTGTTTGAAATGGAACGAAACCACGCCAGACTATCCAAAACTGGAATCGAACGCCCCCCCAGAACTACACACTACACTATTGTGTTTCGCAAAATGTTCTATGGGACGTCTCTACTGAACGTTTTCGTTTTTCCCACAATTAGAAGTTGCCAGTATTAAACACATTGGTGTTATCAAATGTAAAACATTAATTAATAAATGGGTGAAAATCGCTGTCCATAATGCGCAGCATCAATATATAGCATTAATATATACCCACATGACAGCTCATTGATACTTTGTAATTCTACTCCGCTACAATTCAGAGGTTAACCTGGTATTTTTACTCCACTGCATTTATTTGAGTTACTTTGCAGATTCTGATTAATGATGTGAAATATAAACAATCCTTAAATCAGACTTTACACCTGAGTAAAATTCAGGTAAGGTGATTGTCAAGTGCCAACAATCAGGAGAGATATTTGATAGTTGGTGCTTGAGAAGACTAAACATGTATCTGCAATTGACATTAATGGAAACGAGTAATAAAGTATATTAATTACTCGTTATTCTCTACTAATAGTTAATTAAAGACTATATATTATGGCTATTTTGCACACCCCTTTCAAGATTTTAAAGGTTTATTGACATATCATATACACAACTACGGTGTAGTTATGCAATGAATGAAAAACTTGGGTCACAGGTTCCTCAACAGTGCATTACAAGACATCTATCAATATGTGTGTACCTCCATTAAACATATTCATATTCTGCACATTTCTTATTCTATCTACATACATAAGAGTATAATCCATATGTATACTATTAGTTAAAATAAGTGCTTCAACATAGTTAACATTGCAGGAAAGCAATATATTAGACGTTAAGTACTTTGTCAGGCTTAATATTTATCTGTAGATAGATACCCCCAACGTTTTTTTCTTATTTAAAAGAAGACCTTAATCTGTTATTTAATGTTTAAATAAAGGTTAATTCGTTTTTCTGTTTTGCACATCCTCCTATTAATATCTTTGTACATCCTGCACTAAACTGTTTTATTGTAGAGATCACTTATAGTATCTTCTTGATTTTTTATATTCTATATTTCTATCACAGACCTTCTACTTTCCCCCTATGAAAGTATATCTACTCTTAATATTTTTTTAATCAAATATAACACATAAAAACAATAATTCAATAACGTGCTTTAACCACTAGGCGGTGCACACAAGGTACACACAGCCATAATAACTTTGTATTATTAGTGTAGGACACTGTATGTACAACATCTGAAGATGTGTAGTTTTATTCATGCTTTCACATAATTTTACAGCATATTGCTATACTATTTCAGACTCAGTATTTACATTCAAAATTCAATCCAATTCAAATCAGTAATATCTTTAAGAACTACAAGTCCTTTTATATCAGCTGTGCACCGTTATGGTGTAAATATAACCTATCTATGAATTATATCAAATGTAAAAGTCAGCCGAATTAGTGTTGATACTGCAAGGAGACGTATTGTGTGAAGAGAAATTGAAGATGTTTTTTAATTGTTGATATATTTATGATCCACGTCAAGTATTCAGTTTCGGCGGCATTTCTTCAGTTTTTCCAAAGGTCTTCTCATCAGGGCTCTATAAATAAAGAACTACGGCAGATCTGTAATATTTAATGCAACCGAACCGTGTATTACAATGCTGTTATGTGATGACTTTCAAAGAGAAAAGCAAGAGCACTCGTAATTAAGTATTTTATTCTTTTAAAATGTTTTCCGGATTTCATATAATATAAACACCAAATCCCAGCATGCTTTGCGACTAAAACATCCAATCAGCGTAGCTGAGGATCTTGGGTAATCGCTCGAAATGCCTACGTCTGTTTCCGGTTATTTTTATTTTGAAATTCAGTTCCTGACTAACGCCAAAAAAGCCCGAGATTATGGAATTAAACCAATAAATAAAAGTAAGGATAATTGTGTGTTATTGGTGAGTAAATAACAGTGTGTTATTTTGAAAAGAATAACAAATTAGAAGGAAAAAAAGATTTTAAAAATACGAGGCTCTGAGCCCCATGTATTTTCCTCGCAGACGGCAACACTAAGGGTCTAAAATAAAGACCTAAATGAATATTTGGGATGTTCTTGCCTTTAGATTCTCCCAATAAGTCCAAGTACAGAGGGTGACTTTGCTGTGAAAAAACACATTTCCACCAAAAAAACGTTAGCAACCATGTGGACACATTCATGAAGTAATCTTCATCATAACTAGCAAACTAAACATCATGTACATGTACTGCACAAATAATCAGAAAAAAAAACTCATTACTCGCATAAAATGACATCAAAACGCATTTTAATGGCCAAATGAACCTTAAATTAGGCATTTTCCACCGAGAATAACACGAAGGTCGGCCATTGTTGTTGATCACATGGTCTGGGAGCTGTTGCAGCATCCATAGCAACCACCTTAGCAACCATGAATGTGTACACATTCATGAAGTAATCTTCGTCATAACTAGCAAACTAAACATCATGTACATGTACTGCACAAATAATCAGAAATAAAAACTCATTACTCGCATGAAATGACATCAAAACGCATTTTAATGGCCAAATGAACCTTAAAATAGGCATTTTTCACCGAGAATAACACGAAGGTCGGCCATCGTTGTTGATCACGTGGTCTATGAAGGTCTATGGGACACCCTGCCCGTAGAAGCCTGAGGGTCAAGGGGTCCGCTGTCTACAATTAAGGTCTATGGGACGCCCTGCCCGTAGAAGCCTGACGGGCAAGGGGTACCCTGTACGTAATATAGCGACGGGGAGGGGCCCTGACCGTCCGTCAATATGTGACGGGATGGGAGTGAGAAGTGTGTGTGTGTGTGTGTGTGTGTGTGTGTGTGTGTGTGTGTGTGTGTGTGTGTGTGTGTGTGTGTGTGTGTGTGTGTGTGTGTGTGTGTGTGTGTGTGTGTGTGTGTGTGTGTGTGTGTGTGTGTGTGTGTGTGTGTGTGTGTGTGTGGCAGGTGCACATTTAGTGTGATTAAGCGAGCGAGAGAGCTGTTTCTACAACAAGGTGAAGGAGAGTCCTCTCCTGTCAGGGACTCAGGTGAGCTAAAGTACTCTCTGAGTGTTTTAGATATAGATATTTAGCTATATCTAAGAAATTCAAAGCATTTACTGTGTTATTATCACTCCTATATCTATTAGCATACAGTATCAGTACTGATTAGTTGTTTGTTATATGATCACTTTAAACAAGCTATTGCAATGCAATATGATTAACGTTACCGACCTTTTTTATGTCATGTCAAGAGTTGGATGTCAACGCCACTCAACTCAAACAAGTGTGACAAGCAATTCACTAATCTTTTCAAATATTCAGTTACAAAGCTAGCAGCAAGCTAAGTTAACATTACATAGCTGATGCTGAGCTAAACATGTTTGCTAACCGTCCATGCGTTAATGTGACTGACGGACCTCTCCGGGTGAGTTTTCAAGTGCCTGATGAAATTCGATCCCGGCTAAAGTAACTGGATGGCCTACCTGCCTGTCAGCCTTCCATCTGGGCACACATTTATCTCGTGCCCTGATTGGTCATGTGCGCGTTCGTGTGTGTTGGAGGAGGCGGGCTCTATAAGGAAGTAGCAGCCTCTAGCAGATTATCTCCGGTTGTGTATTTTCAAATTCTAGCGATCTCGAGCCGGTTTCTCTCAAATTGACCTACCCCACCTTTAATACGCCAACAATAGAAAACACAATGATTGTTCACGAGTCCCAACACACGAGTCCAAGTCGAGTCTGAAGTCTTTTGGTCACGAGTCCAAGTCAAGTCTGGAGTCTCTGTGTGTGCGACTTAAGTGCGACTCGAGTCCGAGTCACAGACTCGAGTCCCCATCTCTGCTCAGTGGGTCTCAAACGGTTTGGTCACGATTTATGTAAACAATTATTTCCGAGGCACACCCTCATATGATCATTATAGTTATAAAACAATAAGAGAATAAATGAAAAACAGTTATGAAATACTATATGACAGTAAAACAAGAATACAGTTTGAAAGGGGAGTGATTTGTAAAATAAAGAAATAGAAAATCTGTTTACTGGTCTGTTTCATTTGGGTGTTGAGAGATGTATCCATAGATCTCTTAATGTTGCTCTCAAAGTGCACCAGATTGATGCTTTTAACTTCAATATTAAAAAAATAAATCTTCCCGGGGGAGCATGCCCCCGGACCCCCCTATAGGATATTAGGTCCACCCCCCACTTATAAACATAGCACTTTACCCCTGCTTACACCTATATGCTGTGAGCTGATTATCGAGCCTTCATTGTAACAAGTGTAGGCTACTGTGTAGGTGCGTGGGAGTGTTGCAGTAGAACATTCCACTGTAGCGCTCGGTACATCAATAGGAAACCCTAAATGTTTGAGCACCCTCTATGAATAGGGTGACCAGATGTCCCGCTTTGCGCGGGACTGCACAGCATTTTCACGACTTTTGGTGCGTCCCGCAAATTGAGACGGTGTCCCGTATATTTCATTTCGATTGGCTAAAACGCTTTTCTTTAAAATCAGATTCATCCAATGGCTGTTGAGAAAGCAGGGAAGGCTATCATCACGGGCTGTGTTTGCTGTCAATCAAACTGTAACACACGGCGGGTGCTGGTCAAGTGTTAACCAATGAGAGTATATAGGCTTGTTTGAGACGCGTTGCGGCTCGCCTCGAAAGTAGACGAGAATAGCCGATCGCAGCCGGGGGAGGTCTCAAAAAGCTCGCCTGAAGTCGGACAGCTCGGAGTCGGCTTCGTCTTCTTCTTCTTCTTCTTCTTCTTCTTCTTCTTCTCTCGGTTTTTTGGCGGATTGCAAACAACTACCGCCACCTCCGGAGTCGGCTTGACTCGGTTTGCATTTATAAAGAATGCACACATGTGTTTAATCGTTAATGTCAGATATGTACTAAGTAAATACATTTGTTCCTGCTCAAGATTAGATTCAACTTTATTGTTATTGCACATATTACAGGTACTGAGACAACGAAATGCAGTTTAGCTTCTAACCAGGTGCAACAAGCAGTAAAGTGAAAAGTAATGTACACAATAGACAGAATAAAATATAGAATTAATTGAATGATGAATAAACAGTGGGGGGTATGAATACACTAGACTAGATATGCACAGCAGCCTGTGAGCAGTATGAACAGTGTGTATGCATATTCTAAGATATATAAAGTATGAAAACGGTAAGCAGTGCAAGTATAGTATAAAATATATAGATATTAATTTCATGATGATAAACATTGTGGAACAATGATGAAAAATGGGAAAGGATGTGGCGACGTAAAACTGACACAAAACAACAACAAACTTTTGTCGAGCCAATTGGAGTGTTTCATCAGCAGCACTGGGTAAAAACCACCAATGACCGCTCAGCTCGAGATACCAGCGAGTCGTTTCCCATCAAGCATTTCGCTTCTGCAGCCCGTGGAGAGGAACTGCGCCGCCTCGCCGCGCCTCGCTCTCAAGGCTGCGGGCGTCTTTGTCCCGCGAGATTTCAACGTCTCATGTAGGCGAGCCTCCAGAGCAAGGCTGCAGTCGAATAGTTTAAAAATCAGCTCCTAAGTTCTAACCCTATCGTCTATTCCTTGACCTCTGTGTGAAACGTCACGGGGTTAAGGGATAGTGGATAGGAGAATTCAAAAGGACTTAGGAGAAGAGAGTGCAGTGCTGTGCTTCTCAAAGTGTGGTCCGTGAGCGCCCCCTAGTGGTCCGTGAGTATATTGGTAACATTTCACATTTGAAATAAATAAATAAATGTAAGTTTTCTGCACTCTCGCGGGAATATCTCTGCAATGAAGCGACGTTAAGTTTCAGTTCAGTTTAAGTTTCAGTTGCCACTTGTTTGTACCATTTTCAGGCGATTTGTAATCTGTTCTAGAAAAACGATGCTATTTTGGATATTTGTGGAGTTAGGTGGTCCGCGAGTGTTTTTTTATTGGTTAAGTGGTCCTTGGTATGAAAAAGTTTGAGAAACACTGCTTTAGTAGAGAATCAGAATGCACTTTCACTATCCAACGTGTTTATGATGCGCCAGCGGACGTCATTTTGTGCGTCTGCTGCTGTGGGGAAACTATGGAAACTACAGTTTTCTATACAGCGGACTACAACATGGATGTTTAATAAGAACGAGGGACTACTGTAAACTCATCTAGAGACTCTGCACCGTGCTCTGATGCTGCTGTTTTGCTTTATGAACTTAGACAACAGAGAAACATATTCTTCATGACCAAAGTTGGACTTGAAATAAAAAAGGAAAGTGAAACTTATGCTCGTCACCCTCTCCCTCCGGTCCACATTAATACTAATGATCCCAAAGATTGTATGAACTATGAAAAGATCTTAAAATCAATACAAATGTATTTATTATAAACGTTTGTCCTTAACATTTATCACTGTGTATATCACCATTCAAACATCTTTTAAAAGTTGAACAAACTCCACACAGCTCAGTAAAGACTGTGAAATGTTGACTTTATTTGATAATTTCATATTTCTCTTTTTGATTCTAATACTGATGAACGTTCAAAACAAAGCACTTTGACAACTTACCACCTACGTTTTAAAATGCTTAATAAGCACCGTAACTTTCATGATATCATTTCTCGGTCATAATCGGTTGTTTCCGTGAACGGCCGACTGTTGAGTGACGGCAAATGCTGCGGCTGCAAGGCATTGTGGGGCAGCATTTTCGCTTCTCCTGTCGGTTAGGGAGGTCCAGTGGTTCCTAAGCTAAAGGAGGTTATAAAGGAAGTTTGAAACCTCCTTTCCTATCATTCTCGAGAATTCGAACGGCACTTATCATGGCTGCCACTGAGGGACTTCCGGGTCATTTCACTCCTTTAGGAAGGTTCCTAAGCTAAATGGACTATTCGACTTCAGCCCAAGTCGGACAAAATGACTAACCATCATGCAACGCACTAGCAAGACGTTGATCGCAACTGCGCAGGTCTCGCTTGTCTCAAACAAGCCTATTCACTCTAGTGATGGGAATTCCGGCTCTTCTTGGTGAGCCGGATCATTTGGCTCGGCTCACCAAGAAGAGCCGGCTCTTTCGGCTCCCAAACGGCTCTTCAGTTTATCACTTATTATACCTTTTAATTAAATCAAATGTAGCCCTGTTTTGACTAATGATTTATATGTGTACACATATATCACTTAAATTATTCAATACATCCTTTGTACTGAAGTATTCAAAAGTAAAAATTACATGTTTAATATAAATGATTTGCTGTGGCCAATTGTTTTCATTGCATTTACAGACCCGTGCAACTCTCTGATACCACCCAATGAATTCATTGACTTGTAGAACCACGCTACACAAAATAGATAGCAACACCTATAAAAACTATTTTTTTAAAAAGGGGCTACTGTATCGACCTATATAAAGTATATAAATATAGTTTTTTTTTCAAAATACCAAAAAGATCCTGCATTTTAGCATTTTCGCTCTATTTGCTCTTTCCAGCGCTGTTTTTGCAGGGGGCTGATTCTGTGAGCTGCAGCTGACCACGCCCCCCTGCAGGAGAGGTGTGCGTGCTCTGAGATCAGCTGATGGGCTGTCAGAAGAGGGGGAGAAAAAGAGATCTCCGTCCTCCGTGTTTTATATTCTTATAGAAGTAATGGGGCATAAACCCTCCTTTTTACGCAGCGGTCCAGACATAGACATCAGACGGCGACACATATTCAGTTGCCAGTTACTTTGGCATTAGGACAGGGATATCTAGATACTTTCCAAGGTTTGACATAATGAATTGTGCTACTTTTAAAGCAAGCAACGATGTTTTCAAATCTGTAATCAAAAAGCTCCTCAAAAACACTATCGAAGCAGTTCCTGCCGCTGCTACGTTAGTTCAAACAGTAACAACGGACTACTTTTCTTAGCGGATGCATGTCAATTTAAATCAATACAACTATTTTTTAAATCAATAAAATCATTTTCTAAATCCATAAAAGCATTCCCATTAATATTGGGAGTCATGTCGTTACTTTGTTGAGAATGTGGCCATGTAATAAGCGGGATAATGTGCACATTGCATAATGTGCCTTCATGCCGATCTAGATCCCTTCGCAAAAATGGCTCGTTCACGACCGACACATCACTAACGGAGCGTCCACACTACAGCTTCAAAAAAAGCTTGGAGCTGGGCGTGTCTGGAGCTTGGGGATTTTATTCAAGCAACACGACCAACAACCAATCACATGAATCTCCGGCCCCCGACATACAAAGCAAAAAACCCCGGGGATTTTATGGGAGCAATATATATATAAACTCCCCAAACAGGCGAAAACCTACCAGTTTCCCCCACTGTCTCTGCCACCTCCCTCCATGCCTGGTTCCTCCGGTTTGTATCCCGGTAGGTGAAGAGGGTCTGGTCATACAAAACCGGGTGATTTGCTACGGCGATAGTTAGTTTCTCCTCCAACTTTTTTTGAAATATAGAAATGAACGGCGGGATATCTCTCCCAGCTTAGACGCGGTTTGATTGGCTACGGCTTGAGCTGTCAGATTTTCCGAAACGGGATTTGATTGGCTGACGCCGGAGATGGCGGAGACGGACCGCTCTGCTACCCACAATTCAGTTCGGCGAAAAAGCGAGGCAACGTGACGGGCCGTTACCTGTGGGTGAAGCCAGTGCAGGGCGACTCTCAGAGATTTTTTTTGCAATCTTTGCAAGAATAATTTTTAAATTTCACATGGCGGTGAATACGACGTCAAAAGACACCAAGAATGCGATTCCCACAAGAAACGTGTCGCTCAAAAAGAGACATCCCACTCAGAGGCGCGGGAAGGTATTTTGAGTGGGGGTGCTGAAGTGCTGGACTCCAGTGAACACTATTACAGGCACTATAGAGCACGCACAAAAGCACTCCCCACACGCAAACACACAGTACACCCGCGACTGTTACAATGAAGGCTCGATAATCAGCTCACGGCATATAGGCAGGGGTAAAGTGGGTTTTCTTTACGAGTGGGGAGCGGACCTCACCTCCTCTAGGGGGGTCCGGGGGGGATGCTCCCTCGGGAAGATTTTGTTTAAATATTGAAGTTAAAAGCATCAATCTGGTGCAGTTTGAGAGCAACATGAAGAGATCTATGGATACATCTCTCAACACCCAGATGAAACACAACTGTAAGTAGCAGATGTTCTTTTTCTTTATGGATATTTTACAAATCACTCCCCTTTCAAACTGTATTCTTGTTTTACTGCCATATAGTATTTCATAACTGTTTTTCATTTATTCTCTTATTTTGTTTATAACGATAATGATCATATGAAAGTGTGCCGCGGAAATAATCTTTTGAATAATTTGTGACCAAACCGTTTGAGGCCCACTGAGATAACTTAGACTAAAGTGAACTATCTAAACACTCAGAGAGTCCTTTAGCTCACCTGAGCCTCTCAGTCTGAGAGGAGAGGACTCTCCTCCAGCTTGTTGTGGAACAAACAGCTCCTTGTGTCCGTTAGTGCGGCTAGCTAACCAGATGCTAACAACACGGTCCCTGCTGCTGGCACCGATCCCTCGTCCCTCTCTCACACACACGAAATGCGCTATGTCCGCGCGCGCACGCACGCACACACACACACACACACACACACACACACACACACACACACACACACACACACACACACACACACACACACACACACACACACACACACACACACACACACACACACACACACACACACACACACAGAGGGTTTGAATGACACAAGCACACTGTTATTTCCATGCAACTCTCTGATTGGTCTGGTGTCTTGCCTCTGTGGCATTCACTGAACACGGGAAATTACATTCCTCCCGTCCTCTCGAGTGTCATGATGAGGTTCACGTAAAACAAGGTTAATGTATTATATTATTGAGGTAGAATTGTCCGGTGCCACAGAAAAAACATTCAGGGCAGGCCAAAATATTGGAATTTATTGGCTACATATTACACAGATTATGCACAGCAGGAGCAGCAATAACCGTCAAATAATAATTCAGACAGGGGAGCTCCGCACCCCCTGCCTGCTGCTAGGGGGTGCTGCAGCGCCCTCAGCACCCCCCTTCCCGCGCCCATGATCCCACTCCAGGGGCGGACTGGGAGGAAAAAGTGGCCCGGGGATTCATTGACAGACAGGCCCACTTAATGCGCGGCATGTAACGGCCGGCCGGCGACGAAAGTATGTTTCTTAACAAAAAACCCTATGCCTTTAATGTTATTTTGGACCATTATTCATATAGTAATCACATTACCTGAGCCCTTGAGTTGCCTAGAGCAAAAATAGTTACAGCATATATTTAGTGATTTTAATGTTAACAGATCATTGATGCAATAACATTTGGACCCAATTTGCCTGACTTGATGCATGGAATAAAATATGGGCGTAGGAAGCATCCTCAATGTGGGTGAGACAATTTGACAGGGGGTGTGGGCAGGTGGTGGACCTCACCTCCTCTAGGGGGGTCCGGGGGCATGCTATATTTTTTTAAATGTTGAAGTTAAATGCATCAATCTGGTGCACTTTGAGAGCAAAATTAGGGACTAAATCTATGGCAGTCAGTAGGGGCTTGGACTGTGAGCCATAGGGTCGCCGGTGCAAGTCCCCGACCAGACCTACATTTGGAGTGTGGACTTCTACTTGGAGAGGTCCTAGTTCACCTCCTGCCCTGCCGTGGTGCCCTTGAGCAAGGCACCGGACATCCCCCTTCCCCCCTCACTTCCATTGCTCCCCGGGCGCTTTACAATAGCTGCCCACTGCTCCTAGTGCTAGACTCCTGGTATAGGATGGGTTAAAAGCAGAGAACACATTTCACTATGCGTGCTGTGTGCTCTGCATGTGTGACCATTAAAGAGGGTTTCATCCCTCCCAATTCTTCTTCTTCTTCTTCTTCTTCTTCTTCTTCTTCTTCTTCTTCTTCTTCTTCTTCTTCTTCTTCTTCTTCTTCTTCTTCTTCTTCTACACCCATATAAAACAGAACTGTAAACAGATTTACTTTTTCTTTCAACATTTATTTGAACAGCAAGTGGAGGCAAAAGTGACTGCACCCAAAACAATAAACCTGCTAGCTAACTAGCCTAAACGCAGTTACAGAATGTGGACAACGCGTTCTTCTCCACAGCCGCGCGACCTCTGAGTCAGACGCTACAATACTGTATACTGTATACACAAACTATACAAAAACGTCTTTCCTCTTTGGAGCTTGTTTATCCATCTGTACGCAACTGCCAGCTCGGTCTCTCAGTCACTCACTCCTGATCATTCACTGCGCAGTGACAGCTGCTACGGAGCTGATTTGTGAAAGTGAAACTGATAGATAGAACAAAGGTAGCCTATCAAAACGGCCCAGCCCAGTCGGCCACACCCCACTGGGCTGGGCTGGGCCGAAACACTTACAAATGTGGGCCGGTAGGATTGAGGCAGGATTTTTATTTTTTTTGGCCCTCCGGCCCACACACCGCACCGGCACACCGGGGAAACTCCCGGTATTCCCAATGGCCAGTCCGCCCCTGTCCCACTCTATGGAGACATTCCTACTCAAACCAAAAAATGATGGCCACTCAGACAAGGTAACAGCAGCAGAAATAACCAGTGTTTACCATACAGTGCAACACTCCCAATCATACCGGTCAAATGACTGGTAACAAGCTAGCTCCGACCATTTTTCCATGCATGCGCGGGAAGTCTTCTTCGCTGCTTTTGGTGTATTTTGTGGCAGAAGTACAGCGCCACTTACAGGCCCGGCATATGAACTACAGCGTCTCCCATGTGGACGGACACGTTTCTGGTGCCTATTTTGTGTGGACGAAATACTTGTTTGATAACGATTTCGGTTTGTTTCCGTTATCGTCCTCGTGTGGCTGCAGCAGTCAAATCAAATAGACTGTGAAATACAAGTGCTAGACACAGATAAAGATAACATGTACAAAGGAGCATAAAGTCAACATTTCACCAGTTCTGCCGTGTGGATCTTCAGGGACACTAACAGCTATTAGTGATACTTGTCAAAGGGTATCCTCTTTACAGGCCGTGAATGTAAAGCTGGTTCGGTTTTTTTCACCTTCCAAATATTTGTGTGTGTGTGGTTGTATTTAGGGAGGTGTGTGGTCCAGTGGGTTGTGCGTTGGTATTCGGATCAGGGTTCACACACAGGTTCAAACCCCACTGCAGTCAGCATGTTGTTGTGTCCCTGGGCAAGACGCTTCACCCCAAATTGCTCCTGTGGGGATTGTCCACAGTATTAAGTCGCTTTGGATAAAAGCGTCTAACAAGTGACATGTAATGTCACCATGGCAACATTTGCCCAGAGAGATAACTAACTTGGCAGTAACTTCACCAGAAGTTGTTTTGAGTAAATTGCCAGGTGTTTGTATTTCTTTCATTGGACAGATTGTGTGAGTACTGCAACCGGGCAACACCGTTTAAGATGCATTCACAACAGATTTCTAGTTGAGATAAAAAATGTTAGATTGAGTTTCAAAGGGGGCCTGGTCGAAAGCAAGGGGTTGCAAGCATTGGGGCTATAAATGGTGAATGGGTGATTGGCCCCCTGGCTTCACGGTCCTAGTTCTAATTTACGTTGCGGCTGTCGAGTTCACTATCTTACATAATGCATAGCATGGGAACTTCTTGTGTACTTGGATAAATGAAATAAAACAACAAAAAAGACAAAAATGTGGAGCTTCAAATTCCCCTTAAAACACGGAAAAGACATATCATGGTATATTATCTTATGTCATAACCTGTTGCTTGGACTGTAAAAGTAATAAGAGAGAATGGATCAATCAAATCTCTAATATCAGTATCTGAGGGATAGTACGAGTGAAAGTGTGCTATAGGGGTGTTGTGTTGCAGAGTGAAAGACAAAGCACAGCCCAAACGCATGTGGGTCGGGGAAGTTCATTGGACAGACCGCTACTCTTGCCTTATTAAAGCAGACAAAGAAAAAAACTGTGCGTAACTATCCCTTTAGCTTTAATCATATCACCCACCCAAAACCACCATTGACTATGCTGTAAAAAGAATGGTGATACAAAAAAAAACTGAGATGAGAAAATATGTAATCATTGCACCACCAATAAAGAAGGACAAAGAGTTGTCACTGAAGTCACTTCCAACTATTTGATTTGATGTGTGTTTGTGTTGGACAGAACTAAACAGTGTGGAGCTGCAGGGCTGCAGCAGCGACAACAGTCTGAACAGTAATGCCAGCCTGCCCAGTGTTCAGAGCCACCGGCGCCACACGGAGCGGAGAGTGGCCAGCTGGGCCGTCTGCTTCGAGAGGCTGCTGCAGGACCCTGTGGGGGTCCGCTACTTCTCGGTACTGTAACACACATGGCACATTCACGTTGCGGATATGTTTACATAAATTTGCCAGCTTTTCCTAATTTGTTATGCTTGTGTTGCAGGAGTTCCTAAAGAAAGAGTTCAGCGAGGAGAACATCCTGTTCTGGCAGGCTTGTGAGTTCTTTAGCCACGTGCCTGAGAATGACAAGAAGCAGGTAACTGACATGCAGGACATTGATCACACACATGCTTCCATTTACTCCACAATAATGAGGGAAAATGTTACATGTTAGACGAACATTTCAGCCCCAAAATTACAATTTTTATATGAATTACTCGATTTATCAAGATTCTAATCAATTGTTATTGTTGACCATAGAAGCATGCTAGAATACACTTTCCTTAAGAATCCAAGTTCAGGGCTGTGAAATAGCTATAAAAACGATCATTATTAAGGTGACGTTTTCCTTCAATCAGCTCCTGTAATTCCTCATCTTCTTCTAACTCATTCCTTACTCTCTGTCTTTTTGTTATCTACATATCGACCTTCTCCAGCTCTCTCAGCGCGCCAGGGAGATCTACAACAGCTTCCTGTCCAGTAAAGCCACAACACCGGTCAACATCGATAGTCAAGCCCAACTTGCCGACGACATTCTCAACGCCCCCCGACCTGACATGTTCAAGGAGCAGCAGCTGCAGGTAGCTGATAAACACAAACACTTTTTTATTAAAATCTCGATTGTGATTCTGTTCCAGTATCTGTAGTGACCTCTGACTATCCTTTTGAATGGGAAATGCAAAAAAGCCTATCTCTGAGGGGCAAATGTATTTGCACACACACACACACACACACACACACACACACACACACACACACACACACACACACACACACACACACACACACACACACACACACACACACACACACACACACACACACACACACACACACACACGCAGGGGATGAGCTTCTCCAAAATGCCCTTGGGCGCTGTAAGATATCGCGCCACCATCGGGGGAGCACGGTAGGAAAGTAAGATTCCAAGAAAACACACCTTGTGAATAGGAACGACCCGAAGGGGCTGCTCGTGGGATCTGAGTCTTTATCTTTATTTCTTGCATTAAACATGTTTTTGTCATCCATTTTTACCAGTGCTACTTTTTAGTTTGCAATTCTTAATCCTCTCAAACCATCTTCTTTTCTCCTTTTAATTTACCTTTAGTTTGAAATCCTTATGCCATTGCATGTTGTCCCATCTCTTCTTGTCTTCCATCGCGTTTCCCTCTTTGTTCTGTGTTTGTTCATTCCTTCCTGCATTCTTCTGTTGCCCGCTGATTACTCCTTTCCTTCCTTTTCACCTCTTTAGATCTTTAACCTGATGAAGTTCGACAGCTACACGCGGTTCCTCAAGTCTCTGCTGTACCAGGAGTGTATGCTGGCGGAGGTGGAGGGAAGACCCTTGCCGGACCCTTACCACATCCCCAGCAGCCCCAACTCCAAACACAGCACCACCAGCTCCGACCGCTCCAACCTGTCAACACCCAAGAAGGTAAGATGCAACGCAAAGCCTCCACAAGTATTTTCCATTTGGCTGCGTCTTGTCATTAGTGTTGTGAAATGTTTTTAATGGATAATACAAACTTTTTCAAGATCTGGAATAAGACTGGGCATTGCCACCTAGTGCAAAAGATGATTCAGTCAGGTGTGATAAAAGCACAGCGTTTGGTTTGCCTGTATTTATTTTGGTGTCGTCCCACATCAGGTTTTATTCATCCATTTATCCTCTGCTTGGTTTCTTGTGTTGCCACCTGTGTCCTTGTGTCCTTTGATTGATTTTGTTTGTGTCTTATAGGAGGACAAAAAGAGCAAGTCGGGCAGGTCTTTAAATGATGACTCTAAGGATGATTCAGGAGATCGGAAGAAAGGCTTGTTCTTTTCTTGGTCGCGCAACAGGAGCTTCGGTAAAGGCCCCAAAAAACGAGAGCTGGCCGACTTCAACTACAGTGAGTAGTTTAACACGTTGTTTAACATGTTATTGTTTGTGTAGATTGCCGCATAATTGGAGGGCTATTTTCCAAGTTGAACGTAGAGGTTTGTAGATTTCCCCTTTGGCTGATGTGTGTATTCTCTTTCAGATTTCTCTGGCAGCAATGGTCGCCGTGAGTCCCAGGGCTCGCTGTCTTCAGGAGCCAGTCTGGAGCTGGGGACACCGGGGTCGGGGAAGAATGAGGTCAGTCTGCAATGAAACACCCCCCTCTGATAATTAGTTTAGACATTGCAGTCATAGGCACACAGTCATTCATTTCTTCACTAAGCAGCTTCATCTGCAGCCTCTTCCTTTCAATGGATCTGCTGTAAGAGCATAACAACATTGAGAATAGTAAAATAATGCTTTTTGTTTCTCTTACATTTTTTACTATCACGTTTTCCTCTCCCCCTAACTCTCTGTCTCGGTTTCATTCCTTCAGGTGGATGTTTCCCGCGGTGCAGTCTCGGTGTCAGCAGAGCGTGGGGGGAGCAGCGCCCCCTTGAGGCAGTGTAACATAAGCCTGCCGGACGGCTCATGTTGCTCAGTGCCACTGAGGGCAGGGGTGTCCATCAGGGAGCTGTTGCTGGGCCTCTGTGAGAAGCTCTGCATCAACCTGGCAGCTATAGACCTCTTCTTGGTCGGAGGGGAGAAGGTACAACACAACGTGCACATGCTGCTGACCAAAAGACCTCTCATGGGGGCTTCAAATATTCTTTATACACATGATCAAATAACACAATGAGTCATGCCAAACAAAGTTAAAAGATACATATTCAAAATATTTGGTTTTAACTTGAAAGGGCAATACTTTTTCTTGAAGATACAATAATCTATATTTTGTATACGCACAATAGGTCCAAAGACAATGTGCTATGTGCAGGTGTGAAAGAAGTACTCATGTTATACTATTGTAAGTCACATTCCTGCATTCAAAATCTTAATAAAGTGAAAGTACCAAAGTATTGGCATCAAAATGTATCAAAAGTAGTAGTACTTGTTATGGGTAATGACCCATTTGAGAATAAGTTATATTAAATGACTGGATTATGATTATTCATTCGGTAGCCTGTTTATCAGAGCTGTTAAATGTGGAGCTAATTTTAAGTACTAAATACATACTGCTGCTGGGTATCTGAACATATATTTATATGTCAATGTACATTTTTTGTATTACCTAATAATCTGTAAAGACGCTGGTGACTAACGCTGTCAAATGTAGTGGATTGAAATGTACCACATTTTCTTCGAATCAGTCAGTGGTTCAGAGAGCTGTAATCCTCACATGTTTTATCTTTTGCTGTTCAACAGTCACTGATTGCACTTTAGGGTTTGGCAAATACCTGAACATTTTCCATCATAACTTCTCTCGTATTCTCTGCCTCCCTCCATCAGCCACTTGTGTTAGACCAAGACTGTCTGACGTTGTGCTCGCGGGACCTTCGACTAGAAAAACGCACTCTCTTCAGGTACGTCTATCTTGAGAACAACTATAAGCTTTACAACACTTCAAAGCTGTACTGAGAGTACAACTGACAGAAACAATGCTGATGTGAAACCACCGTTATGCAACTCGGCATTAAGGCTATTGAAGTAAAACAAAAAATGACATTGCCTGGGGATAATTCTGAGAAGAACTTCTGAATTTCCAAGAATAAAGTCATGAATGTATCAGAAAAAAACTTGAGATTCTATCTACGGGAATAATGTGGTATATTCATGAGAACAAAAGCCACTGCAAGAGGGGATCAACCTCATTAGACAAAAGATGCCGCTGGTAAACAGTAAACGCCTCAGAGATATGTTAGTGAGGAGGGAACTATGCCCTTTGCATTTTTTATCCCTTCCTTCCCTGTAATACATTCATATTTTTACCCACAATCCCCCCTAATATATCAGTTGCACAATTAAAACTTATTTTACTGCTACAGAACATTTTCTTTCTTCTTTTCCAGACTCGACTTGGTTCCTATTAACCGCTCTGTGGGCCTAAAAGCAAAACCAACCAAGCCTGTGGCGGAGGTCCTCAGGCCTGTGGTGGCCAAATACGGCCTGCACCTGGCCAACTTAGTGGCACGCATTGTAAGTCCATACTCATTGAGATAGACAGAAAGGCATACAGTCAGCACATGTGATGACGTCATGTTCTGTGTGATGCAGAGTGGGGAGATGGAGCCATTAGATCTCGGTCTTCCTATATCCAACCTGGACGGGCTTCGAGTGGTATTAGATCTTGCAGAAAACACTCCGGCGAAAGGTTAGGAACACACATGCAGTTGCTATCATTAGAACATGTAATGGAGTAGCAAAACACTTGTATATGTATTGCTGTTAAATGTCTTTTCTTCATCCAGCAGACAAACAGAAAGCAGCTCCCTCAAAGAACCTCGTCGCGGCCTCCACCAGCAGAAACCAATCGACAACAGTAAGATCCCCCCCCAGCATCTTATTGCCTGTTTCCTTCTCGCTCTGGAATGTTCCATAACCCACAGAATGTCTCCACTTCCCGGTTGATGATGTCACGCTACTAAGTGTCCCTCTCGCTGTCCTCAATCTCCCATGTCTGTTTGCAACGTGTCACAAATGTGCACAGGTGTATGATATGTGTCTGTCGGCGTTGGGGCTGTGTGTGTTTATTTACTGTATGTGCACTGTCGCTGCGGAGCCCTGTCACACTCTCCAGGTTCCTAATGTTCCATCTGTGTGGTGTGCCTGTGGCCGAATGCGTCGTCAACTTTTCTCTATTGGTTTGCTGGTTCTCTTTCTTCCATAACGAGCCAAGAGGCAGGGCCATCAGAGCCCAGCCTGCCGCAGCGTTGGCTGGGTCTCCAAGCCTCACACGCCCCCTCTGTGCACTTGGAAAGCTCTTCTTCGTTGGTGGTGGCAGTAGAACTGTAGAATGCTGTGCGGGGTTTTCTTGTTATGATTGTGGCTTCAAAGTAATATTTTACCGCCAAAATGATCATTTGCACTTTCAAATACTCACCCTGTGTTACCTTGAATAATAATAACTTTTCATGCATGTCTCAAAAATAAAGAATGCAAAAACAGATTTTCTTTTAAATAAATGAACGTAAACGTGGTGTAACAATAGCTCAATGATATCAAAACAACTTTAGCAACTCTTGCGAAACTGTACTTCGGACTCACATGGAAAAACACGAGTTGAGTGTCAGTTAGTAAAGGATCCTTTATTTATAGCTCGACTGTTGTTAAAAGTGACGCCCATACCTCCATTGATCAACAGTTTACACAAAATAAATGAAGGTAACCCTGGGTGAGTAATTGGTATACAAATGATCATTTTGGGGGTGAAGTATTCTTTTAACCTGGTTGGTGGCCATCTGTAAAGGTCATGCATTGCTTTGTTGGTTGATTATTTATAGATTTTTGAAAATGCTAGTTGTATCCCACTTGAAGGGCAGTAGCTTTAGGAAGTAGGAAGTTGGTTCCTCTGGTGTTGTGGGGTGTTGTACTGTTAGCCTACCTGTTGGTGATGCTTAGCACACAGTGTTAAGCATTGTGCTTGTCTGAATGGAACATCCCATCTGTCTTTCTATAAGAATCTAATATAGATATATGTTTTACTAGAATTACTCTATACATGTCATTGATGATGAATCACACAAACCAAATTCATTATCCATTTAATTGTCCAAATCAAAAACGTCTGCCCCTTCCCCCTGTTAAATTGTTCTCATTGACCCTTTATCACCCTCCCCACCGTCAGTAGCACTAGTCCCCACCGTGTTGTCATTACTTGCGCCCGTACTTGTACCATCCTCACTTACCAGGGCTCTAACAGCCCCCTCCGCTCTCCTTGTGGCCCTCCAGGGGGAGGACAGGCCGTCAGGGAAAGCCGGTTCAGCCCGCCCCCATGGGGAAAACGGCCCTGACACAGGCAGCCAGCCCTTACCCAACCACTCTGTCTCTCTCCATAAGGCTCCGGAGAAAAGAAAGCAGAAAAAGATTAATATAGACGAAGCTGAAGGTAAAGACTGAACGACCTCCATCTCTCTCTCTGTCTCTTTTGTTTCCGTAGCTTGGTTGCTGTGATCACACTAACCCTTTGGCCTGTCTGCCGTGTAGACGCAGCACCTTCCAAAGCTAGCTACATGTAGCACAGTCACCTCTGCTCACACTGAATGTAGCTTTGACTTGTCTAACTAATTAATACAAACCCTCTGCTGCATGCTTTCTCAATTACAAGTGTTTTCAAGATGTTAATGTGGGAGATTATTCATTTGTGTGTGTGTGTGTGTGTGTGTGTGTGTGTGTGTGTGTGTGTGTGTGTGTGTGTGTGTGTGTGTGTGTGTGTGTGTGTGTGTGTGTGTGTGTGTGTGTGTGTGTGTGTGTGTGTGTGTGTGTGTGTGTGTGTCCGCAGAGTTCTTCGACCTCATATCCAAAGCTCAGAGCAACCGAGCAGACGACCAGCGAGGCCTGCTAAACAAAAGCGACCTGCAGCTCCCAGACTTTCTGCGCTTGTCGCCGGTGACAACCAACCGGGCCGCGCCTCCTCCCTACGACACTGAGCCCAGTTGCTCCACCCCTCACACCCGTAACCCCAACAACGGCAGCCTCCCCAGCAGCGGTCGCAGGGGCAATAAGGCCAATAGCAATGACAGGGGACGAGGAGGAGGCGGGGGGGGGCGACGGCCACTTGCTCAACGCGAGCCATCAGTCCCAGAGCTTGGACTCCACGCTGGGAACTGAGAGCGGAGGGGGGAGGAAAGGCAGGCCACCCCCTCCGTTTCCTGGCACCGTCTCCCCCATCCACCCGTCCACCCAGGGGGCCCAGCCTGCTCTCCTCCAGGACTCCAGGGAAGAATCTGTCCAGATGCTGGAGGAGGACACGCTGTCCGACCTGACTCTGGTGGGAGAGGGGGACATTGACAGCCCCTGCCTCACCTACGTCACTCCCTCGGCCCTCCAGTGCAAACCCCACCCCCGACCCCAACAGCAAGCACAGGACGGGCGGCCTAGCTCAGGTACTTCCCCGGTGTGAAAAACCTTTGAACTTTCACCTCTCCCTTTACCTGACTGTAGGACAGGACCCTCGACAAAGTCGGTTTGAAGTTCTTTGTCAGTCACACTTGGCCCAGAATGCATCCAGGTCTCCTCCCTTTATTTCATAATTCAATTAAAGTGACAGAACGTGTAAAGTAAAATACATTAAGTAATGTAAAAGACTGAGCTTTTATCACAGGCCTTAGAAATGAGTGTTAATTAGTTAAAACCAAGGCTATAGTGATAAGCTACGGCCAGCATCTACTGAGAGTCAACAGCAGCCTGAAGATAAACCAGCTCAGACACAGAAAGCGAGGAGAGGTGGATGCATTGGGCTCGGACTGAACTTGTCCAGACATTTCCCTTCTGTGTGGTCTGTCTCTGCGTGAACCTTTGAGCGGAGTTGCTGTGGATTTCTTTCTGGAGACGTTAGCTCGAGGACATGCTCAGGACAAACCGGCGACGACCAGTGCCAAACTGTCTACTCCCCCCCCCCCCCCCCCTCCAGTGTACAGAATCTAACAATGCACTTTAGCCAATTACAAACAACACATCTTTTCACATGTTTCTAAAACTTTTTCTCCCTGCTTTTTATTATTTTATCATGAAAACATCTGATCAGAGCGTTTGCTAACAAACACCAGCTGTTCCAAATTGTGCGTGACCCACATATTAGTTTCCAATGCTTTGGAGCACACTGCATACTGACACAGCTGGCCTGCCCCCATAAATACAAACACAGGAACACACACATCTGCTCAGCTGTTTCTTCACGGACACAGTACACTCTGTGTCTCCAGCGCCGTTCGCTCACCTCAGGCATTTCTCGTGTCACCCATGAAAACGGACTGCAGCGAGAGCGCACACATGGAATATCGCTCTCTGGAGAAGGTGACCCAGCAGCGTGTGCACTGACTGTACAAAGGCAGTTTGCATCTCCATTCCTCTTCTTGCACTACATCACACTGCAGCACACATGTTCTGTCGAGCAATTCAACAGTGTCTGGAAAAACACGTCAAACTGTTTCAAAACACTCTTACTTTGCTATATTCTCAAGAAGACATTAATTTATCCCACATCCTTTTTCATTTTTACAACCTTTCAGTTAAAAGTATTAATTTGTACATAGTCATCTTTGTGAATTCACAATTTGTTGCCGTAGTCATTGTTGGATCGCAGTGCAGCCATGCTGTTTAGAATAGTGATACATTCTCCTCTCTTCTGTTCAGTTGACTGTACTCTCTGTAAATAGATCAAATAAATGTTATAACGACGAACTCTCTCTGTAGAGCCTCATGTGAGCAGCCTCCTTTCTTTTTTTAGACTTTTCACAATATCCATTCTTCTCACTTCATTTGCCATCACTACGACATCACTCCTCACTACTTCTGTGCTTGAAGGCTTTGAGCTGCTTGCTATTTTTAATGTCAAACACCATTGGAATAGCCAGAAGTGACTTCTGATGTAAAGTTTTGAGTTACTTCTTACCTTTTTAATACCAATCTCTCTTAGGAACTCTATGTCAAGAACACAGTCAAGTTCTAAATAGGGGAAACGACTGAAATAAAGAAAAAAGCAACAACTTTCAAAAATAATGTTCTGGCCAGATAGAGAATAAGAGCGTCCATCTCTGCACTCAAATATTATTCTTCATGAACAATTGTGTGACGTGTTGTTTTGTACATCAGGTACACCTCCTCAGTCTCTCAAATGTTCCACTGTAGTTGGATGATTTTGCAACTAAGAATTAGTTAGGTATTCCTTTGTACTTTTACTTGTGTAAGATTTTCAAATATTGACTTTTAACTTGTAAGTAAGTTTAACATTGTTTTGCAACATTTACTCGACGGGAGTCTGAAAACTGAAACTTCACTAAAATCTCAGGTTATCAGACTCAAGTGCTATGCATGGGTTCCCCTCTGCTCAACGCCTTGTTAGGCCAGCTTTGTCATACTTTGGAAGCCTACAAAGAAAACTAGCTTCTGTTTCTTACTCGTCCTCACTCACACACACACACACACACACACACACACACACACACACACACACACACACACACACACACACACACACACATGCTTATTTAAACTTCACACGTACGTGCTCATGCTCACCTACAAACACAGAGCATTACAATATTTGTGTCTTTTGAATCACATTACTTTTCTTATTCTTTAGCTGCTTTCATGCAAATTTCAACCACATATGATTTAGTTATTGTTTCCTCAGAGTCTGACATGTGTCAACAGCAGCAACTGTATTTATAGTCCATAGTGTAGTGATCACTGTTTATCATAATTCACTCATGGAACTACAGGTTGGGGGTATTGTTCCGCACGGACACACATGTTGACTGTACCTCCTGTGTGCCTACTGTGTGCCCTCCTTTCTCTTCTCCCCTTCTCTTCCCGGACTGCAACCGGACAACATGTGATTTTCTGCTGCTCAATACACTGACATAGAACAACATCTAGGTTTTGCCTGACTGATTTCGGGACAAAAAACAAGGATCTGTTTCTTTCAGGACGGTGGATACGGGAATAATCTCCTGTCTAGTGTCTGGTGATGAAGGACAAAGAAGAGCTTTGTGACAACTGTAAAATTATTGTTGGACACTTGAGTAAAATCCATTTTGAGTACAGTAAACCAATCTCTTCTTCTTCTTCTTCTTCTTCGTGTAATTCCTGTTTTCATGCTCAAGGAAACAATGCGTTATCTGAATGTAGCTGTAATTGCATGGGAAACCATTGTTCACACAAGCCGTTTCTATGGATACAGTTGGAGTTTTAGTGCTTCAGTTCACTGGCTCTTGTTGGGACCGTTGCCCAATCCCACTGCTTCAGAACATTTAGCTTCTCATCTCAAATGCAGTGGCGTAACTATCGACGGTGCAGCCGGTGCAACGCACCGGGGCCCAGAGCCGGCAAGGGGCCCATGCAAAAAAATAAATATTTGCACCAGGGCCAATCACAACCTTGTTACGCCACTGCTCAAATGGCTCCATCTGCTGATGGGAGAAGTAATACAAAATGATTGGTTGAAAATAAGTAGTAATTTCAACATCAGGTACTTAACTATGAGAGTGACTAAGCAAGAGAAGTTTACATTTGCACTTTTATAGCACTTAAATCGATAGTTACGTCTGTAACTACGGTTCTATGAGTCCCGGATGACCGGCAGAGGTGGTGCTTTAGCACTGGATATGTCCATCGCACGCATGCGCAGCTCGAGTACCAATAACAACAAAGTCACCTGTGACCCACGTGACACCGGCTATATCTGCCTATACTCTGCCGGTCATCCGGGACTCAAAGAACCGTAGTTACATAATATGTGTTATTGTTGAGTAAATAACAGTGTGTTATTTAGAAAAGAATAACAAATTAGAAGGAAAAAAAGATTTAAAAAAATACAGATTTCAGTATTCTGAGGCTCTGAGCCCCATTTATTTTCCTCGCGAATGGCAAAAAAAATCCGACATTATACGATTTAAAATAAAAATAATAATCGTGGCTTGATATTGAGTAAGAACATGTTTTTATGAACCACACAGCTTCCGGTCTTCCAAGATCCGACCGGACAAAAAGACATGGTGCAGAAATGAAACATACTACCAATAGAAATACATTGCTTTTAAAATCGTTCTGTGTGACACGAAAAAAAGGGGGAAATGGTGTTGGTGAACACGAATCAATAGATTAAATGTCGTGACTATAACGGCCCCTACACACGGCGGTGTGCGTTGTCGCTTGTCAAGCACACGGTTTGATTGGCTAGAGCTTGTACTGGCATACAGTATGATTTGATTGGCTGACGCCTCCGTCGAGGCGTCAAAAGTAGAACATTGCTCTACTTTTGCAGCGAGCACCACGAGAGAAGCTACACTTTGCTCCCACATTGCAGTTCGGCGAATCGTGACGTCACCCCATTCAAAATGAATGGGCAGAAGCGTTGAAGCAGCAACGCACGCCGCGGTGTGTAGGGGCCGTAAGACGCAGCGTCCACACGGCGGCGTGCGTTGAAGCTTGCCGGTGAGTTTGTCTGAAACTCGACCAACAACCAATCACATGAGTGTCCCGCCCCGGACACACAATCAAGCGGTTTGATTGGCTAGAGCTTGTACTGGCATATGATTTGATTGGCTGACGCTTCTGCAGAGGCTTCAAAAGTTGAACATTGCTCAACTTTTGATGCGAGCAAAGCTCCCACAATGCAGTTCGGCAAAGTGTGACTGTGACGTTACCCCATTCAAAGTGAATGGGCAGAAGCGTTGAAGCTTCAAGGCACGGTGCCGTGTGGATGGGCCAACACGAAATGCCGTGAGACTGGGTTGCTCTGCAAGGTTGTTTTAAGCTAACATCAGCATGCTAACAGGCTTACAGGGAAAATGCCTTATTTACATGCGAACATGTTGATGTTTGGTATGGTTAGTATAGTGTTTCCTCAGTTAGCTTAGATTTTTAGCATTCTAATATTTGCTTTGGGAAAATGTGAAACTATTTGTGAAATATTGCAGTACTAGATACAAACCTTGCCTGTGTTGATACAGAGAGGCCGTTCATAGGATGCTCTGCGAAAACGGATGATAAATTCTGCAGGAAAAGTTGCTATTTGCATTTGCACAACTGCCAACATAGTAAATTCACAATAAAAAAACTGGATCAAAAAGGGAATCTGAAGAAACACTAAAAAATAAATACCAGGGAGGCATTTGACAGATGAGGGAAATGTTGCTAATAGCTTAGCCTACTGCTAACCATAGCCAAAGACTCACAGTTGTGGCTAATGAAGTTCTTCTTTAGAGCCTCTAATAACAGTATGTGAAAGGGCTTTACAAGTTAACAAAGAATTGCCACTTAATAAAGGCATGTACCTCACACTCATGATCGGGATGATGATTGGTACTGTCACATTGCTATCAAACATGTGCATGTCCCCATGCTCGGCATGACGGAGAAGCTTTTTTCAAATTATGGCATATTTTTTTTACCTTTTCCCGAACATATATGCCTACATCTGCTTTAAGGCATCCTCAAAGTTATTTCAAGTCTTCCTGTCTGAACCCAATTTCATGCCAATCTATCCAATGGAAACTTCAGTCTGCAGCAATACTGTCTGACATTGCCATCCATGGGGCAGGCAGCTAGCATTACAATTAAATGAAACCCTGGAATGAGAACAGCAGGGAGAGCTTTTATATCCATCATCCAACATCCACTATTCTTTACTTTCACTGACATTGACATTGACACTTGTTACAGCAGGTAGAACCAAAAACATCAACAATGGCTGAGTGTATATCATTATTAATAATAATTACGCCTAGGCTTTTCCTGCTGTGGCATGCACATTTCTACCATAAGAAATACCTGTTGTTGGTTCATTCTGAATGAGACGAAGGAATTCAATATCAATTAAATAACACATCAGCAGATAAAGCAACAAGTTTAGTAATTAATAAAATAAAGGCTACCTAAAAGTAAGACTATTAATCTCTCTTTCTCTTAGCCAGTAGATGGCAGCAGGCTGTATTGAGATGGACACACACAGACCATGTAATACATCACTTCAGGGGACATTACATTGATTTACATGCATTTCCTGGAGGCTTATCCTAACCTTAACCACAACCAACACATGCCTATCTCTTAACCTTACCCTAATCCTAATCCTAAACCTAACCAAGTCTTCACCCTAAAATTAATGATCCCCCTTATGAGGACCTCCAATTTGTCCCCATAAGGGAGGCGAGTCCCCACACGTGACTGTGTAAACAGATTTAGGTCCCCACATGTATAGTAATACTAGGCCACACACACACACACACACACACACACACACACACACACACACACACACACACACACACACACACACACACACACACACACACACACACACACACACACACACACACACACACACACACACACACTGAACACTGTCATAGCCAAGAGCCAGTATGGGAATATCTGACAGATCCACTTAGTTTCCTGCTGTCTCCCATCCCTTCGGGTGTGTGTGTGTGTGTTTTGACAGAATGTCTTTTATTTTCTTAATTTCTCTACACACACACACACACACACACACACACACACACACACACACACACACGCACACGCACACGCACACGCACACGCACACGCACACACACACACACACACACACACACACCGTGGGATGAAGATATCCTCTAGCTTTCGTCTGGCTGTTCTTGTATTTGTAATTATACTTCTCACTGCACCACAGACACAAGCATTTTGCTCTTATTGTGTGTTTCCCGTGAGTGATTTCTTCCCTGCATGTTGGATGTTTTGCAGTGCCGGTGAGTGCTTTGTCATTTATTTTATTTGTCATTTCTTATATTTCCACCGTCTGTTTGTCTCTCTTTTTTAAATCAGCCTCTTCTTCCTCAGGTAAAGACAGAAACAGATCGAGAGACAGGGAAAGAGGCAGAGGAGGAGGAGGAGGAGGTTTCAAAATGCCCAACAGAAGAACGATACCTTCAAACCCAACCCCTCCCTCTCCTCCTCCTCTTCCTCCCCCACGGCCTCCTATTCGTTCACGTCACAAATCCAAGTCACCTTCATCCCGCTCTCACCACTCGACACCAAAACGAGTGTTGGATTTGGACAACATCAGGGCCACGACTGACAAAGAGGACAGCAGGCGAGCCCAAAAAGGGCCCCGAGACCTGCAGGGCTCTCGGGGCTCAGAGCTGGACAGGAAGTGGGAGGGTGTGGCCTTGGAGCTGCGTTGCCGTGGCAGCAGGATGAGGTCTGCAGTGTACCAGACTTCAGACTTGCCCTCCATGGTCCCAGCCCGGAGACAGATGGAGCAGAGCGAGGGCAAAGGGCAGAGAGACCGCAGTAAATTAAAAGCCACCTTCGTTTGAGGAGCCGACACTAAGGTGACTCACTCTGTCTGGCCTGATGATGTCGTCTCCGACCGGCAGCTGAGACACTGTAAAGGTTTCAAGTGGATGCTCAGTGTCAACGAATGTGCAGCTGCCAGACTGAACACCAGGGCTGCTATTAGACAGACTGACATAATCAACGGCTGTGTCCCAATTCCATGTTATCGTTCTCAGGATGGTGGAGTATTTAAAAACAACATGTAAGACTTGTACTTTGAGTGTTTCAAGAAAAACTGCTGCTAATTGTGTAGTGGAATTGGCATTTGGCGTACCAAGGGAACAGGCATGTTGATATTTTGAAGCTCATGTTTTGAATGATAAAGTATAGTATATTTTTATTTGATATGTTTACCTATTAAAAGATTATCTACAGGTTCATAATTTGCACAGAGAGAATGTAGTACATATTTGGGACACAGCAATGCACTTCCTGTTTTCCCGTGCGGGAGAATACTTGCAACAGAAGTTATTTTGTTATATATCTTAAAATAAATCTGTAGCTCCAGAGATGTATTGTTGCTCTTCCCTAAAGTTGGAGCACTTGCAAATAGTCAAGCAGTAGCTGAAATATTCTGACTTTCAGTCCTCAGTGTGGGTCAAGCTCTTGAAATGTTGGATCCTATATTTCCCCTAATGCAATGTTACGGAATCATTTGTTATACCTTCTCTTACCAGTACACACTTACATCTTTAAAGCTTGCAATGCAGACTTGGACAGTGTTCAACCAAAAGACTGTACCAAACTCCTCCAGAGCCATAGAGGACATTTGCAGCTGCTCTCACAAACATGACAACATAATAAAAACTGCAGCAGTATTAAAAACAGTTAAAATACTTTTTTGCATAAACCGTGTAATATGTCATCCTGAAGAACAATCAAATATGAACAATTTGAAGACTTTGTCAGCTGTCTGCTGCAGTTCACAGGCGAGGAAACATTCTTGTGAGAAGCGTTCTTGTGACGTGCACAGGTACGGGCTGATGTTGCCCGGGCAATGGCCCTTTTGAACTTTTTGTCTGACCTGCCCCTCTGTTTTTCTGTTGTGGCCTATGGTTGTGGCCGAATAAACATGATAAGCCCACAATTACATTACATTGCATTTAGCTGACGCTTTTATCCAAAGCGACTTACAATAAGTGCGTTCGACCAACAAAATACCAACTTGAAGAAAACATAATCATATAAGTACATCAGGCTTCATAGAGCTAAAACATTTCAAGTGCTACTCACCTGGCTTTAGGTAAGCCAGTCCTTTATTAGTATATAAGTGTTTGTGTTTTTGTTAATAGTTCTATCGCTCGAAGTGGAGTCGAAAGAGATGAGTTTTCAGTCTGCGCCGGAAGATGTGTGAGCTATCTGCTGTCCTGATGTCAATGGGGAGCTCATTCCACCATTTTGGAGCCAGGATAGCAAACCCACGTGTTTTTGCTGATGGGAACGTGGGTCCCCTTCGCAGTGAGGGTGCAGCGAGCCGTTTGGCTGATGCAGAGCGGAGTGCACGTGCTGGGGTGTACGGTTTAACCATGTCCTGGATGTAGGAAGGGCCAGATCCATTCGCAGCATGGTACGCAAGTACCAGTGTCTTGAAGTGAATTCTAGCAGTTACCGGAAGCCAGTGGAGGGAGCGGAGGAGCGGCGTGGTGTGGGAACATTTAGGAAGGTTGAAGACCAGACGAGCCGCTGCATTCTGGATGAGCTGCAGAGGTCGGATGGCACATGCAGGTAGACCAGCCAGGAGGGAGTTGCAGTAGTCTAGGCGTGAGATGACGAGAGCCTGGACCAGAACCTGCGTCGCTTTCTGGGTCAGCTGGGGACGTATCCTCCTGATGTTGTAAGCGTGTATCTGCAGCCAGCGGGTTGTAGCAGCTATGTTTGCAGTGAAGGACAGGTTGTTATCTAGGGTCACACCCAGATTCCTTGCAGTCTGAGTCGGGGAAACAACAGAGGTGCCGATGTTGATTGTTAGGTCCAGAGTGGGACAATCTTTTCCCAGAAGGAAAAGCAGTTCAGTCTTGTCAAGGTTGAGCTTGAGGTGATGAGCAGACATCCACTGAGAGATGTCAGCTAGACAAGCAGAGATGCGTGCGACGACCTGGTCTCTGAGCGGGGAAAGGACAGAATTAATTGGGTGTCATCAGCGTAGCAGTGGTATGAAAAACCATGCGGGCTAATGACAGATCCGAGCGAGTTTGTGTACAGGGAGAAGAGGAGGGGACCAAGAACAGAGCCCTGAGGGACCCTGTGAAGCTGACAATTGAGCGGCCCGACCAAGCAAGGAGGCAGAGGCAGAACGTCCAAAATTATAACCCGGTGTGGGCATTTATTAAACTCGAGCACGGGAAACAGCCCCAATCTTGCTGTTCCCGTGCGAACAGTCACCAGCCACAAGGATCTCACACACACTACCAGCCTAACAAGAAAACAGCACCTAAATACACACACAGACTAACAAGACACAGGTGGGGGGGGGGAGGAGACAACACAGGGCACCAGGTGCACACAATCAGCAACAGACATGGCGAAAGGGGAACACTTTTCAGAATAAAACCAGGAAACAGAGACAGACAAACTAGTTACATAAATTACATATATTCCCATGCTTCCTGTGCAATGTTTTTAGTGCTATATTACCCGTAACGGAGGCCGAGATCTATGGGCCCAGAGATCACCTCTGTTACAGACCCCTGTAGTTAATTGACAAGGGTCGGACTCGGACCCTCTCCAAGTTACCCTGTAGGTGCGGTCTTTGAGGTATGAGTGCAGAGTGAAAGTGCAGAGCCTGAAACTCCAAGTTCTTGGAGAGTGCGAAGGAGGATCTGATGGTTCACCGTGTCGAATGCAGCAGACAGGTCCAACAGGATGATGACAGAGGAGAGGGAGGCTGCTTTAGCAGTGTGCAGTTCCTCAGTGACAGCAATGAGGGCAGTTTCTGTGGAGTGACCTGCCTTGAAACCAGACTGGTACGGATCCAGAAGGTTGTTCTGATGGAGATAACAGGAGAGTTGTTTAAAGACAGCGCGTTCAAGTGTTTTAGACAGGAACGGGAGGAGAGAGACAGGCCTGTAGTTTATAACACCAGACGGGTTGAGAGTGGGTTTCTTAGGGTCCAGAGGACAGGTGGTAGGGCGGGCAGAGGTAATGAGGGTAAGAACCTCACTTGCAGAGAGAGGGGAAAAGGAGGTCAGTGTGTGGGTGGAAGGAGGGTCTGGTGACCCAGCGGTGAGTAAAGGTGAGTCAGAAAAAGAAGAGCAAATATCATCAACCTTTTTTTCAAAGTTAACAAAGTCGCTTGACAGAAGTGAGGAGGGGGGAGGGGCTTTGGGGGGGTCCAAGAGGGTGGAGAAGATCGAAAATAGTTTTTTAGGATTGGAATAGGAAGATTGGATCTTATCTTGAAAGAAAGTGCTTTTTGCCTGAAAGATTGAAGCAGAGAAAGAGGAGAGGAGAGCCTGATAGGTTAGGAGGTCGTCATGGTGTTTAGATTTCCACCGTTTCCGCTCTGCTGCCCGAAGGACGGTTCTATTAGCACGCAGTGCACCATTTAGCCAGGGAGCAGGAGGGGACTGACGAGCCTGCCGAGATGTGAGAGGACAGAGAGAGTCCAGAGAGGAAGAGAGAGTAGAGAGGAGAGTTTCTGCAGCAGAGTTTGGAGGCAGGAGTTGGAACGAGTCAGAGGAAGGGAGGGCTGAGAGCACCGATGAGGCAAAGGTAGAGGGGGAGAGGGAACGAAGGTTACGGCGGACAGGTGCAGGATGAGAAGAGATTAGTTTATGTTTGGAAAGGGGTAGAGAGAATGAAATGAAGAAGTGATCGGAGGTGTGGAGCGGGTTTACAGAGAGGTTAGAAATAGCGCAGTGCCTTGAGAATATGAGATCAAGGACATTGCCAGCTTTATGAGTTGGTGGGGATGAAGACAGTGAGAAAGCAAAGGCGGTTAACAGAGATGTTAGTTCGTCTATCTTCCCTGTCTGGAGGTTGAAGTCTCCGAGAAGTACAGCGGGAGGGCCAGTTTCAGGGATGTGTGAGAGGAGATTATCTAATTCCTCCAAGAAGTCCCCCAAGGCGCCTGGTGGATGGTAGAGAACAACAATGGTTCATTGTATAGGATGGGTTACTGTGACGGTATGGAATTCAAAGGTGGAAGGAGTGATTGTCGAGTCTCGCTGCGATAAAACACACCTTGTCAGCGCTGTCATCTGCCCCCAATCACGTGACTTTGTTTACAATCTGACAGCTGAAAAGCAAAGGAAAGCCCTCCGAGTCCGGTCCGGCCTCATATGGCTATGGTGATCATGTGCCTGCCTGGCTTTGGTCGCCAATCCTCGGGTCAATCTGTCCCCGGAAATGTCCCCGTTTTTAAATATGCTTTTATTGATTTTGAGTTTTCTCATGGCAGTTAGAGTATAGGGGACAAACCAGGGGACTTTACTTCCTTTTGACACCGTCAGTTATTTTTTTTAAAACACCTAAATATACATGTTATTGTGCTTCTGTCTTTCTGTGTCTTCTCATCTGCTCCATAAACTCCCTCACCGCTCTCTCTCTTTTCTTGAACGCCCTCTCTCATATACGGGAGAACACTTCACTGCCCCGCTTCATAGGATTTCTGCCATGTCTCAACTTAAGTTTGACCATCTCTGTTATTAAGTTATGGAATACTAAATAAATAAGTAATTAGATAGCCTACCTTACCGTTACTGCGCTCATAAAGAATGATAAGAATAAGAATAATGCGTATTGAACTGGTTTAATCAATTAGTGAGTTTATTTAAGGTAAATTAAAACAGAATTATCCGCATTTTGTCTTTAATAGTTACAACATTAGTTATGTTAATGAGATATGGACCGCAAAACAAAAAATGGCCCTGGTTTTCATTTTTTTATAAAAAGTTTTCGGGGGGCTGGGGGGGAGGCCCTTTTTCTAGTTTAGAGCAATAGCCCCTCCAAATGTCTGGCACGTCCATGCTCCTGAACCTTGACAGTAAAGACTTACCAGTCGATAAGTTCCTTGATGAAAAACATTGAAAGGATTGTTAGTATTTTAACTGGACCTTGTTTCTGAGACAATAAAAAGACAATAAACAACCAGCAGGATTTTCCTATTTGCCCTCGGAATGTGCTCATTCAGTGGACATCACATAATCAAATATTTTTCTTGACTAGTAATCTTGCATGATCGTTTATTTACTCTTGGGGATTTGAAGCTAATTTGCTCGTTTTACATCTCTTCATTGGCATTACTCTGGAGCCAGCTTTCACAGATTAAAATGGCTTTCCACAGCCAGAGCCTCACTGATTAACATTAACGCAACCTGAATCCCTGTCTAACACCCGGCTCACAGCCAGATTCAGGAGTTAAGTGAAAGGTGCGCGAGTTATGAGTTTTTAATCGAATTAGCTCCATCGTAAACTTTAAGCACTTGACGGGCGATGACAACTGTAGCCTACTAACTTGTGCGAGGCCAGCGGGGGGAGGCTGCTGTCTCTGCCCGCCTCGGGGGTCTGATTGTCGGGGAGAAAGGGAGCAGCCTGCCAGCGGGGCAAGGACTGTAAAGGCTATTTAAAAAAGTTAGTTACCTCCCCTCTGTCGCTCTCTCTCTGATCTGACACGCACGCACGCACGCACGCACGCACGCACGCACGCACGCACGCACACACACACACACACACACACACACACACACACACACACACACACACACACACACACACACACACACAGCTGCTCGGAACCATGACAGAAGATGACGGATACAGTTGTCGCGGAGGGACAAGTAAAGTTTAGGGATGGAAAAAAGGTGAGTTTCTCCAATATTCTTCTTGTTTTTTTAACTTCAACATGTCTTTCCATACTTTAGCAACAAATCCTTTTGTAATGTATTGATTCTAAACTCTCTCACAGTGGAAGAGTCGGTGCGTCGTTCTTCGGAAGCCCTCTCCGGTCGCAGGTAGGCATGTGAGGCGGTACACACCACTTAGAGTCATATTATTCCCACTTAAAATGCGCACATTTACACAGAGACCATCACATCTGCGTCATTTAGCACCAATCTGTTCTGATTTTCCGCTGTTAACCTCTTAAACTAATAACAACGTGTTGATTGGTCACTTGGCTGTGCGCCACAGGAGCACATAACGCATCATATCCGCGTCAACATGTGGGGATGGCACGCATCTGAATTGATTGAAATGACCAACTTCACTTTTTTAAATGTTCAGACAAATTAGTAATTCCTGCACCCTTCCTATTAACTGTCTGGACCTCAAATATATTTCTGGTGCAAGTTTGATTCCAGGTTAATTTATTTGAAAGCCCTCCAGCCAAAAACGTAAAGTGTGACATTGCCAAAGTGTTGACAGAGCTCTCTGTCTACCAGCATGTCTCAAAACAGAATCGAGTTTCACTTGAGATGCTGTGTGGAGGACACACTGTGCCCCTCTGCATGCATAAACAAGTGACTCAAGCTGTAGCATACTGCTGTGCCCTTGAATTAATAGGTATACCATGTATTGTACTCAGCAATGTGTGTGTATATGTGTGTCTTTATTCATCATCAGCTGTGCCAGTGGATCACGTCATAGTTTAGGGTTTGTTATGGCAGCTGTTCAATAAACATAGGCTGCAGGGATTACAAAAAAGGCACTCTGTTGTTATTCTACATTGTGCTATTATGTTCAAAATGGACTTTAAAGCCTGTCTGTCTTTTAAACAATCTTTCTGTCTCTGCTTCAGACTGCCTGTCTCTGCTGGTGTACAAAGAGAAGAAGAAGAAAAAAGGGAAAAGGGAGAATGGCAGCGGTCACAAGGAGAGGCTCAATGTAACCCTGGAGGTACGTTCAAACACCAAAGGCTTTTTGCCTCTGATCTAAAGGGTTATTACAGCTTTGTAATGTTGCTGCATCACCCACCGGCTGCCACATTTACAGAGGTAGTCCAAATCAAGTGAATGCCACATACATGGAGAGTAAGAGCTTGAGGGTGACTTTCAGAAATGATAAGCATTGCTCAAAACATTGTAAGAGAACAAAGGACAATATTCCAACACAGTCAGCAACAATAAACAAAGAGGAACGATTCCTTCTGCTGTAATAGTTCCCCCACCTGACCTTAACCGACAGAGAGGTTACTCTTTTGATTTAGGTGATAAGACTTAGGAAAACAAATAAGCAGATCTGATCTTAGACTGATGTCTGACTAACTGAGGGTTTAATGAGAAGCTTGGCCAAGGAGAAACAGAAGATACGATACAAGCGAATACAAGATTATATGTCACCATCTATTATTTGTCAAGTGTCCTCTTAAACACGGCCTGTCGTAAGATTCTTTATCTGAAGATGACTGATTTCGATGACTCGGTCAAACTAATCTTAGACGTAAGACTTTGTATAATCACTGTCTCCGACCTTCTATCTTCTGTTCCTTGCAAAGAGAGCACTGTGCCAGTCTTAACCGCTATCAGCTTGGGTAGACTGCTCTGTGTGTGAATATACTTGGGAGAGAAGGACCTGACACAAGGAGAGATATCTGACCTAAGACCTACTGAAATGATTCCTATCATGAAAAGGACCTTCTAATATTAAAATATGCATAACATCTAATGTTTGAATATACAAATGTAGGTATATTAAAGGGGCACTATTATGCTTTTTGGGGTTTTCCCTTTCCTGTAGTGTTTTGTAGGTTTGTGTGCATGTGAATGGTCTGCATTTGACCAATCACACCAGAGCCGGCAGCTATCCAATCAGAGCAGACTGGGCTCTGGTTTCAGACAGAGGGTGAAAAGAGGTGCTGCAGCACAGGCAGTATGAGAAAAATAAAAACCTGTTGAGCATAATAGGGCCTATTTTATAGATACGAATGAATAAATGACTCAACATTGATATCATGGAAATAATACGGAGTAAAAGAGAATAAACAAACTAATCTCTAAGTGTGGTTATCTCTTTCCCCTCAGGGTATCTGTGGGGTGGAGCCGGGCCCCGGGTACGATGGGGTCTCCTACAGCCTCTCCATCCTCTGCCTGACCCACACGCTGGTCCTGGGCTTCAACAGCCGAGAAGCCCTGCTGGCCTGGGACACTCGCATCCGCTACAGCCTGGGAGAAGGTCAGTGCTGCGGCCTGTGTGGATGTCACAGTCCTGAGTAACATTAAAGTGTGTGTGAAGGATTCAAACAAGGGCGAAGTGGGCTCAGTAAGCTGCAGCTATCAGAGGAATCCCACAGAGTTGCTCGAAGCTGAAGAGGAGGTTTCTTTTGGAATGATAATCAGCCTGTTCTGGTATTTCTTTCAAGGAGTGTTTGAGTCAACATTAGTATCTCAGCTATTGCTTCATCAAGCTCTAAAGTCAACTCTTAAGTCATGTTTTCGCAATACACTGCTGCATTCTTGGACCATTGTAACCTTACATGTGCACTGGATTACATATGTGTGTTGATCTGACGTCTGGATCTTAAGTTATCAGAGAATCAAGCTTAGCTAACATTAGCAGGAAGCTTGTAGCCTCTCCATCCTGTGTCCACCTAGCAAACATTGTTTTGATCATGAGCAGAACATTCCTTACAGCATGGTGAGTTTAAAGTGACATCCGATGCTCCATGACCTCCATGACCCAGTTGTTATTGGCCTTTACATTTAAATCCAGAATGAGGTCATATGCATGCAGGGTAAGAACTGCTCTAATCCTTTGTAATGGGTTGGCAACAAGGTGTGTAACCAGGCTGCAAAACACAGTTCACTGGAGGCTCCTTGCCAGAGGGGAACAAAGAGATGATGATAACATCTGTCCTCCATCACTTGGGCTCTTCTTTATCTGCAGGATCTGCTGTCTCAACTTTACAACTCTGTGTTCAGTGGAAAGTAGTGAGCTGAGGGAAAAGGTGTGCAAACAAAAAGCCAGAGGACACTGGATCCCATTTTATACACTTGAACTGCACTAGAGAGAAGTGTCCTTATCCCACCTTTAAGATTGTCTTGATATTATTCTAGGTGTAGAATTGCATGCTCTGAAGCAAGTAAAACAAAAAAGGACATATTTCATAGTGGCCCCTCCTGTTCTCAGCCCTGAGAGACCTTCTCATGTTAAAAGTTAGCAAGAAGAGTAAAAAGAGTCAATCGTTTGTATTGATACCATCTTTCACTCGAATTCTTCCACCTGCGCTCATGCCAAACAGCTTAATGGTGCACTTTATCTCTTAATAAAATTTCCGGTTTTCAATTATAAGTTTGCAATGGTTTTATAATTCTAACTTTGGCCCTTTACAAATCAATTTTTACCTCTGTCCAAACTTTTAAAAGCAATTTAAAATGGTCTTATTGAAAAACGTCCATTATCATGAATTTTTAAAAGAATTACAGTCCGATTTTTTGCTGTACTGCCGAAATATGAGTTGAACAATAAAATGTCTTGTGCTGCGCCCCCATCCTTACCCTTATCTTATGTCGCATAAGCCTTTGCTTCCAATTTGAATGTGGCATAATGTAATCTCACTGTTGAAAAGCACAAACAGCCGTTTCTGCTTTTATTAAGAGTTCATAACAGAGAACACTTCCCAGCACCTTTTCTTTTGTTCTTTCCTTTTCTCCTGACTGTTGGAATAAATCCCACGGCGCAATAAATATTTTATCTCCCAATATAAAACCCACTGCTAAGAATTCCAATTTAACTACAGAAACACATTTTCTTGCTCTGCTTCCTTTTGCTGAGAATCATTTTAAACACATACACTATTATCTCTATACCCTACTGTTTTCTTTGCCCGACAATCATCTATTTCATGCCTGCAGTTCTGTCCCCAATGTGGGAACCATTTCCCTTTAATGTGCCCTTCTTGCAAATTGTGAACACTTTACATTGCTGTTAACGATTACCAACGCAGACTGATTGCTTTTCTTCAAGGCAGCCTTAGCGCTGGCTTCAGATCAGCACACCAACACACCACCCGCTGTTGCCCTCATCTTTAAATGTTTAGCTCCATGCAAACCGTTCTGCAGAGGAGCTCTAGCAGAACCTTCCGGTCTGTTCTGCAGTGAGGAGAAGTGTTCAGATCACACACTTATTTGGAATGCTTTCTCTTTACAGAAGTATTGGTTATTCATTTCCTGTCATTATCACTTGTTTACAAATCTCCTATACTAGCGGTGAAGCACATACACACATTTACATACTCTATGTGATTCTCTGTGAGAGGGGGGGCAGACCGTTGCACCAACTGAGCTGTGACAAATTGCAGGCAGCAGAGCTTAAAGCAGTGCTTGATCCTCACTACAACAGCCATCACTACATGTGTGTTAATGTCATGTGTTTTTGATACGCTCTGTGGGCTTTTTATCATTATCTCATCTCATTTGTTGTGACATAAATATGTGCTTTCTGATCGACGATACTTATCGTCATTTGTCTGTCTGACACTCACTTTTCTTTTTCAAGCGTTTACCCTGTTCTCTCCTTCAGTCCACAGGTTGTGTGTGAATGTGGAGCCAGGCACCAAGCTGGAGAGCGGCCCCGCCTCCCTCCACCTGTGCAACGACCTGTTGGTCCTCACCAGAGGCGTCCCTCCCGTCATCATCGGCCACTGGAAGCTGTCGGCGTTGCGTCGATATGGAGCGGTGCCAAACGGCTTTGTGTTCGAGGGGGGGACTCGCTGTGGATACTGTGAGTAATCCCTGCACTGAGAGGCTTTTACTGCTGTGCGAATTTGGCCTGCAGCCAAAAAGGGCAACACGTTAACACTAACAGTTTGAAAGCAGCTCTGGCCAATGTGCAGTTCCTCCTCCCGAGTGTGTCAGAATCAGAAATCCTCTAAATCCTTACAAAACAACAGCATTAAAGGCAAACAAGTCAGACACATACCCAGCCATGGTAAAACAATCGTGCAGCATTTAAAGAAGAAAATGTAAATATTAAATATACAAGTAAAAACATTAATAAATGGTGAATATTGCACACAAGCAGTGGTATTGCAGTGTGTGTTATGTATGGGTAACGAACCAAACCAAGGTCACGTAAGGTTAGTGTCCATCCTGCAAGAGCCATGCTGCAGCTTAATGATGAAAGATAGCAATGGTTAACGTCATATTTGAAATATGTTATTAAATCTATCACAAATACTTTCTTTTTCATCACCCATATTCAATCTATCATTTGAAGCACCATTAGCATTTTGCATTAGCAGTCAAATGGAAACATCACATCTCATATCGTAATGGATCGCTTGTCTTTTATCTGCAACCCAAACCTTCCCTAATAAATCATCTGAACCTGAGACTTCTGAAAGAGCAACAACATTTTCTTACACGATACACATTGGGATTTTAATTGCTTGTTCCCTCGTATAAATTAAAGGTTAAAAGGTGCCCTCAAAATATTGGAAATGCGCTTGTTATGCGAGAAAACAGATCCATTAATTAGCAGGCCTTGAGGGGTCACAAAATCCATTCAAAGACTGATGTTCAGTGTGAGAGTGAGAGAGAGTGAACTTTGAAGTCTAACCGACCGAGAACTCGCTGGACCAGCAACTTGTCCGTGTGATAAACAACCACTGCAGCGCTGTTGTGTAAATTCCACTTTTTAAAGTGCTTTCATTGGATAAATAAGAAACTCCTTTTCATTTCACTCTAGTGCTCCTTCAAGGTTGATAGATCTGTCATTTAACACTAACAGAATCATAGAGAAACCTGTGATTCAACACAATTTACAACGTTACCTCATCCATATAAGAAAATACGCTGTCTGTGTGAACCCACCATACTGTACTGGACGCCTGCCCACCATAAAATGCAGTGTGTGTGTGTGTGTTTGGTTGGTTGGTTGCTTGGGTCTAGGTATCTTCTGAATGTCCAGTTGATGTGGGCATGAATGCAAAGAATGCGAGGCAGTTTTATGTTTTACGGGTGTGTGTGATGTGGGGAGTCATCGGGAAAGCAAGACAAGCGTCGAATGGGACGGTGTTCAAGTATTCATTGTTGGAAAAACTAAATTGACAAATCTGCTCTGTTCCTAATCTTATTAAAATCCCAGAAAACATGTTATTTTCTACCTCTCATGGTAGGGAGATCTCTTCACTAAACAGCTGTGTTAGTGTTGGGAGAAAGTTCCTGAATGCTCCAATGTGAGGTCTGTGTGTGTGTGTGTGTGTGTGTGTGTGTGTGTGTGTGTGTTCACAGTCTCATGGCTCCTACAGGAATAACCATGAGGGCCAAAGGCTCTGGTTTCACTGTTCTTATGAACAGCAGCTATAAATACCAGCCTCCCCTGAAGGGGTCACTCAGCCAATCACATAGCCCCAGCTGACTGTACCGCAGTAACACAGTGTTCTCCCTCTGCTCATCGACATATTACCCAGCAGTCACCGGGGCAGTTGGAGGTCCTCTTAGCGTGTCTGCATGAACAGAGTGACAGATAGAAAAAGATGTGAGAGTCAAATTGGGAAGTGAAATTCCTTGCATGAGTGCGAGGTAATGCAAAGTGTTCGCTTACATTTTAACATGTTTATTTGTCATTCTTGAGTTTATGCGAGACATACGAGCGCTAGGCATCCAAGGCAGAATTTGTCTTGCGTATGTACACACCTGCTTCCACAAAAACGTTGCAAACATGTCTCCATGCACTTATCTTTAAGAAAAAGCAGTTCAACATGGCTAATGTGCAGCTGCTGCATTGGGGGAAAATGTAACAAGATAAAACATGGGTACTTATTAATCATGCAAAACATATAAATCATGCAAAAATATTTAAATACATGTAAATTGGCACTGGACCAATGTCAATATGGTTGTAATACCCTCCCAACTCCATCATTTCCCTAGTTCTGTTGCTCAAGTAAATCAGTCGCGGGAGCCTCGGTCATCTTATGCTGTTGTATAAAAATATATTACCTGTGGGTTTTCTCTGGAAGTGTTTCCTTGTACGATGTGAAGGTCTAAGGACAGAGGGTGTCGTATTGTCATACTGATATTCTGTACAAACTGTGAAGACCACTGAGACAAATGTAACATTTGTGATATTGGGCTATATAAATAAACATTGATTGATTGATTGATTGATTGATTGATTGATTGCTCCCTGCTGCAGCTGCACTATGAAAGTCAGCTGTGCCTCAGATCAAACGTCCTATGGGATAGTGGGCAGTCGCGCAATGCAAAGCCTTTTACTAGGCAGTTGAGCTTTGGTCTTCACCTGTTGGTCGTGTGCATGTGTTGGAAAGGGAATCAGTTCACATTGATACCAGTCCTGCTGCTTCCATTGGATGTGATAATGAGGCCACAGCGTTCTCTAATCGATGATGTTTTGAGCAAAGCCGTTTCTTAGCTAGGCAGGTCTTTTCTGGCTTATCAGGTTCGCTCACACTCCCCATGAGGACACAATAAAGAATGATCCTCTGCTGAGGTTGGATGGCTGTCAAGCCTTGTGATCTAGATAAAAGCAACTTTAAGATGACATGCTATGTCAGCCATCTTTCCATGTCTCTAGGCAAGCATTAACACACTCACACCTCGTATTGTAGTATCGTACGGTACGTGTGAGGATGTTTGTCATTACAGTGTCTATATTCATCCTGATCAGGAAGTTTGTCGACGGACAAAGTAAAAGGCAACTTCAACGTATCTAATGCCATGTGACGTTAGGGTGTGAATGTCCCACAGAGGTTAAAATTGTGTTGAGTCCTCCATTATAGTAGCCGTAGAGAGTTGCACAATATTTGATAGAAACACAGCTTAACAAAGGCAGAGATTTGGCTTGCCTGCTGTAATCTGACAGGAAAGCTGATTCTTTCTGTTTTCAATATAAAAAGAGGTTGGCCTCTTCTCAGATGACCTGGCATGCAGCAGAACTCAGCGTATTTGTGAGAAATATATGAGGACATAGATTAAGATTAAGGACTCTCCATACAGTAACAGCTACAAAAACAATGACAATGCCCTTACAATTTACAGAAATTGAAAATTACAGCTTGTTTTATTCAAACCAATACAAGGGATTTCCTCTCTAAAGCTAGAATATGTGTCCATTGTTTAAAAGGTTAAGATGACATTCCCACACAAAGGCTTACATTTTCTTCCAAAATTGCACGTGAAGAGACAAAGCTTCTCAAGTCTTCTGAAGATGCTTTTTGTCACACCAGAGAAATGTAGAAAGAGCTATGCAAATGACTCCCCTAGCTCTGCACTAACTATCTTGAGTATTTTCCTTTTTCTCTAAGAAGTCAAATAAAACTATGACATGAACGCATAGCATTCTGCATTATCTCTCACTGTTTGAGACAAACTGGCTCTCTTTTGTCATCTTGTTTAGTTGTTTTCATCTGCAATGTTTTCGGACTAGACAAATGGTGCCAACTATTGCTTACTTAGAAGAACAACTCCTAACAATTGCATAGAAGAAAGAAATAATTCCTTTGTATTTTCTTTTGGCAATTTATAGATATATTGCAATACATGCAGATGGATACCTAGCTTTAGTGGCAAACCCTCCAATATTTATTTCCAGATGTATTTGTTCACTTAGCTAGTTCACTCCCACGGCTCTCATAGCACCTTATTGTCAACAACAGTTTTAAGCAGAAAAGCTCTGATAACTTTTTGAACAAAAGTTTCAAGAACAACATTAGGAGAAGTCGAGACTCCACAGTACACTACCTGCCGTATGACAGACAACGCAAGTTAGCGACAAGCTAGCTACTGAACATAGTGGGGCGTTTAGCAGCTAAATATCCACATATCTCCCTGATGGTAGATACAGTCTGGTACCTCGTACCCTTTTGAAAGCGGTTCAGAACGGCTTCCAGACCTGCAGGTCCGCTGCAACTCTTACTACTTTTAAATCCAGGCTGAAGACTTTTCTTTTTGTCGCCGCTTTTAATTGAACTATTCATATCTTAGACTGCACTGTAACTTTTATCCATGTATTTTTTCTTTTTATGTTTATTTTATTAGCTTTTCTTTTAATGACTGATTTTAAATGCCATTTTCTTAATGTCTTTCGTTTTTTGTAAAGCACTTTCAATTGCCTTGTGTTGAAAAGTGCTATATAAATAAACTTGCCTTGCCTTGCCTTGTAATGTGTTGATTAACAAGAGCCAACTTCTTTAGAGTCTCTCAATCAGTTCAGATAACTTGTTTGGATTTAAAAGGACATTTTGTTGATTTTCTTTCTGTTGTTTTATGAGGTCTATAGTTCACTTGAAACCATGGCTTTTATACTAGCCTCATCCCAGCTAATAGACTTACACAAACTGCATCTCCCCCCATTGTGAAAGTGTCACTGAGCCAGTGAGTTGATAGGCAGCTTGAGCAATTCACTGAATCAAGAAAATACTCTAATGCATAACAGCTAATGCAGCTATCAGGTTTCCATTACATGTAATGCTCAGTGATGGTTCAAGCGAAAAAATCTCCTTAATTATTCAGCTTGAACATATCTAGGATTAAAAGACTAATGTCACAGCAGGATTTGGAAAAACTTGTCCATGCCTTTATCTTCAGTAGACTCGACTACTGTAATGGTGTCTTCACAGGTCTCACTAAAAAATCTATTAGGAAGCTGCAGCTGATTCAGAACGCCGCTGCTCGAGTCCTCACTAACACTAAGAAAGTGGATCACATCACTCCTGTTCTGAAGTCTGTACACTGGCTTCCTGTGTGTCAAAGAATAGATTTCAAAATATTGCTGCTGGTTTATAAAGCACTGAATGGTTTAGGCCCAAAATACATTACTGACCTCCTGCTAAACTATGAACCATCCAGATCTCTCAGGTCTTCAGGGACTGGTCAGCTTTCTGTCCCCAGAGTCAGAACTAAACATGGTAAAGCAGCATTCAGTTATTATGCTCCAGATATCTGGAACAAACTCCCAGAAACCTGCAGGTCCGCTGCAACTCTTACTACTTTTAAATCCAGGCTGAAGACTTTTCTTTTTGTCGCTGCTTTTAATTGAACTATTCACATCTTAGACTGCACTTTAACTTTTATCCATGTACTTTTTCTTGTAATGTTTAATTGAACTATTTATATTTTAGACTGCACTGTAACTTTTATCCATGTATTTTTCCTTAATGTTTATTTGATTAGCTTTTCTTTTTTAATGTTTAATGTCTTTCATTTTTTTTTTTTGTAAAGCACTTTGAATTGCCTTGCGTTGAAAAGTGCTCTATAAATAAACTTGCCTTGCCTTGAAGAACTAAATAATAAATTATAATACATTTTATTTCTATAGCGCTTTTCTTGAACCCAAATCAAATCAAATCAAGTTTTATTTATATAGCACGTTTATAAACGATTTTTGGTCGAGCCAAAGTGCTGTACATATAATAAAATTAGCCTACAGTAGAGACACTTTACAGCAAATACAACAACACAGATTGTACAGAATATCAGTATGACAATAATACTTCTGCATACAGTATGTGACACTGTGAGTCTTGCACGGCCAGATACAGCTCAAGAAGCTGGCTCAGATAAGGAAATATATGATACATTATGATGTGATATGATGTGATATGATGTGATATGAATGATAATGGGACACACAGTCGGTGATTTTTGCCGGCCGTCTTTCCTGCAACGGCAGTCTAAACTATATTTCCTTTCTCCTGTAATATGAATTGATCGCTTTAAACCCCGCACACACACACGCAGGCGGTGCTTTCACTGAGTTGATTTCTTAGCCTGCAAGAAATCAGCCTTAACTTATCTTTCTTACAGTGCATACGCTTTTCTGCTTGCTCCTGCCTCTGCTTACTTTTTATGCTGATTTTCCTATTCTTATTCTCTGAAAACTTCGAGCAGTGGCTCCTGGACATTAACTTATCACTGGGACAGTTCATCTTCGTAAATAGACGGAGGGTTTCAGCCATATTTCAACATTTTTACGACGACCTCAGTCTTACAGTAGCGTGGCCTAGCAACAGCTAAAGCCTGGTAGGCTACTGCATGCTATTTAGCTTAAGCTAGTCGGTAGCAAAATGCCTCCGTTCTCTACAGATGACTTCCACAAACTTATACAGAAGATGGCTGTGTTGGAAATGAAAATGCAACGGTTGGAAGTTAACGTGGAAGTGAATGGACTATGTCGTGGGAATGACACCACTTTACCAGTGTTGCAAAATAATGGAAAAGGGTATGCTAACTCACAGCTAGTTAGCAGCTACAAGGATTCCAAGGAACAGGAGGGCTGTGTACCGGGTAATACATCTACAAGTGGTAGTCCTCCCTGGAACTCTCTGGGTGCAAAGCCTAAGAGTAAATCATTTCCATGGGATTTGGGAGGACGGATAACAGGCAGAGCCCAGCGCTCTGAAATCTGTGATGCGACTGGCTGGCCTGCATTGTTATCACCCAGGAAGAGCGCCTCTTCAACCCCTAAACAGCCGTGGACAGCTGCTAAAGGGAGAACTACAAACAATCCTCCTAAACCACCGAGTGTGCCAATCCAGAACAGATACGCTCCACTGACCCAGAACCGGAGATCTCTTTCTGATGACCTGGATAACCCGTCCTCTTCACACAGCAGGGTAAGGACCAATAGCTACTCCAAAAGTAAAAGGCTAGAGGGAAAGCTAACGACTGGGCCTGAAACTCTGATTGTGGGTGACTCTGCTGTAAGAGATGTAAAATGTCTGTGTAGTAAGAACAACACCAAAGTACTCTGTTTTCCCAAGGATATGGTCTCTGACTTGGCTGAGAAGATCCTGCATATTGGGGCTGAACATCCGACTGTGAAGAATGTGGTACTGCACATTGGAACAAATGATGTTGTGAAACAAGAGTCAGAAGTGCTGAAAGAAGACTTTAAATGTCTGTTGGAAACTGCCAGCTCTCTAAATGCAGAGGTGTTCATCAGTGGCCCTCTACCGCCAGTCAGAAGAGGAGTGGAGAGATTCAGCAGATTGTTTGCACTGAATACCTGGCTTTCAACTGCCTGTACTGACCATTCTGTGCATTTTATTGACAATTTTACCTTTTTCTGGGACCGCAGACATCTTTTCAAGGCAAATGGAGTTTGCCTGAACAAGTCAGGAGTGAAATTGTTTATCTCTAACATATTCAACTGCCTGCGTCATCAATCTGTTCCCTCTGCCAAGGACAAGCGGCAAGAGGAATCAAAACAGGAGAAAGATACAACACATCGCGCAGAAAACCCTGAAGAAGTATCACTGCACCCGCCTGAGGAATGTTCTGATTATGGGAGACCTATGACACAAATGGAGGAGTCTCCACTGCCCGTCACCCCCCCTGTCAACGCCTTCGAGAATACTCTTCATTCATCCCCCAGCTCTCTCTACTCTCCGCTCACCCTTTCACCCTCGCCCACCCCCCTGGAGTTTGATGACTGCATGAAGGCGACACACAGGGTTGGCAGCATGTCCTTTACCCCCGCCCCTCAACGACGCCCACCAAAATCACCGAAGCAGAGATGCGCACCATCTCCCCCGGCTTACAGTGTAGCCCTCACCCTGCCCTCCTATGATGAGAGGAGCAGGGTGGTGGGTCCTCCCTCCCCTTCAAAGCCTGATAGGGATGTGTGTGTACAAAATGCTGCAAACTGATATCTGCTGGGTCCAGGCTCAAGGGCGTATGGCACTCTCAACTCTTTCCAGGACATGCCGGGGCCCTGCCTGCCTGTAGCTTTGCCGATATCTGTGTTGATAGGTAATAGATTAAGAGCGGTGAATCATCTTAGATACAGGAAGCGCTCAAACGTTTGTGTGAGTTTTGCCTTGCAACCTAACCTGCTCCGGAGCAGGTTAGCCGCACAGCATAAGTTACCATGGAGATCTAGCCCGCTAAAAAGAGAACCAGCGTTGTAGGACCGGAAACCCCGAGTTTTCCTGAAGTTAGCCCACTAAGCGAAAATCCTCAGGCCTCAGGGGTTTCAGGGACGGGCAGTGATAGTCGGTCCGTTCTTCTATATGTCTGTCTTTGGTTTTCTAAGTGTTATTCCATCCATATGAATAGAGATATGTGCATAAACAACAAAAACACTTGGGGTATAATGTTCGAGCAATGTTATCACCAAACATTTTAAGAATGTTTTTAGAGAACGTTATCCTACCTTTCAGAAGTACATTCTAGGAACCAAAATAAAACTTCTCGATGAAACCATTCCTAGAACAATGAAACGTAACATTCTCAGAATGTTTTTAGAACCAACAATGTCTAGCTGGGAACTCAGACATGCCTACGCAAAAATGTAATATCATGAATTGCATGCTTATTTTTTAAAAAAAAACGAAAATGTGGTGACATCAGATTTTTTTAAACATCCTTTTCAAACAAATGCAACAAGTTTGTTTTTTTAAAGCGCACTACAAATAAATCTGACGTTGACCATGACCTTGTTAATATTTCGCATCACAGGAACGTTTTATAAAAAAAGAATAACCTCCTGAAAACATTTTCAGAATGTTGCTTGGAGAATGTTCTTCATTTGTTATCATGTAACATTGAGGGACCATTTCATAAATAACATCGTTAATGTGTTACCCAACAACGTCCAACACACATCCTTAGAATGTTGCAGGCAAAACGTTCCACATTTGTTAACATATCACATTAAAGGAACATTTTATAAAAAAACTGTCTGTCATCTCAGGCCTTAATAACATCCTCAAAACATCCTCTGAATGTTGCAGTTAAAATGTTATGTCTTAGTTAACCTTAGACCATATAGGAACATTATTTGAAATAATAAACATCCTAAAAAGGTTCTTTGAACATCAGATTAAAACGTTTCTTTAAAACCATATTAGAACCTGTAGGTAATGTTAGCCAAAGTTGTGAGAACGTTCCCCGCTAGCTGGGATGGTGGAGGGCTTTGTAAGTGAGGACCAGGAGTTTGTAGTGGATACGGTGTGAAACGGGGAGCCAGTGGAGTTCTTTGAGGACCGGGGTGATGTGATGCCATGATTTGGTGTGGGTGAGGAGTCTGGCGGCTGCGGTCTGGACACGCTGGAGTCTATTGAGGGATGTAGTGCTGATGCCGTAGAGGAGTGAGTTGCAATAGTCAAGGCGGGAGGAGATGAAGGCGTGAATGAGTCGCTCAGCTGCAGGGCGGGTGAGAGAGGGATGGAGTTTGGCAATATTGCGGAGGAGGAAAAATTAGGTTTTTACAACTTGACGGATGTGGGGCTTGAGGGAGAGGGTGGGATCAAATATAACGCCAAGGTTGCGTGCCTGGGTGGAGGGGGAAACAGGGGTGCCATCAATGGTGACTGTCAGGTTGGGGATTTTGCTGAGGGTGGATTTGAAGCCGATGAGGAGTTCAGTTTTATTGCTGTTGAGTTTGAGGAAGTTGTGTTGCATCCAGGATTTTATTGCAGTCAGACAGGATTCGATGTGGGTGAGGAGGGGGGGGGGGGGGGGGGGGGGGGGTTGTTGGGGGGATTTGGTGCTGAGGTAAATCTGTGTGTCGTCAGCGTAACAGTGAAAGTTAATTGGTGCTCTAAAACAATTTCAACAGCATCGAACACATACTTTACTAAGTCTCTCAGTGCAGCACACAAACCTTTCTGACCACCATTGAGGACAAGTCTTAAAAGAAAATGAATGCAAACCATCCCTAAATCTAAATGTTGTTTATTTACTTTAACTTAAGCCCGAGGGTCCACCCAGTGGACCCCTCCCACCGTTTTTTTACGAGACTATGTCTCAGGGCTTCTTAACATTTATGAAACTATTAATGTTCCATACCCTTTTAACGGTAAGAAACTCAGCTAACTGACAATGTGAACCAATTTTAGCTAAAAGAAACACAAGAGTAATACCAAGCCTTTAAATTAGCATGGAGCGAAAAAATGCTAACTAATGCTAACAGACTTTTGCACAGCACTCACGGTAGAAATGCCCTTATTACTTATCGTAACTGTACAAACAAGATATCCGATTAAAGCTGAGACTCCACAGATTCCACACATGTAATGTCATCACTGTAGGACCCCGAATTCCTGGAGCTATCAGCCAGAAAAGAGAAAGTAAACAACATCCGGTTTAAAAAATATTACAATAATTACGTCTTACCTTTTTTGATTTGTGATCAAATGTTGTGTTCAATGGAATAAAAACGCAGCTCAAGGTTAATCCAATGTCTTTGTGTCACGTAGAAATGTTTACTGATAATCCATCATCATATTTATGGCAATATACTGGGTATAAAGTTTTGCCGTCCAGGCTTGTACTTTCAGATATGTTTCGTTTGCTTCTCTATTACGTCCGCAATACTAATGTTTACGTGGATCTGGGAACTGCCCATCGATTCTATTGGATGTAATGGTTAAGAAAAAGGTGTAAATCACCCAAATCGACCAATGGGTTCCAGAGATATGGTCCTGCGTAAAGTATAAAGAATGCCAGCCAGCTTAAGTACATTACGCAGCAGACTTTACTTATTGTTTACTACGTAAGGAAGCAGGACCCAGAGCGCACGGAGCACAGAGCGGACAGCAGATAACGGAATTGCAGTTTTATTGCTTATAGATTATCCGAACATTTCAAAGGAGACACAGCCACATTGGATATTAACCTATGGATTAACTACATCATCGTTTTAATGCCATTGAAGACCAGTTTAGACCAGTCAAAGAGGAAGGTGAGCCATGTTAGCCTAGCGCATGTTAGCCTAGCGCATGTTAGTACATAGCGTCACTTGTTTTGATGTACATTTTTATTGGTAACCTCGCTAGTTTGTATCTTTTAGTGTTGAGGTGGGCACCGTTAGATTCTGTGTCTTTACGATCATAAACGATGTGTTGGATGTGCAGCTAGGATAAGTAATAAGGGAGCTAGGAGTGATTTTCGGTGCAGTAATAGGTTATCATTTTTCGCTTGGGGCTAATTCAGAGGCTCACTGTTAGCATTGTGTGTTTTTTTTGAAAAAATAAATGAAAAAGATCAGTTAAATGAGTTTTTTCCCGTTATATGGATATAAAATATTCATAGTTTATTAAATATTAAGTTTCCTTAGACGTTGTTTCCTGCAAATGACGCGATTTAGGGTCCGTGGGGCCTAAGAGGATAACAGAGTATGTTTTTATATTTTATATATATATATATATTTTTTCACAACAGTTGAATTTGCATGGAATGAATACCTATAGTGATAATCAAAGTAATAAAATGATTTTTACAGTGAAAAAGTTCAAATGGAACTGATGGTTCCCATATTACCCAGGGCGGCTGTGGCTCAGTGGGTAGCAAGTTCGAGTCCCACTGCAGTCAGCATGTCGTTGTGTCCCTGGGCAAGACACTTCACCCCAAATTGCCCCTGTGGGGATTGTCCACAGTATTGAGTATGTAAGTCGATTTGGATAAAAGCGTCTAACAAATGACATGTACAGGTGAGTCCGCCTGGACTTTATTTTTCTAAACCTCTCTAAAAAGGTCCAATTTCACTTGTTGTGCATCAATATTGATACAGGGTACTTATTATATGTTATAGTTTGGATTCCTAAAGCTTTTAGTCTACTAACCCATCATTCAAGGGTGGTTTTCACTATAAGTAATGGTTTTTCTTTAGGCGGACATTAGAATTTATATGTTTTTACTATGTTCCATCTGAATTTACTTTGAAATAAAAACATCTATATTGATTCTGACACTTCTACATCCAACTCACAGATGTAACCTTGCTTTGAGAGAAAAGATTATTAATTTACCCCTTTTAGAAGTGAAGATATAGTCTTTGTTGTGTTAGTGGCATTTTCGAGCGTGAAACCTGAAAAACAGGCTCAGGGCTTAAGAGGTTAACATCTTAAGTTTGTATTATTGTAGCATAAGAAAAACAACATGAAAATGATAAGGAAATATATAATATTACTTTTCAATTGAATGCAAAATATCCCTGTCCTCCTGAGATTTTAAAATTGACTTAAATCAAAGTAATATGTAACATTCTAATTTGATAGATGAGGTAGGTAGATATCTTCACACAATTACTAAATGTTATTTGTGACAAATGAAATCATTTTTAAAACCATTTTCTGAATACAAACTGATCAGCTGTTTAAAGTGGACATATTATGCAAATGTCCAGGTTCATATTTGTATTTTTAATAAGTTATGGATGTTAGCCTTTGCAGACCCTTTACATGCACAACAACCTATAGAACACACTACAGAAAAGGGAGAACACAAACAAGCACAATGGGCCTCTTTAATGCGAGAGCAGTTTTTAATAAATAAAAGACACTTTGCTGACTGGGGCTACTAGAGACTGACTCAGATGAAAAAACAAAGAGCAACATTTTGTATGCTGCTTTCTCAGCATTTTTACTAAATGTGCTGAAAACTCAGCTCCATAAGAACAAATTATTTTTACCAATTATATTATATTTTACATTTAATGTAACCTTTAGAAGAAGTGGATCATCAAAGAACAGCTTTGCCTTTACAACACCATTCTGAACCTCACTGAATATTGTTTGGCCGTGCTCAAAATGTGGTTTTGCTCCGTATTTTAGCATTTTCTATAATACTGTTTTGTTTCTTCTGCTGTATATAATGACAACAGATTCATGGTTATAGACTTTCTCTTTGATTTTCTCGATCATAAACGTATGTCTCTATTTGACTGTGCTGTGCGTTTCTCTCCTTCTTCCAGGGGCCGGTGTTTTCTTCCTGTCCTGTTCAGAAGGAGAGCAGATCAGCTTCCTGTTTGACTGCATTGTGAGGGGCATCACCCCCAGCAAGACCCCTCATGGCCTGCGACCTGTCCTGCCAGGTGAACACACACACACACACACACACACACACACACACACACACACACACACACACACACACACACACACACACACACACACACACACACACACACACACACACACACACACACACACACACACACACACACACACACACACACACACACACAAATCCATACACAATATGCCTGCAAAAACTCATGAGGAGCATACAAAACATTCTCAGGAGTATTTCTAGGATATACTAATGTTTCTAGTTGTTTAATAACAAACATGGTGGAATCAGTCACGGTGGTACGTGACTCCGTGACTTCCGTTCTAAAGGTTTACTGCCTGTTCAGTGTGCATGTTTAGCATTTGTGTCAGGCGCCAAGCTAGCAGAATCACAACATGCTTAAAACCCTCCGAGGGTCACCGTTTGGATTCTGGGGTCGTGCCTTTGTGTGTGACTTGTGTGCTATTGTAACGTACTGCTAATTTCACAGGCATTTCTGAAGCCATAAATATGTAGACGGAGGGTTTGGTGACAGATAGAGAAGAGAAAAGTTGTACTGGGCACATTCCAAGGATGTGACAACTTAGAGGAGACTCAGAGACGAGCCCTCCTCTCTGAAATACACACAGGCCTCGTGTTCTTGTCCTGGCTCTGGACTTTTTGCACGTTTTGTTAGGCTAACTTTAGTAATGCTTAAGGTCAAACAGATTAGGTGTTAGTGCCAACATGTCTACAATTACTAGAGTTTATAGTGTAATATAAAGCACAAAGAGACCATTATTCTCCATTTGAAGTCATTAGCTCACTGCACTCAACACTTTTTGCAGAGTCAGTTACTATTTAATAGTTTAATACTGAATATTTTAACTTGCACCAAGTTTTTTTGATAGTACATTTTCTGTCCGTTTGTTTAAGTAGAACATTTTATTTCCTGAGGGAGTTCTCTACTAACAACAACAACAACAACAACAACAACAACAACATGACTATGGCCCTTTCTCATTTCTCGAACTCCCCTCCTCGACTCCTATCCTCGATACTTAGTCCCGCCCACAGGAGATGCGAGCGGAGGAGCCGAGGAGGGGAACCGAGGAGAGAGGAGGGGAAGCAGTAGGCGGTTAGAGAAATGAGAACTCCTCTCCTCTGAGCGGTCATTTTAAAGAGACGTCCATTAATGATGACAGAAGGCAGCAGCCCTCTGTCTGAGGGACAGATGTGTTCATGATGACTTATATATTTACTTTGATTCATTCACAGTGCGGTATAATGAGACAATAACAGGCTACAGATGCGGACACGCACACACACATATATATGTGTATATATGTATATAAATAAATACAATTTCAGAATCAAACAGAGCACTCTCATAACTCGTAACACTATCAGAGACTGGATATACCCCCCCCTCTGGTCGCTACAATGAGGAAAATAAATTACGGGCCAAAAGTTGTATTTACAATTATTAAAAGTAAGCAGAGGACACCAAACCAACAGACCTGTCTGTCCGCTGCATCTAAGCACACACTGTACCACACACACCTACACACTGTACCACATGCACACACACACACGCACGCACGCACGCACGCACGCACATACAGCTCCTAAAACAGGCTACAGCCGTGGTGTATTTTATTGTGAAGCACTGAATGGTTTTAGAAAAATATCGACTCTTTGTTTGTAGATATCTACTACTAAACTAAAGCAAATAAAGAGAGTAGGCCTGTTATACTGAGTGATATATATTATACACACTGCTCTGCTTTCTGCACCTCACAGCTGTTCTCACTGTAAACATCGCGTCGCGATGAAAGCAGTTTCTAAAATAATATCCAGGGGATGCATGCAGAGCTGTCATTGGCTAAGATAAGTCCGGCCATGCGTCACGACTCTTTGAAACATCTCTGTTCCCGGAAATGCATCCACGAAGCAGCCGTGGAGGACCATGGAGGACCCATCAGTGTATCCTCGGTTAGAGCTCCTCCAGAGAGCCTCCTCGATGCTCGATGCTCGGTCCTCGACGTGCATTTAGAGAAATGGGATGTCCTTCAACATGGCGCGCTAAAATTCATTTCCGGGTCACTACCGGAGGACAGAGGAGTCGAGGAGTCGAGGAGGGGGATTTGATTAAATGAGAAAGGGCCCCGGTTACACTGGCTGGAGGTATTCTGTTTCCTCATGAGCATTATTTCTTTTGATATCTCATACTCTGTTTGCTAGTAGGCTATATCCACTTTAAGCCGGAGCCTGCAATTCTGGAGAAAAATGATATTTAAACTCTACATCCACACAAACACCTCGGTCCCATCACCATCAGTTGTCAAGTTTCAGATTGAATTTACAGTCCCCCTCACACCTGCTGCCTAACTTTGGCGGCCATGGCCTTTCTCTTAATGGAATAGTGTTGTGTGGCTCATTGAACTGAACCAAATCGTTTTTATATTCATTCAATATTCATTCATAAGGTTGAAAAAGGAATTATGATTTATAATTATTATTATTATAAAAAAATGGCAAGGTTCACCTGCTATCCTTCCAGTGTACACTTTCCCCCTTCTCTTCAATTCTATCTCTCACACACACACACACACACACACACACACACACACACACACACACACACACACACACACACACACACACACACACACACACACACACACACACACACACACACACACACACACACACACACACACACACACACACACACACACACACACACACACACACACACACACACACACACACACACACACACACACACACACACACACACACACAGCGCTCACTCCTCGTATCTCTGTAATTGTCTGTCATAGGTCCAACAGCTTAAAAAACATATTGTAAAAAGGAAGGCTCTTACCTTTAATTATTTAAATGCCTAGAAACAGTTAGCCGATCAACATGATGACATATTTGCTGGTGTGTGTAGCTCTATAGGTTGATGGTTGAGTGATAATCACTGAGATTGATGGAAAATCATATGGAAAATATTAATAAACAGCATCCACCTTGACAATCTCCCAGATTAATAGTCAGCCACCCTGAACATTTATTCTCAGCCAACCTGCGTCAGCCTGCTGAGGCCCACCGTCACCCCACTGCATTCAGTTCTGTGAAGAAGCTATAATTAGCGTGGAGCTAACATTAGCAAATGTTAGCTGACACCCCACATAGCGTAGTGAAGAAACTTGGCATCTTAGCGTTAGCATATGCTGCTGCGGTCTAGAGGCACAGATGCATGGGTTAGGTTGTTGACACCTACAGTATATACACACACCCTTACCCACTGCTCAGACACACACTAGCAAACACACGCACACTATGTATATATAGCAGGCATTACGTGTGTAATTGGCAGGGTTTCACACTAAATTGACGTTCCAACAGATAGCCACGGCGCCTTTAACCTCCAGGGAGATGTTAAATTTACAAGCGGGTATAACAGTTGGACACGCACGCGCGCACGCACACACACACACACACACACACACACACACACACACACACACACACACACACACACACACACACACACACACACACACACACACACACACACACACACACACACACACACACACACACACACACACACACACACACACACACACACACACACACACACACACACACACACACACACACACACACACACACACACACAGCGTCTTAAAAAGGAGGCTGATGCATTGCATACAGTAGCACAACATTTCTGTCCTTAAGTTTCCTTTCGTATTGAGATACAAAAGAGTTTTCTGGCCTAATGTTGTTGTTTTCTGAAAGACATTGAAGGACACGTTTTCATATTTATTGCCAAAATGAATAAATTGTGACTGCCCTTGAAATGTTGCTACTATCTTTGTTCACACCATCACAATTGCAGTGAATACATTCATTCCAAAGTTGATTTGGACTAAAGTCAAAGTAACATCTTCAGTACACAAAAGATCCTTCAGTAGCGAGCTTTACTTTTTAACATTAACTTTAGAAATATAAGAATTTGTTCTCAAATGTTAACTCACTTCTTTATTCAGAAAAGATGATGGACAGGGGGAAAACAGTTTGAATGCACAGAATGTGTGCATTTAACCGGGTCTGGTCTTCATTTGTTTTGCTGAAACATTCTGAATGTCTTACGTTTTTGTTCTCTCTTTTTTTGTGTGCTCGCTATATGAAATGTAGATCCCAACGCTGATCCAGCATCAGCAGAGGAGCGTCTCAGCCTGGAGGCGTCCGAGCTGGAGAAGAGACTCAGCATGTTGTCTCAATGCAGCCTAGCCAGCAGCACAGGTACGTTATACTGGTAAATTCACCCTATAGGTTATATATCCAATATACAACTCATGAGCACTCTGTAATATTAATAACACAAATAAAATACTTTGTTTAGCAACTCTAATGCAAGAAAATTAGCATGGAGTTCTTTACATTAAGGGAACATTGAATGATCATACCAATACTAATTAGCACCTAGGTTTCTGACTCTATACTTAAAAACACAACATAACCTACTTTACTCGACTTACGCAGACTGCTCTTGACATCAAAGTCATATTTTGTTCAGCCTGCTCACAATGTCCTTCCTTGAGTGTAAACTCACAGTGGCTCCTGTAATGTATCAGAGGGATATACTCATCATTTCAGGACCTTCAGATGCTGATGCAGTTTAGGTCTGGAGTATGCTATCATACAGGCATTTTTAATTGACACTCTGTGTGGGCTAAGCATACAAAGTTTTTGTCATAACTACGTGTGTATGAATCATCATTGGTGAAGTTTAGAGGCTCAAAGGACACATGATTCATTTTTACAGATTGAACAGCTTACAGAACATTTCTGAAAAAAACAACTCCATGATTTCTGCCTTTATTGCAAAATAATTGAACGGTAGAAAATGAGAGCCGTTGACTGTTTTCAAATTGTCATAATATTGTGTACCCAGTGCTTAGTTAGGTACACAATTTACATATGAATTATTAAATACTCAGAACATCGTAGTTAATCATTTGGTTGGTGACTGATTAATGTCTTTCAGTGTGTGTTTGTGCATATTGGGTAATCAGGATCTAATCATTGTCTCTCTTTCTTCAGCTTCCACTTACAGCTGCAGCACATCTGTTGCCGGAGACGACCAAAGCAGCATCTCCAGCTCCTCTTCCAGCCAATCAGATACAAGCTACGGCAGCAGACTTTCCTTTAGGGCGGAGCCGTTAGCTCGACTGCACATCTCCACGGATACGGCCTCCAGCTGCTCCACGCTGAAGGCCCTGAGCAGCTCTGATGACCGGCTGTTCGCTGCTGTGATGGGGATCTCCGGTCCCCGCCCCCCCTCCGCCCAGCTCCACCTTCGGGGTCTCAATGACAGTGGACGGCAGAGCTCATTGGACAGTGGGATTGGGGTAGCAGCAGGAAGCCAGTCCTCTTACTCGGGGAGCTACTCCTCATACACCGGGAGTCTGGACATGGCCAGCCAGGGCGGGGAGGGGGAGTTTGGCTCTGTGGGCAGCTTACCTGCTCATCTCCCTTCTTCACCTCCTCCTTACCTTCCTTCTTCACCTCCTCCTCCTCCTCCACCTCCCATCTCTCCTCCTCCTTCTTCTCCTTTTCAGACCACCCTTACCCCAGAGCCTGCTTCCTCCTCCTCGTGCCCTTTCACCTCCAGATCTAGCTCTCGTGCGTCCCAGGGACACAGCGAGGACTATCAGATCCCCAGCCTGCTCCGCCTGTGGTATGACACCCCCAGGAGTCTGCTGCAGAGCCTGTCCCTGAGGGAACCCCCCCTCCAACAAGGTCCCCCTGAGCTGGGCCGGGACAGCAGGAGAGGTGTGGAGGCCAGGGGAAGTCAGGGTCAAAGGTTGACTAACAGCCCACCAGGAGGCAGGGCGCAGCGTCAGGCCATGATGCAGCGCTCACACTCCTGGGGCAGCGAGAGGGCGCCCCCTGTGGAGGGTGAGGGGGAGTCTACACCGAGACCCCTGCTGCCGCCTGGAGGCTCTGTTAGTGGAGAAACTCAGGTAATATCACACTCTCAAATCAATAAACCAGTCAGACAATTTAGTAGATTATGACACATCAGGGGGAGCATCGTTAAATAATGTATGATGTGATGTTTGAAATGAAAACCCCTCTTTGTGAAGTGGATCATTTATAAATAATTCACAAATATCTCTGTCAGTGGGAGCAGAGAACATCCTCTTTTAAAAACATTCCCCTAACACTAGAGGCAAAAACTGAGGCGATTTGGTTAATCACATTATAATTCAGTGGGTTAGGGTTAGGGTATACTTTCTCGTTCGCACAAGATACTTTCTTATGGTAAAACACATCGAACTGCCCGATTATTAAGGCCATATTATTAGTTTTATGAAGAATATGTCTGGTCGCCAGGGTGTGTGTGTGTGTGTGTGTGTGTGTGTGTGTGTGTGTGTGTGTGTGTGTGTGTGTGTGTGGTGTGTGTGTGTGGGCATTTGTTTATGATAGTGTCGTTCGTTCCGGTGCACTCCGGCAAGACTATAGCACTACATCGAGATTAAGATTAAACGAATTTCTTTCACTTGGGACTACACATATAACTATAGAGAACCAGATGTGTGGAAATTACTGTTCATGGTAATTTGAAAACAAATGCCGGTGTCGGACACACACAAACACACCGAACGCACACACACAGAGCAGAGCTGAGCACAAACACACACACACATCATGCGCCCTGGTGACAGGGGCGGTTCTAGGGGGGGCCAGGGGGGGGGGGAAGTGCCCCCCTAACACTTACCTCTGACCCCCCCTGTGGCCCCCCTAACAATGAAAAGTTTATTTATTTATTTTTTAAATGTATATTTTCTGGTACTCGGTTTGCCAAAAACCGCAGGATTTTGTTGCTGTAATGTGAGATTGTGCAGACACCCTTATGTAAAGTAGAGATGTAACTGTTCATTGCCTTTATTTTTATATAAATATGGTGTTAGTGCAAACATTGCACTATAACTTAAGCTGAAGCTAACAGTAATAAGATCTATCTGAAATAAATAAGTGTACTGAAACAAATACCAATTACTGTATTGCATTGTTTTCTTATGCGCAATTACTTCATACTGTCTAGTTCTCTTTTTCGTCCTGCATTTATTGTGCCCCCCTCAGAAAATAACTGGCCCCCCAGTGGCCCCCCCAGTCAAATTGGTCTAGAACCGCCACTGCCTGGTGACCGGACATCTCCTTCATAGAACGAGTAATAGGGGGAATAATCGGGCAGTTCGATGTGTGTAGAGCAGTGGCGTAGCCAGGAATTATTGTGTGGGTGGGCCTGGAGAAATGTAAGTGGGCCAGGGGGAGACATTAAGTGTGGGGTCTGAGCTGAAACTTCGTTAATGATTGTAATGATTTTTTAATGCACCAATAGAACTTAAGCATACATTAGCAGTGAAAACAAAAACATAGGCACGGCGGCCTCAGAATGTGTGTAAAACTGACATCCACATAGGGATGGCTATCGTTAAGGCTTTAACGGTACTACTACTTTTATCGATAGCGCTTACGCTTATGCTCCAGGTTCAGTACCAACCACATCATAAAGTACGCGGACGATACAGCAGTGGTGGGACTCATCAGGGACAACAACAAACAGGCATAGGGAGGAGGTGAAACATCTGACAGACTGGTGTAACACCAACAACCTGATCCTGAATGTCGATAAAACAAAAGAGATGATTGTCGACTTCAGGAACAAAAAGCACCCACCACTCCACATCAACGGCACAGCAAGTGAAGACTACAGGCAGCACCAAGTTCCTGGGGGTGCATATCACAAGCAGTCTGACCTGGTCCACTCACACTACATCACTATTTAAGAAGGCACAGCAGCGCCTACACTTCCTGCACAGCTCCCCCCTCCCATCCTCACCACGTTCTACAGAGGAACCACAGAGAGCGTGCTGACCAGCGGCATCTCCATCTGGTCGAGAGACTGCAACGCCAAAGACTGGAAGTCTCTGCAGAGAGTGGTCAGGACAGCAGAGAAGATCATCGGAGTTTCTCTCCCTCCCATCAGAGACACCGCTCAGAAACGCTGCCTAACAAAAGCCCAGAACATTTTTAAAGACCCCACTCATCCTCACCATGCTCTGTTCTCCCTGCTGCCCTCCGGCAAGAGATTCCGCAGCATTAAGAGCAGAACAGCCAGATTCTGCAATAGCTTTTTCCCCAAGCCATCAGACTGCTGAACAGCAAGCAGACCAGTAACATAAAGATTACATTACGCTGTGTAAAGGGCACATATTTGTTATATAGTATGTCTATTTTATTTATATGTATAGTAAGTCTTTATATTTTAAACGCACACTTTATCTTTAATTGTATCAGCACCACGTCACTATTATTTATTTATATGTACAATTTTAGCAAGTTTTTATATTGTCCTGTTCCTGTAAGCCAGTACAACGAAATTTCGTTTTAATAGTACACTCTGTGTCTTGTTGAAATGACAATAAAGTATGTCTATGTCTATGTCTTATCGATCCGGTCCTTTAACATTACTTTTATCGGTTCTTTTGGAGAAAAAAAGAAGGTAAACTAACTAAACAAATTGTGAACAAAACTAACATTGCTTTTTATTTAAATTAAATACATAATATTTCACATCAAAGAAACAACAATGTTTTAACAAATCATATTAAATAATGTGATGACAGAACTGTAAACAGAATAGCTGAAACTTTAACAAAATAAATAACTCAGTTTCCTCTAATCATTAACCCATGTTTGTATAATGTAGTTAACTCGGTGTGTCGCTGCTAGCAAACATAACACCTGACGTGGAAACGTTCCTCGTGGATGGGGCTACAGAGCTACTAGAAAGACAGTGGAACCCGGTGCATTCCTCCGTCTGGATGTGGAGCACTTTTGCTAAATGTTTAGACAAATTGCTCGTGTTACCGCCCTCACATGATAAACTCTTATTCCACTTTTGATAACGAGTATTGTCCACATAGACACGGCTATAGTTTAACCACACCTCGGAGCGCGTTCTCTCCGCCATCTCCTCCGTGTGTGTGTGTTGCTGCATGTTGTAGCAGCTGCGTGTGTGTAAACTGCCCCGCCCCCTCTCACACAGACGGGGGCGAGATCTCTTAAACGGAGTTGGCGACACTTAAACTGCAATGTAATGTTTGTGTAGCAATAATACATACAACATATATCGGGGGCACAGGTTGTTTATCCTTGACAGTCGCACAATGGGCACACACTGAGTGTTTTCATATTCAGCAAATGTGTACACGCTAAACTGCAGACCTCAAGATGAAATAATACTTTCATTCACTCACGGCAAAAGTTACTTTACTTACTATAAAAACTCACGGTAAAAAAATGCACTCCCTATTCCATTGTCATGAAGGTGGAATCTAACTATATCCAGAATACGTTTTATTGGATCCAGGCAAGAAAGATGTTTATTTCTGCTGTAAAGTTGGGCATTTTAACATGGGGGTCTATGGGAATTGCTCCTTTTTGCATCCATCCCCTGTCGGCCACTAGATGAACTGCAGTTTGTGGCACTTCCTTCTGGGCTTCCCGGCTCTGCGCTATGAAGCGCTGATTGGCTGTGGGTGGGCCAGACGTGCATGTGGGTGGGCCCAGGCCCACCCGGGCCCACCCACAGCTACGCCGCTGGTGTAGAAGTGTGTGTGGTTGAACGTAGCAGCCTCGATCTCTTATCAGCTGTTCTAATGAAGGGAAACACAGTGAAGTAAACAGTAAAAGGCACCGCTCTTTGCAGCTGGTGCTGCTCTTCTCAGATTCTGCTGAGTTACACGTTACTGCCTCCAGTGCCCTGTACGACGAAGCCAGTTCAACAGACCCTGGATATGTTTGAGGTTTAAGTAATCCTAACAAACGCAATCTCGCTAAGTGGTCCTACGAAGCTGGTTATCAACTCAGTAAATCAACCAGGGTTTCTCTGTCCGGCTGAGAGCGTGTTCACGTGAAAGGGACGGGATTACCAACATTTGACCAATCACAAACATGGAGACGCGTGCTGACAGCGCAGCGTCATACTTCATGAATGAATAGTAAACAGCAAATCCTGCTTCGTAGTACAGGCCACTGGTGCGTTCATGAAGTGAAGGAGGTTTTCTTTCTATAAAACAGCTGCGGGCAGCAGATACTGTGAGAGTCACGGACAGGAATTCATAGATCAAAGCAGACTGGTTTACAGACTCTTCTGTTTTGCGAATCCGGTGCTTAAACAAATAGCTCTAAATCCCTGGCCAAAATGCCTCTAAATGAAGTCCGAGTTTGAAATATATCTCAAATAATGTATGCACTGCCATTTCCCCAAATAAACATAACAGTCTGCAATGAAACGGTTGTCTCCACTTCCTACTTGGCGCACCGGTAATTTTCTCGGGCGAACGAGAAACTAACAAAATACTTTCTCGAGATAGTATTTTGTGCGAATGAGAAAGTATATTGTGCGCACGAGATACTTTTTTTTTTCTCCATGAACCTTTAGGGGCTCCGCATTTATGAAATTAAACCCTTTTTTTTAATGCTAATATCTTTCTACATCTCTTGGGTTTAATCCCACGGAAGCTAATTTATTCTTCATGTTTCTGCTTCTGTTTATTGGGCCCACAGTGGTTTTTCTTACATTGTAATAATAAACGAGGTCTTATGCAAATACAGCTATAGCCAGGGTTGGGAGGGTTACTTTGTAAATGTAATCAGTTACTGATTACTGATTAAATGGCTCTGAAAGTAATCCGAATACAGTTAGAGTTACGTGTCTTAAAAAAGTAACGTAATCAGATTACTTTTAGAGTACTTTTGGATTACTTTCTTTTTCCATCACAGATGGGTATGTTTTGGTGAACAGGAGACACAAAAAGCAAAAGGAAACTGAACGTGTTTTTACTGTGTTAATGGCTTATCAAGAGCACAACTGAAACATCACATCTGAAACGATGTAACAACATAATACACTTTTTGGGGATGCAGCTTGGGATGTGAGGAGTGAGGGACACGGCTTTGAACGGGCGTGTCACCTTCTGTCCTGCCAGTGTTGGCAGGACATGAACTAAAATGTCGAACTCGGACTTCATTTTAAGGACATTTCGGCCAGGGGTGTAGAGCTATATTTGTTTAAGCACCGGATTGGCAAAACAGGAGAGTGTGTGCACCAGTCTGCCTTGATCTATGAATTCATGTCCCTGACACTCACAGTATTTGCTGCCCGCAGCTGTTTTATAGAAGGAACACCTCCTTCACTTCATGAAATCTCTGCAGCACCAGGAGGCAGCGGGAGGGTTAACTCAGCCTCTGAGAAGACGAGCGCGCCGCGCAGTGCCTTTCACGCACCGCCTTTCACGCACCGCCTTTCACGCACCGCCTTTCACCGCCTTTCACCGCCTTTCACGCACCGCCTTTCACGCACCGCCTTTCACGCACCGCCTTTCACGCACCGCCTTCACTATGTATACCTTCAGAAATAATCATTAGTAAGGCTAAAGAGCGACTGCAGGCTGATGAGTTTTAACCACACACACCTATACACACACACACGCGATTTAAACGCAAACTTTTGTTCCTCCATGTTTCGAGCGAGCGGACCCGCGATTTTTTTTCAAACGCTTTTTTGGTCCATCTGTGTCGGCTCTAATGATTCGAATCGGCTGTACCTACTAATGAATATTACATGGTGAGAGGAAATCTTTCCACCAATAATTCCAATAAGTAATCCAAAATGTATTCACTTCAGGTTTACGAAAGTAACTGTAATTACTGTTACTCGTTTTTCAAATGTAACGCGAGCTGAATACAGTTACTTGATTTTTGTATTCTGATTACGTAACGCCGTTACATGTATTCCATTACTACCCAACCCTGGCTATAGCCTACCTTTGTGCTAACGAGTCACAATGAGCTCCTCCGTAGACGTGTGGTTTGGATGTAGAGATTGCTGAGGTTATCGAGTCGATGATGTCAGAGATGTTTAGCTGTATTCGAATCAAGGCATGTCGGGACACCATAGACTGTGGGTGTTTCTCAATCTCGAGTACGCTTGCTTGGTAGCACATGTCTTCCGAGCGTCTTGCTTCAGAAGCAGCCTCGACATTTCTCCAAACGAAGTACGCCGGGCTCGGTAGAATTCCAAGTATGCTGGACATTGGAACAGTACTTCGGCGGCACTCAATGCTTGAAATAGTGGCTCTGGAGCAGCTTTACTCGACATTGAGAAACACCCTGGCCATTTCTCAATCTCGAGGATGCTGGCTTGGTAGTCGCAAGTATGCTTCCAAGCCACGGCTTCGGAAAACGAAGAAGAATGGAAACAGGCTATCAAGTGTGCCACTCTCTCTAACTGTTTCAACATAAACTGTACCGAAAATAAATACCTCACGATGTCTATCTAATTATGAACTTGCTTTACTTTCACGGAACATATTTACCATATTTACCAACACATATTCTACGCCACTACATACTTACATTTAAATGTGTGCTGCGTCAGTTCAGCCATTCTCCGCAAGGGTTTTTGAAATTGGTCCGTGCGCAAAGCATTGTGGGGATTTGTGGGGATTACCCATGTGCAGCCTCGAAATTTCCCCCAATCCAAGGACTCGGCCTCGGTGGAATTCCAAGTATGATGGAGATTGGAACAGTCCTTCCGCGGCACTCGATGACGTAGCATCCTTGAAATATTGTCTTGGAAGCCAGTATCCTCGAGATTGAGAAACGGCCCCTGTATGCGGGACACGCTGCTGAAAACACTAGTAGGCTATAGAGTGGCGAAGTCCCGACCATCTACTCCATGGGACCTTATTTCGGAAAAATTATGTAGTGAAGTGAATGGGGAGAGAAAACGTATCTTTCGATCCCGTTTGAATTGTGCCACGAATTACACATATGATGTTTGTCAAAAAAGTCACAGTGTGTCATAAAACTGTTGAAATATAAGACTAGGAAAAATACGCAACTAGAAAGACTACACATCCCAGAATCCCGGTCCCGCATGCTGGCTCTTACGGAACCGACTAACTCCCCTTTTGTACAGCTCTCAACATGCCCAGACTTTTTACCTCGTTTAATACTTTTCGCCTCATTCTGAAAGAAAGAAGTGAAATGTGCCAACGTGACGGCCGTCTTGGTGTGTGGTGCGAGACAGGAGATGTAGTTACTTCACAGTTTTACGACACATTTAAAAAATGTTGACTTGCAAAATTATCTTTTAAATTGTCAAACATCATATGTCTAATTCGTGGCACAATTGAAACGGAATCAAAAGATAATCTTTCTCTCCCCATTGACTTCAATACATAATATTTCCGAAATAAGGTCCCCCGGAAAGGGAGGGACTTCGCCTCTCTATCTGGAAGAACTATCTTGTGTTGTTTGCTCTCAAATTGCTTACATGTTTCTACAGTACTAGATATTGGAGCACCTCTGTTTTTTCAGCATGCTAGATTTACATTTGTACTTTTGACTTGGAATAAAGAGGATCTTTATTTGAATTCAGTCTTAGGTACATTGCCAGGTCAAAAAGAAGGGGCATAAGGTTTATAATAATACTGAATAGAGCTAACCTGTGCTATGTTGTTTTCATGAACATGCATTTCAAAACTTCAGTTCCCAAGTTCCAAATACATAGGAAGCACAACTAACACAGTAGCCTGCTAGAAAGGAAATATAACAATAATGTGTGGAGCTGCTCTTTGATGTCGATACGCTGAAAACTTGAATGAGTTCTTCCTCGGCCTATGCTACCCTCTTCCACCAATTTTTATGAAAATGTAGTTGTTCCGTAATTCAGCTTGCTTCCAGCAACGAAGCAAAAAAAAAAGAATCTTCTTGGTGGAGATACTAACACAACAAGACTTATGGCACATTTCCACTGCAGCGGGGTAGCCCCGTTTAAGCGTCCTCGCTCAGGCCTCGGGCTGCCTCGCTGGCCGTCCGAGGCAGTGACGCATTCCCATTACAGTTTAGGACCTGGGGTAGCAACGCAGTGTAGGCGGGGCGATCGGCTTTTTTTTCACATTTCGAGTTGTTCCGTCGAGCTCCCGCTGGATTTTATCATCCCCAATGAGATGTAGGAACGTCGTCACCTCCTCGGTCGACCACGGTGTGCTTTTCTTTGACGTTGCCATTTTTGTAGCTCCTCCGTTTACAAAAATGCTGTGTATAAAAATGCTGCAAGCTTGCTTCTAGATATATATGCGACGCTAGGGATGATCTCGCGCGCGATCTTGTGACGATTCTCTCTGACCAATCAGCAGTCGAGAGTGTTGACGTCACTAGTTCAGCCCTGGCCCTGGCCTGATAGAACCACGATTTTATGGGGCCGGAAAAAGAGGGAAAAAGTACCCGCTAGCCGGTGCTACGCTATATGGAAAGGCCACCAAAAACTGGCCTGGCCGCTTGAGGACGATTAAGGACGCTTAAATTGGGGCTACCCGCTGCAGTGGAAATGCGCCATAAGAGTACTAAGGCATGCTAGCTGTGTTGTAAGGCTTGTACTTAGCTAAAAGCCCTCCTGTGGCTAACATGCACAAATACTTACGAGCTAATAATACTAATACGAGCGGAGCACATTTTCTCATCCGCCTCACGGAGCGTGGAAAGTGAGGGGCAGGGCTGCCTCTCTTCCGTCGGCGTGGATAGGAGGTTTACCTGTGCACCTGTGCTGTTGTGGGGAGGTTTTTCCCGGGAAGTCGCGGAGAGACGGAGCGGCTGCACGTTGTTGCTTGGGCCCCCTTTTTCCACCTGCCCAGTTGTGCTGTGGCGGGGACCTGCTTCCACTTGTCGTGTGCTGCTGTCCTGGCGAGATTTTGCCCCGGGGGGCGTAACGGAGAGACCGGAGCGGCTTTGCGTTCGGGCTGCGGCCTGCTTTACACCTGCTGTAGTTGAGGCCTGTATCCACCTGCTCCACCTGTCGTGCTCTACGGTGCCGAGGACGTTTTACCACGGGGATATCGCGGAGAGACCGGAGCGCCACTACGCCTCGAGCTGGTCCTGCTTCGCCTATCCTGCTGTACTGAGGAGGTTCTGCACCGGGGATATCGCGAGGAGAACGGAGCGCCTCCACATTTCGGGCCTGCTTGCACGCCTATCCGGATGCTGTGCTGGTCTGGGAAAATGGCCCATATCGTGATTCTACTGTGCCTGTTAACTCTTTTGGACTATGAGAAGATCTCTAGTCATTCTGAGGAGTCTACTGGATTCAGGTCTGTTCTGCCACCCGCAGTGGGCATCCCCTGCAAAGGTTCGGATGTGTTGCTCAAACAATTACCGGTTGCCTTGTCACAGTCAATCTGCTCGACAAAATATGTTTGTCTTTTTTGTTTTCCTGCGATGAAGGTTCTTCAGGACTACTTCTTAAGCTCTAATCACACTCTCGCAGACTTTTCCGGTGTTTCTAAATTAGATGACAATGTATGTGTGTCATTTAAGAGGAAAAGATGCCTGTTTTTGTTGTTGTTATTACTGTCAGGAAATGTACAACCTAACCCTGGTCCGCCCAGTAGTAGTAGTCAGATCGCTACTCCTGCTGATTTTAAAGCTAGGTCTGGGTTGGGTTTCATCCACTTGAATGTGCGCAGTCTGTTAGGTAAACTAGATTTTGTCCGTATCTGGGCAAAATCGACTGACGCTGACGTCATTGTCTTATCTGAAACATGGCTAAATAAGTCTATTTTGGCCTCTGACATTGCCTTAAATGGTTTTAATGTGTATCGTACCGACCGGCCTAATAAAGGTGGTGGCGTTGCAATTTATGTTAAGAATAAGTTCAGTGTAACCACATTAGTTTCCAAATCGATCAGTAAGCAATTTGAATTTTTAGCCTTAAATATAGAAGTGGCAAAGGGTCAACAGGTCATGGTAGTGAGTTGTTACAGACCCCCCTCAGCTGTCAAAGACTCCTTGTCTTCACTAGCAAATCTTTTATCACAACTAGACTACAAGGAAATAGTCCTACTTGGAGATTTTAACTGGGACTGGTTAACTGCAGTGTCAGAGGATTTTAAAAACCTTTGTATCTCATTGAATGTTACTCAGATTGTGGACAGTCCTACTCGCCCAAATATTAAGTCCCCTAATAAATCCTCCCTAATTGATCTTATTTGAATTAATGTTCCCCATAAATATTCATCTGTGGGAGTATTTGCAAATGATCTGAGCGATCACTGTGTTGTAGCCACAATTAGGGACACTAAGGTCCAAAAGGTTAAACCTCGCATTATCATCAAGAGAGACAAAAAACATTTTGTGGAGCAGGGGTTTTGTGGCATGATCTGTTTGATTTTGATTGGGGTAAAATCGATCTGTGTGCTGATGTGGAAACCGCATGGTCTTATTTTTATCTTGGTTTTATGGAGATCATTGATAGACATGCACCCCTGCGTACATTTAGAGTAAAGGGACGAGACAATCCTTGGTTTTCTGCTGAGCTGTCTAGTCTCCTTCACGAGAGAAACAAGGCCTGGGCAAAGGCTAGGAAATCAGGCTCAGAGGTAGAGTGGCTGCGTTTTAGGCAGCTAAGGAATAGCTTCACTTCAAATGTCAAAAGTGCAAAGTCGAAGTACTATTTGTCAGTTACCACAGAAAACCTAAATAATCCTAGGAAATTTTGGAAAGCAATAAAATCGATATCAACCGGTTGAGATCCGTAATGAGCTACCTCCGTGCCTTACCACAGCATCTGGCTCTATATCGGACAGGGCTACTATGCTAATTGCTTTAATGAGGCATTTTGTGTCCTGCGGTTCTCTATTTGATTCTGTCACTAACTCTGCTTCTGTAAACACCACAGTATGTGACTCTGAACAACGTGGTCTGGAAAACCCTTTCAGTTTTACCCCTTTTACTGTTGATGTTGTTCATGAAGCCTTATCTAAGCTAGATCCTAGGAAACCGGCTGGCCCAGACAACTTAGAACCTTTCTTTTTAAAGATAGCTGCAGATTTTATTTCTCCACCTCTTACTTCTCTTTTTAACCTCTCCCTCAGCACAAACACAATTCCAAAAGTATGGAAGTCTGCTTATGTCTTACCTTACTGAAAGGAGGGGAGGCAACTATTTTAAATAACTATAGGCCAATCTCTAAATTGTCAGTTCTGGCTAAGGTTCTTGAACGCCTAGTGAGTGAACAGGTAAAGGAGTTTTTATGTACAAATTACATCCTGTCTAAACATCAGTCAGGCTTCAGAAAGAAACACAGCACCATCACTGCGACAATGAAAGTGGTGAATGACATTACTAGCATTTTACATAATAAGCAGAGTTGTGCAGCTCTGTTTATTGACCTTTCCAAAGCGTTTGACACCGTTGATCATTGCATCTTAAAGCAGAGGCTACTCAGTATTGGCATATCCAGCAATGCAGTGGGGTGGTTTGTGAACTACCTCTCTGAAAGGTCCCAATGTGTTCATTTTGATGGACTGTCTTCTGAGTGTTTAAACATTTCTAATGGTGTACCACAAGGTTCTGTTTTAGGACCACTTTTATTCTCCATATATATTAACAGCGTAGGTGATAATGTGGATGAAGCTACTTTACATTTTTATGCGGATGATACTGTGATGTATTGTGCAGGTCCCTCCATTAAAGAGGCTGTTGTTAAATTACAGGCTGTTTTTAACATTATTCAGACTCAGTTCTCTGAATTAAAGCTTCTTTTAAATGTTGATAAAACCAAGGTAATGCTCTTTTCAAAAGCAAAAAAGACACCAGAGCCTGTTTTAGATATTGTAACTACGCAAGGAATACAACTTGAAGTGGTTACCTGTTACAAATACCTTGGTATCTGGCTTGATGATTGTCTCTCTTTTAAACTTCATGTCAATAACCTGCTAAAAAAAACTGAGGGTTAGGCTAGGGTCTTCTACAGGAACAAGTCCTGTTTCTCGCTTGAGGCCAGGAAAAGGCTAGTCACTGTGACCTTTTACCTGTGCTGGACTATGGTGTTCTGGTCTATATGAATGCACCTGCCAATTGCCTGGTCAAGTTAGATGCTGCGTATCACAGTGCACTGAGATTTGTGACAACTGTAAAGCATTAACCCATCACTGTACCCTGTATGCAAGGGCTGGTTTGCTTTCACTAACTGTACGGAGGCTCAGTCACTGGTACATTTTTATATATAAAACCATGTCAGGGAACTTACATCTTACATCTGCCCCTGATCTCACGGGAAAATTGTAAGTGGCTACTGCCTGAGATCGAATGCTGTGGTTTTATTAAATGTGCCAACTGCTAGGACTGTCTTAGGGAAGACAGCTTTTAGATGCGCAGCTCCTCTGTCTTGGAATAGTCTGCAAATTAAATGGAAACCTGAACAATCTGGTGCCACTAAATGTTTTTAAGCCGGTTGGATGCTACTCAATCGGATAGCTATTGGTACCTGTTATGTGGATTAAGTTTGTAAATGATGCTGTATGATGTCCTTTGTGTTCTATTTATGTTTTTATGTTTCATGTGGAACTACTTGAGCAGTCTCCCTTGGAAAAGAGATCAATGATCTCAATGGGATTTTATCTGTATAAATAAAGGTTTGAAATGTGAATGAAATGAATACTTACAAAGATGACTCAAACATTTGAAATGTTAGGTGCGGCGGTGCTTTGAGCCTAATGCTAATGATGTTAAGAGATAACATCATTGCATTAGAGTTTAGCATGATGACGGCCCTAGATGAAAGTTAAAGGATCAGTTGTTGTTCAGTTTGGAAAACCAGTCGACAGTCAGAGAAGAACCATAGAGCTACGCGGCTAACATGATTACAACTGTAGAAGACGAAATCTGGAATGTATAGCTCAATGCCCATATAAAACCTATATTTAGAAATAAAGGAATGTTTTCTTCCCTAAGGTATCCATGTGTAGCCTACATTAATTACTCACCCTGTGTTGAATTATTATGTATAATAAGATAGATCTTCCTCGAAATGCTTCAAGGGCGAACTTTCAAAACACTTTAAATCCTTTTGCCCAACAAGGCCTGAAATAAGAATCTGCATTCAGCATGACAGTATGGTAAGCTGCACCCTGTGAATAGTTATTCAAATAACATATCAAGGTGAGTTGAAAAGCAAATACTAATTTGTTGAGGCTTGTCTAGTTTTTTAGTCTACAACTGAATGAGAGTATTTCTAAACTTTGTAATCTTTGAAGTTTCTTCAGCAAATTGCCCATTAAGTGGTTTAGTCAGCTTTGTTGAGCTGTTATTTTAACTTCTGCCTTTGCCATATAGCATTTTTGTAGAAGGCAATTATTCAGCTTCACACACACACACACACACACACACACACACACCCACACACACACCACACACACACACACACACAACACACACACACACACACACACACACACACACACACACACACCACACACACACACACACACACACAACACACAACACACACACACACACACACACTCTTCTGCTTGCAATTCAGCTAATGACTCTCTAGGGTGCCTTTGTGATATTGTGTTTCATAGGCAATGCCTCACTGGCTCGTTGGGGATGTTGAAACAACTGCAGTGCTTACCACAGGGGTAGAAAAGCGGTAAACGCAATCATTCTGCATAACATAAACATGCTATTATTCTGGGTATAATATGGAGGTACAACACATTTGTAAACTTGCTTTTAAGACCATACATGACTCATACTGTACTGCGATGTAATGTGAAGGCTTCCATCACAGCTTTTCCTTCCATACGGACTGTTTAGCCTCCAGTCCAACAATCAAACACCAGACTAAGAAAAAAAGTGAGGTGTGGGTTTACATCAAAAACCTGTCCAGAGCCAGTTTTGTATTCCCTTTGATACCTTTGTCTGAAACCCCAAAAGCCCTCAGAAGAGATTTCGACACATTATATCTAATTTATTTTTTGATGGGTTGTGAGAAGCGCTTCCTCCCTCATAGTGAGGGAATTATCAGGAGCAGGAGTGGAAGCAGCGTGTCTTGTTATTCCTGACAGCTTGTGTAGGAGTGTGTGTGTTCGTTATACATCATGTTTATACCGAGAAGAGAGATTGAGAGTGAAAGGGGACGGAGAAAGTTTAATGAGTAGTGATGAAACGGACGGAAACCTTCAGAGAGGAGAATCCTGTTGTATGAAACAATAATGAATTCCTTTATTCATCATCTCTCAACTCTGTAGTGTCAGCTGTTCAATGATGCAAAAAGCGCGAATCCTTCATGTCGGGTAATGAGACGATGCCCCAGTCCACAAGTTGTATTGTGTGCTTTGGGACAACATATTCCTGAGGCACGAGCCTTCTGCATATTAGCTGTATTGGGAAGTAGGAAAAAAGACGCGTTGTCAAATATATCTCATCTCAGACCAGCCTTTTATTTTGTCTACCTCTCAAAATGTTCGTTCTGTCATCTTGGCTCTATATCAAAAATGTTTCTTCATCTCAAGCCCTTGCTCTTCCTTGTTTACCTTATCAGTCTTCTTCAAAGCCTCTCGGTCTCTCTCCATACCTAATTTCTCCCCAGTTTGAAAATGTTTTCTTGTAGCCATGAACGTTGAATGTTTCAGTTAAATTCAATTAACATGCTAAACTCTTTTCTTTCTAGAGCGGTCATGGTTTGGAAAACTACATTACACCAGAGCAGTGGCGTTCAGCGAGGAACAGATGCTTGAGTCAGGTAACAATGTGTTGTGTTATTGGATCCAGGAGTTGGAAATAAGAAGCTTCTATAGGCTTAAAACAGGACTATTTAGCATTTTGAAATAAGAAATAACACACTCTTTGCGCTTTATTCATGAAAAGTGTTATACATATACAAACATATATGAAATAATAGTTGTTATTTATTGTCTAGGTTGCCAGATCACCATCAAGCCCCTCACCTTCTGCAGATACACAAGGTGTGTTTGTGAATGCAACAAGTTTGGCTGGGTCTAATAAGTGATGGAAAGTAACACAGTGAATTCGAATATCTTTTTTAAAGCATACTGTACTTTACTTAATTAAATACTATGTCATGACTATTTTGAACTATACTATGTCTTTCTGTTTTGGACAAACTGTATTATTGACTTTTTCATGATAAACTAAATTATGACCTTTTTTGTCATACTATATTATTATATCCTGTGTAGTTTTTTCTAATATTTTTGACATACTGTCACATATGTGTTATTTTAGGTATTTTTGCAAAAATGGTAAACATACTATACTATGTTGTTTTCTTGTAGATCTGTACTATATTATGCTTTTCTTTCTCATATTTACAACATACTTTACTATGCAGTTTGTCATTTTCCCCAACATGCTATAATAGGTTTTTCCTGCTTTTTTGACGTACCATACTGTAGTTTTGAAGTACTATATGTTATGTTCTTATATCTGATATATTTTTGACATGCTTCACTATTTTATTTTCCCATGCTATACTATCTCGTTTTCCCCACTATTTTTTCAAGTTACTGCACTACTTAATTTCTCTCATGCTTTGGACATATTTCCGACAAACAATATTATTACGTTTTTCCACATTTTTGTCAAACTATTTTATTAATTTGGTACTGACTTACGCCCCTTTTTTCTCATAGTTTGGAGATGCTACACGATCTATTATGACATACTATTTTCTTCAATGTACTATCCTATTATTTGTTTCTGATATTTTTCTAAATTCTAAACTTTTCTTGACATCCTACACTTTGACCTATTTTTCGACATTCTACACTATTTCCGACATACTTTTTTATGACTTTAATTTTTGAGAATACTAAACTATGACTTTTTTTCACTTTGTACTTTAATTGACTTGCATCTCAAAACGTTGTTACCAGATCATCCTCTCTGTGTGAGCGAGGAGCAGGATGACGTTGGTGATAAGTGTGAAGGTCCGAGAAGACCGGGGTCCTCCCGGCCACCCTCTGCCCCCCCGCCTCCGCCTGTGAACCTGAGACCAACATCAGCCTGGGGTAACACAATCACTTATCAAATAATAACATCCTATGATGTTATATGTTTGATGTTATACACCAAGATGGTGTTTTTCCATCAAGAGTAACTCATTGTTTACATACTGACTCTTAATCGTGCTCGTCCGGTCTCATATCATAAGTTCATCAGCTGTCCTTTCGGATTCTCCTTCAGGTATGATCAAGTCTGCCCATCGAGCTCCTCCGTCGGTATCCCTGGAAAGTTGGCACCATATTGACAGCACTGTTAATGATGTCAACATCCCCATCAGCCCCCTGCCAGCTCGCACTAACAGAGAGCTGCTCTACACGGAGCTGGATCTGCAGGACCCCCACTCAGCTGTCAGAGGTAACTCTTTGCAGCTCCGCAGACCTAGTAAGAACATCCTGACCTGACTTTTCCTGCTTCTATCAGCTTGACTTTTAGTCAGCCTTTGCATCTCACAGCTTCACCTCTTTTTGCATTCTGAGCATACACAGCCTTCACATTTTAATTATCAGCATGTTTACCAATTCCTTCAAAAGCCAAACCTACAAAACACTCTCCCTCCTACATTTGGTTTGGTTTAGAGCATTCTGCTTTTGCTGCTTATTATCCTGCTTACCTCTATATCCCTCGGTTTTATTTGAAGAAATAAAAGTTTTCTTTGCAAGAAAGAAAAGATCCAACTGGTCACTACACTGCAGGCAAAGGAAGAACCAATGTATTCATGAAAAACACACGAATGAAACCATGTCTTGGCGCTAATTGATGTTGTAAAGTCACACAGTTACTGGACTGTAAAAATAAATAAAAGCAATTTACAGAAGTGACGAAACAATTTACAACAATGTAATTGTCTTAAAATGTTAAGCTCTGAATAGGCAAGTTGAAGAGAGCACCCTAAAGGTATAACGATTCACAAAGGGAACAAAACAGAGCTTCTCCAGATTGTACCTTAAAATTGTCTCTTTCTTAACGGTTTAGAGTTAGAATCCAGCAATACTCTTGAAAAAAACGTTTTAAAAAACTGTGTATGTTTCAGTTAAATGCATCTCAATGATTAATGTGTTCCTGCATTTGATGAATTTTAACTTCAATTTACAGAACACTTGATTCAAAGTAGAAACACAGTTCAACGGCTTGTCTTTTCTCCCCCTTTGTCGCTGATGTCCTGAACCAGAAGAGGGCTCCATCAGGTACGCCCACCTCGACATCGCTGCCATGGAAACAGCTCAGCGAGTGGGGGCGGAGCATGTTCAGGGCCGAGAGGACAGGCTGAGTCAGCTGGAGAGGCGGCGAGGGCCACCAAACTGACTGGCAGCGGCCACAACTCACTTCAAAACAGTTTCACTGCATCTCTCTGAATAGGCTCAAGGGCTTCATTGCAGTTAATCAAACACATTGTTGTACTTAACACACCCACAGTTGTGCCAGTGTACAGATACTGTCACAAACAATCCATTCCACTAAGAAAAAGATGTCTGGCAAGTCTCTAATGCAGCTGCCATATTGGATGTGTTTAGTGTTATGTTAAAGTTCTTATATTTTTAAATGAGTGATTTATTGAATTTCTGGAAGACGTTTACCCAAGGACCGTTCCTTTGTGTTGCATGGCACTTAATGTCTGCTGAGTTAGGAGCATTAACTGCTTTTTTTAAGATCCTCTCAGGTGAATGGTGAGCATTGGTATAAAAGCCTTAATTTTGAGTGAATTGCATCCAAACACAAATGTTTACCACTAATATGATATTCAGATAGGAGGGAGCAGCTATGCTTGACATTTATTATGTGTTGAGATGGATTTCTTCAGACTGCACAAGAAGTGAGAGATCAACGAGATCAAGCGCCTTACAATTGAGCGTTAAGATTCCCAGCTCGGCTATCATTCCACATCAGAGCTTTAAAGCATTCGATTGAAATAAGCAGTTTCGAGTAACGTCTGGGTGCAGATCACATTACACAGGCCCGTGTGGCCAGGCAGGACAGGAGCATTATTCATCACAGTAATCAATGTCTGCTTCAGGTCAGGATTGATGAAGGGAACAGCATCGTGTGTTCCAGTTTATCCCCTCCCTCCTGATATCATCATGACAAGTCGTCCGATGTTTGGAGCTCATTTCTTTTCATGGTAGCTGTAGCAGCAGTGAGGAGGAGAAACACGAGGAAGAGTTCGAAAGACTTCACCAAAAAGCTTCTTCCAGTCACTGCAGGGGCTGCTCTCCTCTACACGATTTGTAAATAGTAAATGCTTTTATTTATGCCATGTCGATAAATGTATATTTTTGAGATATTACTCTTTGTATATTGACAGCATCTGTATCTCACTTATTAAAATAATGCTGTTAAATGTTCAGGTTTCTGTGCTTTTTACCTGAATCTGCAAAACATTCTTCATTTTATATTGATCGGACCATGCCAGGGAGAAACTGTTTTTCAGCTAATGTAGGAATATGTCCACCTCGGTATGAGTTCCTACAGTAGTACCAGTCTATCTGATTTAGGATTTACAAATAGTGGCAGATACAAGATGAAGTATTCCTGCAGCTATCATCATCTGGTTCAGAGTGACTGTCCATACCTCAAAACACCCACACAATGATTCTTTCTGGTAGCAACGCCACCTTTTCAGCCAGACATTTCTCATAGACCTGTCATTAGGTGCACAAATACAAGTAGTAACAGACTAGTATGTAAACTAATTCATCTTTATTTTATGTGACTGATAATCTGACTAGTTTGTAACCTGGATAAATCCAGCTGAATCATACAAAAACTGATATTATGTACAAACATTTCATTCATCCAGTGATGAAAAGGGAAGAGTGGACGTATAACAGTAGAAAGTAGAAAACACTGATCGTTTGGACGGTCGATGAAGGGGAATGCTGTGAGGGGTTGTGGAGGGAATTATTTCAGCTGTTGATCCTCAGAGCTCGTTGTGTTCCAGCCCCTCGCGAGAAATCTTGCTGGACAAGTCCTGCATATGTTTCTTCATCTGAAATAAAAACAATGAGAATACAGACGTCACCATTTGACTGCAAGGCACATTCCTGTAGGTCTCTACTGGTGATGAGCTTACAAAAGCTCTGCCTTTGCAATGATGCAGAGGATCAGAATGTTGTGTTACTATCTAGGATTTGAGTTGTTTTCATAGTCAATCGCGACTCAATTAATATAATGGCAGGCCTTAATTACTTTATACATTATTCATCTTTAATGGTATAAAGATAACCGTTACTTTTATGCCATAAAAGATGCAATATAGTTGTGATATTTTACATAAACCATTAGCTGTATTCCAAAAATGAATGCCAGGCTGACACATTTAAACATTAGCTGGTATAATAAATAATAAAATGACACCATTGCCAATTTTGACCATGTTTGACATTTGGGCATTCTTAGTGTGCTCAAACACAAATGATGCATAATGATTTATCTCTAGTTAAGATGCATGCTTTACACCAGAATGATAGTACAAGCATTTTTTGATATAATGTGGAAGTATTAACATACTATTTTTTTGCGTGAGGTTTGATCAAAACTCATACAGCCTTTTGTTTGTTATCAATAGTTGTTGCAACTCAAACAAGAATCAAGAGACTGCTCTTTTGCAACAGGAACAATATTCTTTGTATCTCTTCCTCAGTATTATAGCAGTGTTTTATTCCTCGGCCATTTTGCAACATTAGTCGATACTTTGCAGGCACACGGACAGCAACTGCTTGATGGCAGAATGTAGAGCTTACAAACAAACGTACCTTGTAACCCATCTCCCTGGTCTTCTCAGCGATGGTGTTGTACTTCTCCTGGTTCCTCTTGATGTGCTCCTTGTCTCCTAGAGACTCCACGTGCTGCAGCTTCTGGTGGGAGAGCTCCAGCTGCTCCTGGTAGTGGCTGTGCTTCTCCACCTTCGTCTCAAAGTGCCGCAGCTCCTCCTAAGTGAACGAGGAAAAGCGGGGAGGCGAACACAGAGGGGCGAGTTCAGTTCACCTTCAATTACATGCACAGCTGCACAGGGGAGCCGATATGCATCTCAAGTAGTGCATATAAAAGGAAATGCTACGGAGAAAAGTTGAGCTGAATCTTTTCTGTGACATTTTGAAGCCAGAGATCCTGAAATGAAATGTTTAAACTAAATCGTTCACGGCTATTCTCTGCTTATGGGACAAAAGGTGAAAGGAGCAGATAGGAGAGTGCAATACTTGGGAATTTGTAATGTCTAATGCATATGGGCTAGTAATGTGTACCCTTTGGGCTTACCATACATTCCAAAGTAGTACTTAGTTACCAAGTGCACTGCAAAAGTTAGATTGTAGCACTCAGGTAAAACAAAAAGTGTGAAACAAATCAGTGCATCAGCACTGAGATATTTACCTTGAGAGAGTCCAGCTCGTTGTCGCTGAGGTTTGCTCTCTTGGCCGCCTCCCACAGTTCAATCACACGGGGCTCCCGGAACTCTGCAGACGACAAACAACCAGAAACAAAGATGAAGAGTTTAACAGTTCAAGAGAGTTTGGAGGCTCACTAATACTTTAAACACACCTGAGAGAGAAGGAGCTTTCTAAAATACAATAACAGAACGAGCTTGTAGCTTATAGGGGCCCTGTTATTTTCATTTTCATGTTCATATTAGTATTTTGTGCCTCTACTGTGACATTGCTTACATGCTTTAATGTTCAAAAAGGGGGGAATTTTGATGACCATTTACATGCACAGAAACCTATACAACACACTACAGGAAAGGGTAAACCACAAAAAGCCCAACAGGGTCCCTGTAATAATTGTCTATATATCAGTGATGCAAACACAGGTATGGTGAAAAAAGAGAGAACTATTCGAAGCAGAAAAAAACAGCGTAATATACCATCTGAAAAAGGCCTGTGCTATAATGCTTCAATTAACTGGCTATTCTTTATAATATACTCAGATCAATAGGAGACGGAGATGTTAAGTTATAAAAACCTTTTTCCTTTAAAATTTGTACAACATCCTCTGAGGGCCGTACAAATTATTGAACTCAACCTCTGCTTAAAAAAAACTAAACTCACAGCCCATTCATTTGGCCTTTCTTTCATGCTGTGCAAAGAAAAAGCAACCTCTTAATCCAGATATCTTACCATGACTCGCGCATGCACGTGCACGGTTGTGGCATGACCACCAAAACAGAAAGATATGGACACAAGATGTGTGCAAATGTATTTAGTTTCCTATCCATGTGAACATGATTTAAGTGGGGGGAGACATAACCTCCTCTAGGGGGGTCCGGGAGCATGCTCCCCCGGGAAGGTTTTTTTTAAAATATTGAAGTTAAAAGCATCAATCTGGTGCACTTTGAGAGCAACATGAGGAGATCTATGGATACATCTTTCAACACCCATTTGAAACAGAACTGTAAGCAGATTTTTCTTTTTGGATATTTTAGAAATCACTCCCCTTTTAAACTCTATTCTTGTTATTTTAACAACTTTTTTGTTACTGTCATATAGTATTTTATACCTGTTTTTCATTTAGTCTCTAATGTCTCAATAACTATAATGATCATATCCAAGTGTGCATTAACCTCACTGAGCTGAGTGCTCTCCGTCAGCACTCTAGTCTACACTCCTTTCAGACGAGACATAACCGTTACGCTCGTGTTGTGTTCAAGGAACCTGTCCTTGGCCAGGAAAAACAGGCACTCGCTTGTTTAATTATTTTGCGATCTAGATTTCTTCTTCTTTTTTGAAGTGAGAAGTTGTCCGTCAGTCGGACGGACTGACGGACGCCCCCCCAAAACGAAAACTGCAACACATACTGTACTGCAAACCACAACACACCAGCAGAATGTGAAAGATAAAACACTACAACAATAAAACATTTAATAAGGGAAGTTAAAATAGCACAAGGACAAGCTTTAGCTAGTGGATGGATGAGGCTAGGAGGGCTGAAATCACTGAAGTTAAGCCGTTAGCATATCAACGCTCGCCAACTGGGACACAGCAGAGTCTTATGACTACAAATCCCAGTGATTAAGCTGATGGGATAAACACAGACTAAGATTACTAAAAAGACGACTTGTGTGTGTGTTATGTGTGTGTGTTATGTGTTATGTGTGTGTGTGCGTTTGGTCTCCCTCACCACCGTCTGTAGAGAAGCCTTCGCGGCTGATCTTGCGGAGGCGCTCGAAGCCCTGGTTCAGGTCGCTCATCTTCTGCTTCAGGTCCGAGTGCTTCTGGTGCAGCACGTGCTCCTTGGTATCGCCCTCCAGAGCAGAGATCTCATTCTTGTGGATTTCTTCTGAGGTGAACAGACCAAGGAAAAGAGGGGAGAGGCGGGGCAAGGGCAGGTTAGTGTGAAATCACAAGCAATTAAGTATGCAGTCCCATAGTATGCCACCATCCATTCTGCAGATTTGTTCTCAGGTCTGCATATTAACTGATCCTTGGCCTGGTAATAAACTGCCTGAAATCTAAACATGTGCACACTCCAAAAACAGAGGCGCCACAAAGATGAAGATGGACATCACAGCTGTTACTATCTGCCTGGTGTGACCTTTTAAGGGGGACTATTGTTTTTTTGGGGGGGGGGGGGGGGTTTCCCTTTCCTGTAGTGAGTTTTTGTGCATGTTATGGCGCACTTCCATTGCAGGGCCTCGCACGGCTTTAATACGGTATGTTACAGTTTAGTAGCTGGGGCAGTAACTATAGTAACGCAGTGTAGGTGAAGCCGTGACGTCTTTTTAAATGCAAAACACAAAACCAACAGCAGCCGTTAGCTGTTAGCACTCAGAGCTCACAGCTCCTCATATCTGTTCAGAAACTAGACAAAAGTTAAACAAGTACAAACCACAGACTGCCTGTGTCATGGCGAATACAGTTGTTGGTTTATTTATGTCTGTATAGGCCGTTGTTGTGAGTGTGGACGGTCAGAGCATACACGGCGTTAGCTTAGCCCAGTGGTTCTCAAATTGGGGGGCGCAGAGGCATGACAGGGGGGCGCGAGAGACCATGGGGGAAATGGTTATTATTATTACACGCATTTAAAAAGGTTTCCGCCTGCCGCCTGTCTGCAGACTTGTCAAAGCATTCATTCATGGTTTTTACTAACCGGTATCAGTATGTTGTTACTTCGGCATCATTTTGAACGTGTATTACAATGAAATCACGGTAAAATATGTTCATTTTGTTGTAGTTGTAGCCCCCTTGCCGTCACTTGTTTAGCATATTCAGCCCGGTTGTTGTCCCGGAAGGAACCACGATTTTGGAGGGCCAGAAAAACTGTGAAAAAGTACCCGTTAGCCGGAACTACCCCTAGTGGAAACGCAACAAAAACGGGCCGGGTTTGGCACGGCACGCTTAAACCGTGCTGCAGTGGAAATGCGCCATAAATGGTCTGCAAAGTCCAAAGTTCCCTCCAGAGAGAGTTTCTCTCCCACACACCATCACATGTTTGAAAATATTAATTTAACTGTATATAAATAAGTAAGATTAAAGAATGACGGCCACAAGAAGTTAGGCCACAAGTTGGTTAGAGAGGGTGGATAAGAGCAAGGTCAGAGGAGACGAGGAAAGAAAATGAAAGAGGCATGAACCAAGAAATCTAAAAGAAAACAAAGAGAAGGAAAGAAGGAAATAAAAACATAAAAGTGCCAAAGAAAAACGGAATTTAATAAGTAGGGTTTAGCTATAACAAGGTGTTAAAGTGTTATATATACAGTGGGGCAAAAAAGTATTTAGTCAGCCACCAATTGTGCAAGTTCTACCACTTAAAAAGGTGAGGCCTGTAATTTTCATCCTAGGTACACTTCAACTATGAGAGACAGAATGGGGGGAAAGAATCCAGGAAATCACATTGTAGGATTCTTAATGAATGAATTGGTAAATTCCTCGGTAAAATAAGTATTTGGCCACCTACAAACAAACAAGGTTTCTGGCTCTCACAGACCTGTAACTTCTTCTTTAAGAGCCTCCTCTGTCCTCCACTTGTTAACTGTATTAATGGCACCTGTTTGAACTCGTTATCAGTATAAAAGACACCTGTCCACAACCTCAAACAGTCACACTCCAAACTCCACTATGGCCAAGACCAAAGAGCTGTCAAAGGACACCAGAAACAACATTGTAGACCTGCACTAGGCTGGTAAGACTGAATCTGCAATAGGTAAGCAGCTTGGTGTGAAGAAATCAACTGTGGGAGCAAGTATTAGAAAATGGAAGACATACAAGACCACTGATAATCTCCCTCGATCTGGGGCTCCACGCAAGATCTCACCCCGTGGGGTCAAAATGGTCAAGATGGGGTCAAGAACGGTGAGCAAAAATCCCAGAACCACACGGGGGGACCTAGTCAATGACCTGCAGAGAGCTGGGACCAAAGTAACAAAGGCTACCATCAGTAACACACTACGCCGCCAGGGACTCAAATCCTGTAGTGCCCCTGACGTGTCCCCCTGCTTAAGCCAGTACATGTCCAGGGCTCCAGGCCTGTCTGAAGTTTGCTAGAGAGCATTTAGATGATCCAGAAGAGGATTGGGAGAATGCCATATGGTCAGATTAAACCAAAATAGAACTTTTTGGTAAAAACTCAACTAGACGTGTTTGGAGGAGAAAGAATGCTGAGTTGCATCCAAAGAACACCATACCTACTGTGAAACATGGGGGTGGAAACATCATGCTTTGGGGCTGTTTTTCTGCAAAGGGACCAGGACGACTGATCCGTGTAAAGGAAACAATGAATGGGGCCATGTATCGTGAGATTTTGAGTGACAACCTCCTTCCATCAGCAAGGGCATTGCAGATGAAACGTGGCTGGGTCTTTCAGCATGATAATGATCCCAAACACACCACCCGGGCAACGAAGGAGTGGCTTCGTAAGAAGCATTTCAAGGTCCTGGAGTGGCCTAGCCAGTCTCCAGATCTCAACCCCATAGAGAATCTTTGGAGGGAGTTGAAAGTCTGTGTTGCCCAGCGACAGCCCCAAAACATCACTGCTCTAGAGGAGATCTGCATGGAGGAATGGGCCAAAATACCAGCAACAGTGTGTGAAAACCTTGTGAAGACTTACAGAAAACGTTTGACCTTGCAACAAAGGGTATATAACAAAGTATTGAGATGAACTTTTGTTATTGACCAAATACCTATTTTCCACCATAATTTGCAAATAAATTCTTTAAAAATCAGACAATTGGATTTTTTTCTTCTCATTCTGTCTCTCATAGTTGAAGTGTACCTAGGATTAAAATTACAGGCCTCTCTCATCTTTTTAAGTGGGAGAACTTGCACAATTGGTGGCTGACTAAATAAATAAACGGTATATATATATATATATATCACATTTATTTTTCCATGAGAACTTTGAGTAGCCTTTACATTTGATCTTATGACAGTGTTTATGAAATAGCTGCCTGTCTCACCTTAAGAATAGGTGAGGAGATGAATGAGGACACAGGTCAACCAGACAACGGTTGGCTTATAGATCAAAAGACAGAATACAATACAAAGACTGGGGAAGGCAGTGAAAGTGTGCGTGGGTGGAGGGTTGTGCAGGTGCATGTGATGGGCTCTATATTTAAATACACCAGACGGGCAGAAAAACACCCCTGGCTTGTGCAGAGGAGAGGCTGTGGAGCGGGAGCAGCAACGTTCTGACAGGAAGCAGCTGCAGAGCGTCAGGTCCGTCAGAGGAAGACGTGCCTGTCCTCCCCGCGTCTTCCTCAAACACAACAGGGCCTATCTGATCTGCTTGATGCGTTGTGACAAGCACAGAGCGGTAGGCAGACCTGAGTGCAGCGCCATACCTTCCACCTGCGGACATGACCACAAGACTGAACGCACAGACGGAGACGAATGGTTGGATGACTTTTTTTTGCATACATTTGCTTTGGAAGCTGAACTGAAAGCTAGAATGGTCTCAATTTGCAACCAAATTCTCCATGTTCTAATGAATATGCAAATAAAAAAATTACCATAATAATGGCTGAATTTAAAAACATAAAGTGATGAATGGCAAAGAGGAGGACAGGTATTAAGGGCGCTTAAAGAAATATATAGTGATATAACAAACTGTGACTCAAAGGGAGTGATTGACACAGCTCACCCTCCGTCCTGCTGATGGTGTCCATCAGGATGTTGTACTCGTGCGTCTTGTCCTTGTGGTGCTGGAACTCCCTCTTCAGACTCATCATCTCCTCGCTGGAGAACTTCCCCGAGCTCTTGGCCTGGAGGAGGGAACGGTCACAGTCGTTAAAGTCAATGGACTGTCAGGACACGAGAAAACCACAACACCATTTTACACTTAATACATTGCATATGTCAAACTTTCTTAAAAGCATATTCTCCAAAAGAAAGTCGTTATGTTTGCATAAAAACATTTGAATTATACTCCAACATTTAAATTGGTCAGATGATTTTATTCACTTTTTAATGGCCTGTAAAACATAAGCATAGCGTTTCCATATGGCTGTCCTCAAATCTGTACGTCCATCCAACTTTGATATGATTTGTTATGTATTACATCTTATACTACAAGTTATTTTCCACATTCTTAGGTTTGACCGCTGCCTGGTAGCTAATGTAGTATTTTAAATGTAGTGTTGTTGGTTTCTTAGTTAGTAAAATATGCATTATCCTTGCAAAATCCTAACCAGCCAATAAAAAAGGAGGATAATGATGTTTGTCGTGTGTGTGTAGACTGAGGATGTGTGTGTGTGTGTGTGTGTGTGTGTGTGTGTGTGTGTGTGTGTGCCGCCGTCCAGGGCACCGAATGCGGCGATGGAGGTATAATAGAGGGACAAAGCCAGGTTTATATGTTTTTAGAAGCTACATTCTATTTAATAACTTCTTTATGGGCATACCCATGAGCTAATTTGTTTTTATGAACTATCGCTGTAATATATAATGTACTAACTGCACATTTTGTTGGTGTAGGGACAATATAAGTAAATAACGGGTGCAAGTTTCAGCAAATTATGAAGGCATATTTTGTTGGCACCCTCTTTGTGGCATTTTAATCGACAATTGACTTTGGGCACCGAGACTTCAAGGGCCCAGGAGGCGAGGGAGAAAATACACATGTAGGCACATGCTTGACATTGTAAAGTACTCCTAACTGAACGGGAGGAGAATAAAGGACTCGGGCTTAAAGACTGAACTGCTGCAGATATTGTACTTCCCCAGGAGATCAAACAAATAAATGGTCTTAACTGCCGTGTCTCTTAATTACTCACACTGAATGGGTGATGGGTGAGAGCCGAGGCGTCTGACACTCTTTGTTACTCTCCCACTCGGTGTGTGTGTGTGTGTGTGTGTGTGTGTGTGTGTGTGTTAGCACAAATACAGTATGCGTCATGTGTGAGAGATGAACAGTGGCCACCCTGCACCGTTTGTTGAAGCAGTTTTTGTATCCTAGATGTATGCGTCACTACGGGCTAACAATAGATATAATTAGCTGTTACGTAACCATGTTTGGCACAAATGTCAAATTGACGAACTCATTACAATTGTCATAAAGTCAATGTGACCTTCACACAAACGTATCATGGGGGGAAATGATGATCTGATGACATTTCGAACTGACTGGTAGGCACACAACTACAAAGATGTAGAAATATGTTTTGAACAATTGGTCTAAAAACTAAAAAGCTGTCACAAAAGATTGCCTCTGCTCTGGTCCTTAAGGAACTTCACACTACAAACACGTAATAAGGGGAATTCTCATTAAGCTGCAATACACCAGTACAGTTCTCCATTTTCTTTTTCTAACTAGGCCGGTCACATAGCTGCCATATTACAAGATTTTAAAATCTGAACAGTGCAGTTACTGTGCAATTGTAAGAGTTGACCTTCTCTGTGAGTGCCCTGTTAAGAATTCAGTTCATTGTTGAATAGAGGTACAATTATTTTTGAGCTGATTCGAGGGGCATGTCTTCATTTCATCTGTTTCAGATTTCTATTTACTAGCAGAAACATGAAGAGCCTCACAATGCCACAACAAAAAATGCATCATCCCCAAAACATACTTGAACATTTCTCTTCCTCCTCCCTCTGCACACATACACACCTTGTTCCAGAGTTTGTCCAGCCTGGGATCTTCAAATGTGTCTCCCTCTTTGATGTCGTGGTCCTTCAGGTGGTTGCTCTCCAGTGATCGAGTGTCTCTTTTGCCATCCATCCCATACTTGGCCAGAATCACTACACAACACAACACAGAGATTTAACAAAGACATGCTTTTATTAATGCGCCTGATCATGTGAGCCTGTTTGGAGTTACAATTCAGGCTGCTGTCGCTTCATGACGGGAAACTGTTAAGTAAGATAAGCTAAGTGACTCATCACTTAAAGAAAGCCTCTGAAACATTTATCATCAAAAACTACCTGGAGGCCCACAACCATTGACAGCCATTCATTCATTTAAAAGTCACCAAGTATTTTTTTTAAAGAACCGCAAGGGGAGTCGTATCTTTAATGAAGCAACTGCTGAAAATAAACGGAGAGAAACAGGATGGGAATCTAGCGGGAGCTTATGAAAACAAAACCAACTTCACTTTGTTCTTGACATAAGTAGCACAGAGGAGGTGGTTTTATCCATGGGTTTTGTAGTGCTGCTCTTAACCTGAAAAGCGTTGATGATGAGAACTGAACAAAGGGAAAACACTCATTTACCCTCCCGCCTACAAACTCAACAGAACTCCGTACTTAACCCCAAAACTTTGAATGAAGCCTGAATAAAATAGGAAAAACAAAAGAAGACAAAATATGATTTGAAATTCATTCTAAGAACTTTGGGAGGCTAATTTTTGAGGGGAGGTACAGGATACTATTACTTGTTTGGTTTTTCCGTAGCCAAATCAGTTTAATATTGTCAGTTAAGTGCAATATAAAAGCAATTTTGTCCTCTAAATATTTCCGCCCGCTTCACAACAATACAGATTTGGACTTTGCTCTGAAGAAGCTCTGCCCTCATTATTCTGCTCTGGTAACCAGTTTTTGCGACCTCTGATTCAGCACCATCTCAACCATGAATGTCACTGATTAACTACTTGTACTTCATTGGATCGTTTCCAGAGGCAGGGGCTCGTTTAAACTCCTCATAAACTGGATGCACAAACCTGTAGACAATCTGTGCACTACTGGCAAGCTCGTATACATTGGATTTTATGAGGCTATCGATCCGAGTGTAAACAATAAAACAAGCATCCCGGACCAGCTGCCAGGTGTCAGGTATCAGAGTTTGTCTCTAGTGATAGAGAATCAAGGAGCAGCGTTAGGAAAAGAAAATATGGAGAGACAGAAGAGCCCAATTAGAGCGACTCTAGTAGGATCGGGTGGGGAGAAGGTGACTGGAGGCCCCCCTTGAAGGTTCATATTTAACTAGAGAGGAGCAGAGGAAGACCCTGCTGCAGCCTGGAGCCGGAGGGTCATTCCTCCACCTGACTGACTCAGGAGCCGAGTGGCGATGCTTGGTGCTTTACCCGCTTCATTCCCAATTTAACATTTCTATCAAATGAGCTCCCGCGGGAATCATTTTCATGATTTGGAAAGAATAACTAATAGCAAATATTCTTTAATATTTTAACTGCAATCCCCATATGAATTGAAGTATAAGAGGATCATTTTTTAAAACGTTATTTACATTATCATTACAAATATATATTACAATGATCAAGGCGTTTTGTTTTTTTAAGAAGCTATATAACAAAAAAAGGTTAATATGAAGTCTGAAGAATACCTTGAGGAATTCGGGACTTCCCTAGAGCCCCAATCATTAGCAGGAGAGGACTCTTTAAAGTAGATACACTACATACTGATATACACCTGAACATCAAATCGTCTTGAATTCTGCTCGTGACAAAGCAGTTTGACATTTCCAGCAATCGTCATTAGAGGCAGTTGCAATTTCTACAGGCTCGCACTACCTGTTAGCATCTGGCATCTGTTAGCATCTAGCTCCCCTGCTTACAAACTTTTAGCCATCCCTGCTTATACAAGTAATAGTTTTAGTTGTCTGCGATCTGCAGATGCCTACTCCCACCTGTCGAGTACGGCTGTACTGAGGTGTTTTTCCTCCGGAGACGTCGCGAAGAGACGGAGCGGCTCCACCTGTTGCTGCATGCGATCTATGGAGGCCTGCTCGTCGCGAAGAGACGGAGCGGCTCCACCTGTTGCTGCCTGCGATCTGCGATCTACGGAGGCCTGCTCCCACCTGTAGAATACGGCTGTACTGGAGAGGTTTTTACCCCGGAGTCGTCGCGGAGAGACGGAGTGGATCCACGCTTCGGGCTTGGCCTGCTTCCACCAGGTGTGTGCTGCTGTACGGGGGAGGATTTTACCACCGCTGGGGCCTGCTTTCCACCTGTCCTGGTTCTGCTGTTGCAGAGGCCTGCTTTCACCCCGGGGATACCACGGAGGGACCGGAGCGCTTCCACGCTGCTGTTTTCGCCTGTCCTTTGCTGCTGTGCTGATTTTGCTCCACGAACATCGCGGATACTGTGTGCTGGTCTGGGAAAATGGCCCATATCGGGATTCTGCTGTGCCTGTTAACTGTTTGGACTATGAGAAGATCTCTAGTCATTCTGAGGAGTCTACTGGATTCAGGTCTGTTCTGCCACCCGCAGTGGGCATCCCCTGCAAAGGTTCGGATGTGTTGCTCAAACAATTACCGGTTGCCTTGTCACAGACAATCTGCTCGACAAAATATGTTTGTCTTTTTTGTTTTCCTGCGATGATGGTTCTTCAGGACTGGTTCTTAAGCTCTAATCATACTCTCGCAGACTTTTCCGGTGTTTTTAAATTAGATGACAATGTATGCGTATCGTTTAAGAGGAAAAGATGCCTGGTTTTGTTGTTGTTATTACTGTCAGGAAATGTACAACCTAACCCTGGTCCGCCCAGTAGTAGTAGTCAGATCGCTACTCCTGCTGATTTTAAAGCTAGGTCTGGGTTGGGTTTCATCCACTTGAATGTGCGCAGTCTGTTAGGTAAACTAGATTTTGTTCGTATCTGGACGAGCTCAATTGACGCTGACGTCATTGTCTTATCTGAAACATGGCTAAATAAGTCTATTTTGGCCTCTGACATTGCCTTAAATGGTTTTAATGTGTATCGTACCGACCGGCCTAATAAAGGTGGTGGCGTTGCCATTTATGTTAAGAATAAGTTCAGTGTATCCACATTAGTTTCCAAATCGATCAGTAAGCAATTTCAATTTTTAGCCATAAATATAGAAGTGGCAAAGGGTCAACAGGTCATGGTAGTGAGTTGTTACAGACCCCCCTCAGCTGTCAAAGACTCCTTGTCTTCACTAGCAAATCTTTTATCGCAACTAGACTACAAGGAAATAGTGCTACTTGGAGATTTTAACTGGGACTGGTTAACTGCAGTGTCAGAGGATTTTAAAAACCTTTGTATCTCTTTAAATGTTACTCAGATTGTGGACAGTCCTACTCGCCCTAACATTAAGTCGCCTAATAAATCCTCCCTAATTGATCTCATTTTAACTAATGTTCCCCATAAATATTCATCTGTGGGAGTATTTGCAAATGATCTGAGCGATCACTGTGTTGTAGCCACAATTAGGGACACTAAGGTCCAAAAGGTTAAACCTCGCATTATCATCAAGAGAGACAAAAAAGATTTTGTGGAGCAGGGTTTTGTGCATGATCTGTTTGATTTTGATTGGGGTAAAATCGATCTGTGTGCTGATGTGGAAACCGCATGGTCTTATTTTTATCTTGGTTTTATGGAGATCATTGATAGACATGCACCCCTGCGTAAATTTAGAGTAAATGGACGAGACAATCCTTGGTTTTCTGCTAATCTGTCCAGTCTCCTTCATGAGAGAAACAAGGCCTGGGCTAAGGCTAGGAAATCAGGCTCAGAGGTAGAATGGCTGCGTTTTAGGCAGCTAAGAAATAGCTTCACATCGCAAATCAAAAGTGCTAAATCAAAGTACTATCTGTCAGTAACCACAAAGAATCTGAATAATCCTGGAACATTTTGGAAAGCCATTAAATCATTATCCACCGGCGATATCCGTAATGAGCTACCTCCGTGCCTTACCACAGCATCTGGCACTATATCGGACAGGGCTACTATGCTAAATTGCTTTAATGAGCATTTTGTGTCCTCTGGTTCTCTATTTGATTCTGTCACTAACTATGCTTCTGTGAACACTACAGTATGTGACTCTGAAAAATGTGTGCTGGAAAACCCTTTTAGTTTTACCCCTTTTACTGTTGATGTTGTTCGTGAAGCTTTAACCAAGTTAGATCCTAAGAAACCGACTGGCCCGGACAACGTAGAACCTTTCTTTTTAAAGATAGCTGCAGATGTTATTGCTCCACCTCTCACTACTCTTTTTAACCTCTCCCTCAGCTCAAACACAATTCCAAAATTGTGGAAGTCAGCATATGTCCTGCCTTTGCTAAAAGTAGGGGAGGCCACCTTATTAAATAACTATAGGCCAATCTCTAAGTTGTCAGTTCTGGCTAAGGTTCTTGAACGCCTAGTGAGTGAACAGGTACAGGTGTTTTTATTTACAAATGACATCCTGTCTAAACATCAGTCAGGCTTCAGAAAGCAACACAGCACCATCACTGCCACAATGAAAGTGGTGAATGATGTGGCGAGTATTTTAGATAATAAGCAGAGTTGTGCAGCTCTATTTATTGACCTTTCAAAAGCGTTTGACACCGTCGATCATCACATTTTAAAGCAGAGGCTAGCCAGTATAGGCATGTCCAGCCATGCAGTGGGGTGGTTTGTAAACTACCTCTCTGAAAGGTCCCAATGTGTTCATTTTGATGGGCTGTCTTCTGAGTGGTTAAACATTTCTAATGGTGATTCCCAAGGTTCTGTTTTAGGTCCACTTTTATTCTCCATATACATCAACAGTTTAGGTGAAAATGTGGATGAAGCTACTTTACATTTTTATGCGGATGATACTGTGATGTACTGTGCAGGTCCCTCCATTAAGGAGGCTGGTGTTAAATTACAGGCTGTTTTTAACATTATTCAGACTCAGCTCTCTGAACTAAAGCTTCTTTTAAATGTTGAGAAAACCAAGGTAATGCTCTTTTCTAAAGCTAACAAGACACCAGAGCCTGTTTTAGATATTGTAACTACGCAAGGAATAAAACTTGAAGTGGTTACCTGTTACAAATACCTTGGTATCTGGCTTGATGATTGTCTCTCTTTTAAACTTCATGTCAATAACCTGCTTAAAAAGCTGAGGGTTAGGCTAGGGTTCTTCTACAGGAACAAGTCCTGTTTCTCGCTTGAGGCCAGGAAAAGGCTAGTCACTGTGACCTTTTTACCTGTGCTGGACTATGGGGATCTGGTCTATATGAATGCACCTGCCAATTGCCTGGTCAAGTTAGATGCTGCGTATCACAGTGCACTAAGATTTGTGACAAACTGTAAAGCATTAACCCATCACTGTACCCTGTATGCAAGGGCTGGTTTGCTTTCACTAACTGTACGGAGGCTCAGTCACTGGTACATTTTTATATACAAAGCCATGTTAGGGAAACTTCCATCTTATATCTGCTCCCTGATCTCACGGAGAATTGTAAGTGGCTACTGCCTGAGATCGAATGCTGTGGTTTTATTAAATGTGCCAACTGCTAGGACTGTCTTAGGGAAGACAGCTTTTAGATGCGCAGCTCCTCTGTCTTGGAACAGTCTGCAAATTAAATGGAAACTGAACAATCTGGTGCCACTAAATGTTTTTAAAGCTCGGTTGGATGCTAGTCAATCAGAAGCTATTGGTACCTGTTTATGTGGATAATTATGTAAATGATGCTGTATGATGTCCTTTTGTTGTTCTATTTATGTTTTTATGTTTCATGTGGAACTACTTGAGCAGGTCTCCCTTGAAAAAGAGATCAATGATCTCAATGGGATTTATCTGTATAAATAAAGGTTTGAAATGAAATGAAAATTATTCATAAGGACAGAAATTGTATTTTTGTGATTACCAAATATTGCGTTTAATGCAATTTGGATATTGCACTAGTCCGTTTTGCAATTTCAATAACATTTCTATTAACTGGGTAACTTTAGAGCAGGGGTGTCCAAACTATGGCTCAGGGCCAAATGCCTGGCGTTGTCCATTTTTAATTAGCCCACAGCATATTCTAAAAGTACAATGGAATATGGCCCACACATATAACTCGTACATCTTATATTGTACTTCTTGAATATATAAAAACTAGGGCTGTCAAACGATTACACATTTTAATCAGATTAATCACAGCTTAAAAATTAATGAATCATGATTAATCACCATTCGAACTATGTCTAAAATATGCCATTTCTTTATGTATATTGTTGTGGGAATGGAAAGATAAATGAAAGAAGGCGGATATATCATAACATTTTTCTGTGTGTCAAAATGAAAGACAGCCCACACACCTATCAATCATCAAACCGTGGGGTCTTAATTCATTACGTGTTGATTTCTATCAACAGGGGAGTAGGCTACTTCAGGAAAGTCGGGGGGGGGGGGGGCTAGTGGAGTACTTCGTGACCACAGAGTGTGAACGTTGTGATCAGCTGTTTTAGCGCAGTTCTCCAGTGAAGTCAGTCCGTTGTACAGACCGACGTTAACAGCAGCCCTGTCTGTGCACACGGAGACCGACTCTGTCGTCCGGTGATCTAACCGCCTTCTGGAAAAGCTTCACAAGTACGTCGGTACGCAAATGCGCTTTGTGACACAAGTGACGGTACGCATTTCAGATTAAGCACATAACCTGGGTACCAGTTATGTGCACCCCTGTACTACAGCAAAAGTATTCTCCGTCGGGACTTCCTGCAACAACACCACGCCGTTATCTTGATTCTGATTGGCCAGAAGACATTTTCAAAGATTTTCTATTGAGAAGACGATCACTACGTGACAAAAGTTTTCAAAACCGTTTCTGGTCTTCGGTATTTCCAGAAAAGTGGCTACTGAAATCAATCTTACTAACTGCTGTCTGTGCAATTCTCGGCGCGAGTTGGCGGACTTTATTTAGCTTACTTTAACATGATTTTTCATGGTGGGGCTAAGCCATTTCTTGGTATGGGTGTAGCCTACCCCAGCAATACCCTGGCGCTGCCACTGGAGGGATGTATGGGGCGGGCCATTCTGCACATGCGTTAAATGCGTTAAATATTTTAATGCAATTAATAAAAAAAAAAAATTACCACTGTTAACGCGATAATTTTGCAGTAGGGCCTGGCTCATTTCGTGGCATCTGCAGGCAGTGGCAAGTCCTTCGGCATATGCCACAGAGGCCGCTACTCTGTGGTAGCTGTGGCAAGTACTTCCGGCATATGCCACAGATGCCACAACTTGCCGAGGCATCTGCCGCTGCTCAACGGGAGTTGCCACAAGATGCCAGAGTAAGAGAACGTTTACGGCCCGTCTACACTACAGGCATCGAAAAATGCTTTCAACGCTTCGCCCATTCACTTGAATGGGGTGACGTAGTTGATTTTGAATCTTCGCCGAACTGCATTGTGGGGAGCGGAGCGTGGCTTTGCAAGCATCGCGAGCATCAAAAGTTGAGCAATGTTCAACTTTTGAGGCTCGATGCTTGGCATCAGCCAATCAAATCATGCGTATGCAAATCTGACAATACAAGCGCTAGCCAATCACACCGCGTGTATGCTGGGAGAGAGTACGCAGGTCATTTCCTCATATTCAAAAAAATGGAGCGGTAGTGAATCACCCGGTGCTGTATGATCAGTCTCTGTTCATCTACCGCAGGGATGGGCAACTTTGATGGTGGTGGGGGCCACATCATTGATGTACTGGCCACCAGGGGGCCGCAGATTCACTTGGAACACTCGCACACAAATTCCATGTGTTGTATGTAATTATTAACAAATATACTAAGTCTGACATCTTCATTGACATTTTACAATCAAAGGGAACATCCTCTAATAAGCTCACAAAACAAATATCAGTTCACAGAAATATTATTTCATTTTTACAAGTGGCATGTTTGTATTGAACAGGTTATTAAACAGTGGAATAAAACTATTTTAAACTATTGGAAAGCACGGAAAATGTGTGTGTATTGAGATTAACCATTAGATGACATACACATGAAGTTATGAACACTAACCCAGACATTAGTTGTCTAACTTGAACCTAAAACACTTGTAGCCAGTCTCTGCATTCCCCTTATTCCACAATAAGGGGAATGTCAACACAGACACCTGTCAGACTGCTGTTCCTCAGCACCACTCCCCCTCCCTCCCGCTGAAATTATGAATGAAAAGCGTAGTAATCATAGATAACATGGCAGGGTCCGTGACAGTTTGTTTTCATCTGATTTCAAATAAACAAAGTCTTGGTTTTAAGAATATTAAACTTGTTTCGCCAAATTCAGATGATAAAAACAACTTTTAAGCTTGTAATGGCATAATTACAAGAGGCAACTTAACGTCACAGCAGGCATAACAACAGCCGGTGTTTCTTGTGAGCAATACACAATACACACAAATGCGTCACAGATTATTTTGCGGTATTTGAAATCATCTACGCAGCTCGCGACGTAACTAGGAGTCTAGTGGACGGTATCAGTACTACAAGTTAAAAAAATAATAATATTTTTTTTACATTTTTTTTTATTAATTACGTTGTTTATAAATTAATCTGAGGGCCGCAAAAAGAGGAGGTGGGGGGTTATTTGCCCATCCCTGATCTACTGGGATACAAACCGGAGGAGCGAGGCATGGAGGGAGGTGGCAGAGACAGTGGGTGAAACTGGTAGGTTTTCGCCTGTTTGGGGATTTTATATCCAGTTTACTTCGTTTTAACATTGCTATTGCTTTGTATGCCGGGGGCGGGCGGGAGATTCCTGATTGGTTGTTGGCCGCCTTGGGCGCGAGAAATCGCCAAGCCTCAGACACGCCCAGCTTCAAGATTTTCTGATGCCTGTAGTGTAGACGGGCTGTTACGGTAGCTGCCACTCGCCTTCCGCGGCAAATGCTGCTATTTAAACCCGTATTTATCGTGTCAAATGTCGCTGTTTTGGCATGACTTTATCGAACTGATCTGTACATAGGACTGATGATCTGTACACAGAGTTGGGTTGTAACGGAATACATGTAACGGCGTTACGTAATCAGAGTACAAAAACCAAGTAGCCTAACTGTATTCAGCTCGCGTTACATTTGATAAACAACTAATCCGAATACAGTTACTTTCGTAAACCTGAAGTGAATACATTTTGGAATACTTATTGGAATTATTGGTGGAAAAGTTTCCTCACAAAATGTATCCTAATATTCATTACTGGCAGAACTGTGTGCACACATGGTGTGCACAGCGCAGTAGCATGTCTGTGAGGCCCCGCCCCCGCACACAGATGAGAGAGAGATCTCTTTTTAATATTGAAAGTTAGAAACGGAGATGGTTCGATAAAACGTGCAAGATAACGTTTATAGCATTTCTTTATTGTCGAAATGATGACATTTAATAACTGGATCAAATCCAAGTGAATGGCCTGCTGCTGCTGAAGGCATGGGGCAAATATAAGTCCTTTGCCTAATTTATAAAGTAAACCTTAGCATCTCACTAGCAGTGGCAACTGCAATCAGTTACAGCTGCCCTAAGTCTGTAGCCAAGTCTAATAACACCAGTGTACACGTTGCTGTGTCAATACAGATATTTATTTGTTAATTATTTGTCTTTACTAGTCATAGGCTACACCTGGTTTATCGTAGCAAGCAGTGGAAACTCCCCTCAAGAAGCGACAATTGCCAAGGGCGTTGCAACCCTCACTCGCCAATATTTCATCATAAATATAGCACGTTTGTTTATTTTAGCAAACCATGCTCCAAGTAAAATTGAATAGAAATGATAATGTATAATCTTTTTGAAAAACAGAGATCGCACATCAGTCCTGTGTACAGATCAGTTCGATAAAGTCATGCCTAAACAGCGACATTTTACACGATAAATACGGGTTTAAATAGCTGCATTTGCCACGGAAGGCGAGTGGCAGCTACAGTAAACCTTCTCTTACTCTGGCATCTTGTGGCAACTCCCGTTGAGCAACGGCAGATGCCTCTGCAAGTTGTGGCATCTGTGGCATATGCCGGAAGGACTTGCCACAGCTACCACAGAGTAGCGGCCTCTGTGGCATATGCCGGAAGGACTTGCCACTGCCTGCAGATGCCACGAAATGCGCTTGCTGTCTCTCTAATTTTGACAGCATTAATAAAAACATATATTACACAGTAGCATGCATGTGTTCATTGAAACAATTTTTTTTATAAATGCAGTCAATTAAAGTTGAAAACATTTTCTAACAAATCTTAGTTGAGAAAAAAAAGACCCAATACCAGGATAAAATAAATGTTGCAATGAAATGTATATATCAATGTTTCATACATACTCTATCTATACATGCTGAATATATGCTCCAGTTTCAGAAGGAGCTCTTGTAAAGAGGCCTTGGCAACAGCCTAACTTTGACAGGGATGAGGAATTATAGTTCTTCTTTTTGGCTGATGCAGCAGCACCAAAGTGATACATTATCTATACTGTCAGCCAAAGGGCAGAGTTGATTACACAAACTACACTAACAAACTCTGTATTCCTTGTTATGCCGTTTTGTCCCATTATTATTTACCCTTTAACTTGAAATGCCAACCAAAAAAAAAAGAAGGCCTTTTAACTATCCTGTTGTTGAAGATTCACAAGCTTTGTGCTTTGACTAAAATAAAACTCACCTCAATCTGCTGAACAATGTGATCTTTTTAGGCGAGTGGCTTTGTATGTTTTGTTACTTCCCATTGTAAAGCGTCCTTGGGTTTTGTGAAAGGCGCAATAGAAATTGAAATTATTATTATTATGTAAACCACAACACTAATGAGGTTTCACACAAGAGCGAATATCCACTGTCTTAGCCTTTTCTATGTTTGGAAGAGCACAGACGGACTGGAGCCTCTTGATACAATGAGATATGATTAATACTGCATATTTTTAAAGGTAGGCATTAGCATTACTTTCTCATTTGCAATGCTTTTTACTTCAATGAGCTGTCTCACCATTAAAGTTACGTCGGAGCTGGGCCTCTTTCTCTCCGTTTTCATCCAGCCCCTCCACCTTCAGCTTCTTCCACTGCAGCTCATCTTTCTCCTGGATCTTCAGATCACTGTGCAGCTCGGACTGCCGCACCGGGGAGAGCTGCATCTGTCATGAACAAAAGGAGAATGAGAGACAACATAAACTTTGGTAAGTCAAAAGTGGAAAACAAATTTGACAGTGAAGGGTAAGGAAGAAAGAAAACCAGACAGTCATTTCTCAAAGTGTGAAATTGGTCTTACCATTTTAAGAAAAGGCTCTCTTAAAAAAATAAAAAAATCACTCTGTTTTTTCTTGAACAGTTTGTTATAGTCATTATTACTTTAAATAGCATACTACAGTCTTCTTTTGTGAACCACTAAATGGGTGACAAGGAGGACACACACACACACACACACACACACACACACACACACACACACACACACACACACACACACACACACACACACACACACACACACACACACACAGCTTGCTTAATTCCCCCTCCTCCAAGGATTTGAAGTTTTATGAGAATCTTAATCCCAGGCTTTTTTCAACAATGCAACATTTCGTAAACTTAAGACATAAAAGGACATACCATTGTGGTTTGAATTCCTAACTTCCACCACAACAAACAAAGACATAATGTGCACTTGAGCCTCTGCATTTGTTGAAAGTAAAAGTGCATCTCACGATCTTATTAAAACGTAAGGCTATATCTTCATCAAGTCAACTACATATTACAACTGCACTGCAGCGTTACAGAGAAGACGGGCGGCAGTAGCCAGCGTTAACTCACTGGCAACTAAACGTGTAGCAGTTCGCTACAGCTTCACATTAACAGTACAGATAATAGTTTCTGAAATATACGTACCCTGTTAGCCTTGTTCCACACCTGGTCCAATTTAGCTATCCTAAATTCCAGCTTCTGCCCATCACTAGACTTGGGCTCGTTCACGTCGCGCGAATATTTCCCGGCCATTACACCTACTCCGAAGCACAGAGCAACAACTAAACATGGCAACTTCATTTTTTGAATAACAAGCAAACGATAGAATATGAAATACTAGCTAGACAACACATTAGCCGAACAAGTTACTGTTGTTGTGGCTCACTGGAGTACCACAAGTCATGTGCTCAAAATGGGAGGGCACTTCCTCAAGCCGTGCATTCTGGGATACGTAGTTTCTTCTCTCATACCATGTGTGATTCGTAAGGAGGAGGCGACCTTATTTGAACTACAATTCCTGAAATGCCACTGTGCAGTGTTACCTGGCAACTAAAGGCTGCATAAACTCTAAGCAAATAGAAAGCCTCCACGCGTTTCACGTGACTGGGCTGGATGCTGGTCACATCATTATGTACGTTACAATAAGGGGATTCCTGGAGATTTACATTAAAAGCAAAGGCTCAAAAATACTGTGTTCCTTAGATAGGCAGTTCATAATATTCATAATATTCATAATATTGTCTGATAGTTGTGTATTTAAAGAAAAGTGGAACACTCCTCATCTTTTCTTATCACTTTCAAAATGCTTCATTTGCAAGAAAAAAAAAATATATGTTGCTGTGTTGAATATTATTTTTGTATGTTTATCCTTTGTATTTATTTGGTTGATTATGTTTATTTATTTGTATTAGATATAGTATGGATGGGATATACTTGTACTATGTATAGATGTACTAGTGTATTTCATATATATTTTAGTCCGTTGCCTGCATTGCTGTTTTATCTAATGTATTGATATATTCAATACAAATTAACAATATATGTAATATTAATAATAAAAATAATACATTTTATATAAAAGGCGCCTTTCACAACACTCTGGTACACCGTACTATTTAATAAATACTCTAAGCGGTTGAAAGCAACATAATATATATATATATATATATATTCATGAAAACACAACATAGAAATAAGGGAATATATCATAAAGCATTATTATATTACTTCCTACATCCAATCCTATCCATCTATATTTGAGTTGTTCCAATGATGCTATACATTTGTAGGTTGCGTCATCCCACTAACTGTCTTAAGGATATATACGATTATTTGGTATGTGTGATGCAAAGGAGTTGGACACACACACACACACACACACACACACACACACACACACACACACACACACACACACACACACACACACACACACACACACACACACACACACACACACACACACACACACACACCACACACACACACACACACACACACACACACACACACACACACACACACACACACACACACACACACACACACACACACACACACACACACACACACACACACTAAAATATTGTTCATCTCACGTTCATGCCAGGCATGCTAATACAATTTAGCAGGATGAGGAATGAGAGCAAACCTTTTATTATTATTATTGATTTGCTGAACTGGTCTCCTTAGCAGAGCTGTTTATACAGCATGCATGCCAGTATACCGCAATAAGTGCACTGAATTCAGTTAAACTATATTAAACTGGGAGGAAGGGAGGGGGAATAGAGACAGAGGGACATTCAGACAGAGAGACATTATATTGTACACCCTCACCTTGACAATATTGTTTTATAACCTAATTGAATTGAATTGAGGAGAGAGAGAATGGGGTTGAACATATGACTCTAACCATACTGCAATTCATATCGTGCTAAAAAAAATTCTCATCCTTTATCAAATACCTGACAATAGGGACTAAAGTAGAATTTCAAATAAAAAAGGATTTGATGGTTTATTACATTTTAACACTAAATAAAAAGTAAATCAACCCAACGTGTAAGGATTATTATAACACTATGAAGAGATGAGAAACAGTAAATCACATAAATAAACCAGGTGTATTGCATTTTATGATTGTAGGCCTAGTGCTGTCTTATTTAATCTTGCCGTATATATCCACTTCTTGTGGCAGTCATTTCCCATCACAGAAATTGCGGTTGATTGGATAAAGACAAACAATGACAATATGAAACTTAACATGGTTATAGCTGTGCAATCTCTGTCGACTGGTTATTATTATTGTCTGATACGCCGTGACTCCATTATTCACAGATATCGAAGGGCCTGGCATTTACATTTTCCCCAATAACACACTAAGCTATCAGGTGATCAGGTATTTAGTGTTCATCAGGTATTTAAGAAGGGAGAGTGGCAAAAGACCTGGGGATTTCTTTGTTGGTTTGCTTTTCACGGAATGAGACTGGGTGACGACAGTTGACTTGGAAGGGCAACTGAAAATTCCACCTCACATCATCCAGTCCTCAATGAGACCAGACATCATTTTGGTCTCTGAGGCCACAAGGCAGCTCATCTTGCTGGAGCTAACTGTGCCCTGGGAGGAAAGGATGGAGGAGGCGCAAGAGAGGAAGAGGGTGAACCAGAAGCTGGTGGAGTGCTGCCGCAGGAACGGATAGAGGACCAGGTGCATGCCAGTGGAAGTGGGCAGCTGGCGGTTCGGTTGGCAGCCCATTCCTTCAGCAAGGCCTATGGAACGCTGGGCATTAAGGAACCAAGCAGGAGAAGAGTCGTCAGTAACAACATGGAGGCAGCAGAGAGAGTGTCAAGATGGCTCAGAGCGAAAAGGGGTGACGAGTGGGGTCAGTAGAACACAGGCTGTGGCCTCTGTCTTCTCACTGGGTAGACGGTGTCTGTTGCGAGACACCAACATTTCTCAAGGATACAAGATACATGATGTTCAGTGTTTGTGCATCAAACTGAAGTAACTTTTTAAAATGTAAACATAAGATTTGTACTTGTAACTGAGTTTTTGAACGCTGTGGTGGTGCTTCCTTTAGTTATGTAAAAATGAATGTATACAATTATCCAAATAAATACAGTACTCTTTTTTTTGGTACTACTCTGCTGTATTGCTACTTTTGCTTAGGAAATACTATACGATACTTTCCAACACTGTTGTAATCCTATATTATTTATTTTCTCAAAGATTGAGCTTTGACTTTGAGGATTTTCGAAATATTGTATGTCAAAGTGTAATTGGGCATGTATAAGTCACTGACTTTCTTAAGAAGAAGATGCACTTTGATAGGATATCACAGGTGGTTCATTTGCATGAGGCCTGAACACTGGATCACTTACAGTGTGAAACTCCCTTCATCTTTTCCAGCTCCTGCAACTCCCTCGTTCCACCTTATCCTTTGTTGTGTTTCCATCTCTATTTACTGCACGTCCACATTACAGGCTTTTCCTTTAACGAGCAAAATAAGCCTGTCAGAGATCTGCTATTGACGGAGCGACACTTAATGAATGTGTTTGCCTTTAGGGACAGCAGGCTGGCTTGAATTGAAAAGGTTAGCAACAACTTCAAAGGCCCCACTGTATTATCAGGAAGCAATAGAAACTGTAACGCCAGTCTCCTGACACACCGGCAGCATCAGTGGGCGAAGCATCAACACCAACGGATGCAGAATAAATGTGGAATATTGAGAAGGGATTGTTTCAATGTGGGTAATGGCAAACATGTTTTATCTTGCCTCTTTAAATATTGTTTTACCATTCAGGTAACATTTGATCAGAATCACAGATGTACTTTATCAATGACGAACAATTAACTTGAATTCATTGCATTCAAACACTAGCCCAGACATAAAGATGTATTATAGTTACTGTTACAGTATAACTATAAATAAACACTATTTTAATATCTGAGCGCAGATTATGAGATTAGGGACAAAGACACGCAAAAGGCCCCATTACCTCTCCTAAAAATGAGCAACACCAACTCTAGACTCTTTTTGTTGTAATTCTGTGTCCCTTTGTAGTTGTTTTGTGTCTTTTAGTAATAGTTTTCTTTTTCTTTCTGGTCATTGGGTGTCTCTTTAAAGTTTCATTTGTCCCCAGTTGTTGTGCGTCTTTAGTCTCTTCGATGTTGTTTTGTTTCTTTGTTGATTTTTTGTCTTTTGAGCTTCTTTATAGTTTCTCTTTATAGTTGTTTGACCCCTTTTTTATAGTTTGTGAGTCTTACATTTTTGTTTCTCTTTGTAGTTGTTTCATGTTATATCATTACAGTCCCCTACAAGTTGGTACAGTATGCGCCTCGTAGAGAGACTTTGTGTAGCCGAAGAACAGGAGGGGCCCCTGACACTTTTGACCCCATGTTCTTGTTCATGAAATCTACTGGATTCAATAGTAATCTCATATATCACAAAGGGAAATATGACATAGTGAGTGAGTGTTGGTTTGGTTGTGACTGGGTGGGAACTCGCACAAGAAAGAGAGAGTCTCTGAAGTTAGAAGTGTGACGACCCCTCCCCCCTTCTGCCTGGCTGTGCTCCCTGCCTTGCTGTCCTCTGGCAGGTACTGGGAGTGTCGTCCTGTTTGTGCCCGCCCATCTAGAGGCGGAGCCACAAGAAGGTATAAAGGTGGTGAAGTCCATAGGGACTTGGCTTGGCAACTGGAAGGTCACCAGTTCAAGTCCCGGAAAGACCAAGTGCTACCGAGGTGTCCCTTAGCAAGGCACCGTTCCCTACACTGCTCCCCGGGCGCCGTACATAATGGCAGCCCACTGCTCCTAACACTAGGATGGGTCAAATGCAGAGAAACCGTTTTGTTACATGGTACCTGTACTGTGTAATGACAATAAGTTGAATCTATCTATCTATCTATAAAGGTTGCCCAGCTGCAAGGATCACTCTCTGATTCAGATCCTGCCATGCTGCAGCAACCTCAGCCTACAGCCTGTGTTAGGTTTGATGCACCCTCCAATATGCTACAACACCCTTCCACACACCCACACACTGCTCACACTACTGACAGTCTGATTCTTACATACACTATTCATCAGAGGTGTTCTTCTATAACCATGTTAAATAAACAGATATTTGGCATTTAACTCTGTGTGGCCTCCCTATTTGTTCCAGCCTTAAGGCAGGTTGTAACAGAAGTCAAGAAGGAGATAGAGAGATGTTATGCCAGTGGGGGAGTGCGGCACAGCAAACAGCCCACAGTACTGTGACTGTTACATAAACTATGTTTGATGACGGCACCATTTTGGCTCCCATTAGGTGGAAGGAGAGAAATTGTCTGAGGTGGCATAGGAGAGCAGTGAGACACAGAGCAAAGATAAAGGGAAAAGCAAGACCATGTAAAATAAAGAAAGCAATGAACAGAAAAAAAAGAAAATAAACATAAATTGAGAAAGCAGGTGTTTTTCAGCACTTTGTGTTCTCTTGTGGGTGTTAGGGAGAGTCGTAATGAAATAAAGGATATTTTCAATCACTGACCATGAACAAACAGTCATTAAGACCAAGCGATTGCAAGAAACAGGCTCCCATCATCTTATTACTTGTGCTAATTTAACTGCAGGGAACAACCGGAGCAAACATCGCTACAACTAAAGAGTCTAGCTTGGCTCAACTTAGCTCCTAGCTTTTTCATTTTCATCTCAAAGGTTCTGGGAATAGTTTCAGTTTAAGTAATTTAAATAGCAGTTTGCCTGCACTTTGCAGTAGCTTGGTGGTAGTCTGGTAGAGGAAGACTAAATGATATTAAAGACTGCAGATATACCAAAACGTTTGCTAATAAAAGTAAAAAGACATATTCTCCGTGCCGTTTCTTCTTTATTATACTTAATTGTCACCGTGCACAATCAAAACAATCATTATTATAACGAACTGCAAACACAAAGGTTTGAGATTTGTTTTACCTTTTGTAAACATCTATGGTTAAATCATATACATTGGCTTATTTGGCTGGATTTAAGTCCAGCAGTGTAGACACTGCATCGAAAATAAACAGAACTTTGGTGAAACCATTGGTGGGAAAAGATCACAAAAGGAAGAAAAAAGTTAGTTAATGTTTAACTAGCATGTTCCTGTTGTAGCTGATCCATGTTGAGCTACTTTTGTCTATTATATCCACAAAATTCAACTTGGAAGGGTCACAGTATAAATCTGAAGGGCTGAGAGAAAATCTGAATAAAAAGGACAAAACAAGTCTATAAGCAAATGTACTTTTTGTCACCAAATCAAATGAAATTGTGAGTTACAAATGAATAACCCATGACCCATTATGTTCCGTTAAATGAATAGTAAATGGACTTTATGTCAGTAACAGTGCAACAAAAAGTAAATGAGCTTTCTTCTAGTACTATAGATGCAGATTCAGTACGTCATTTTAAAGCGCCTGTCTCTTCTTTTGTCTTTTGTCCCCACGTTCTCTATTTCATATTAGAAGGAGCTAAGTGAGCCTCCACGTTTTTATTTATTTAATACAAACCAAATGCATTTACCCAATTTCAATTTTATTTTTCACTGATAAATAATTACAGGATATTCACCACATTGTGCCCTTCTTAGTCCATCCTACTTTCCCCCCACACTGTAATGGGCCTGCATTCCTGCCTCTTTTATCTGTCTCTTCGAAGCAGATAGCTGCATCCCGTTCTTTGAAAAAGATGAAGATATCCAAGAAGCCAACACAACACAACACATCTTGGTTGACCTTTGCTGCAGCTAATCTCTGTTTTTTGGGCCACATCTAGTGCAAATGTGCCAGATGTCCTGTAGTGGCTCATCCTCCCTGTGCTTATTTTGTAAATATTGGGCTGAGAGTATCTGCTTCATCAGCACCGCTCAGCAGGGGCCACAGCCACCCAAGGAGGGGGCTGCTGCGTGATGTAATGCCACACTTCAGACTACAATTTGTGTAAGGCAAGGCAAGGCAAGTTTATTTATATAGCCCCTTTCAGCACCAGGCAATTCAAGGTGCTTTACAAAAATGAAAGACAATCAGACAAATGCATTTAAAAACAGTAAATAATAAAAGAAACATTAAAAGAAAAACAAAAAATGAAAGACATTAAGAAAATGGCATTTAAAATCAGTCATTAAAAAGAAAAGCTAATAAAATAAACATTAAAAGATAAAAGTTACAGTGCAGTCTAAGATATGAATAGTTCAATTATTTCGGTTCTTGATTTTTTATTATTCACAGAACCTCCCTTTGGAAATCCGAACATTTCCGTCCCGATTGTTAATTTAGACTGATTGTTGACTGATTGTTTTACTCTGCTTTGCGTTCCATAACAAAGTCTTTAAGTGTTAACTGAACACCCTGTGTTACCAAAACACTATTTTTCACCCGTCGGTGATGTGATACTTGTTCCTCAGTACCAATCACCCAAAAACTGATTGTAAACCCTGGATACGATGGATATCCCAAATATCCTACTTTCGAGCAGTCCCTCTCATAAATGTCATGGAGTTTCAGACGGTTTTCACCATGTTTTGCTCGCATGACATCCAGAATCGGACCCTCGGGAGGGTGTACTAGCCCCCTACTCTGCTTTGCGTTCCATAACAAAGTCTTTAAGTGTTACCTGAACACCCCGTGTTACCAAAACACTATTTTTCACGCGTCGGTGCTGTGATACTTGTTTCTCAGTACAACTCACCTAAAAACTGATCGTAAACTTTGGCTACGATGGATATCCCAAATATCCTACTTTCGAGCATTCCCTCTCATAAATGTCATGGAGAAATTAATTACGTTTAAATTTAAATCATTAAAAATACATGGATACAAGTTACAGTGCAGTCTAAGATATGAATAGTTCAATTAAAAGCAGCGACAAAAAGAAAAGTCTTCAGCCTGGATTTAAAAGTAGTAAGAGTTGCAGCGGACCTGCACGTATCTGGGAGTTTGTTCCAGATATTTGGAGCATAATAACTGAACGCTGCTTTACCATGTTTAGTTCTGACTCTGGGGAAAGAAAGCTGACCAGTCCCTGAAGACCTGAGAGATCTGGATGGTTCATAATTTAGCAGGAGGTCAGAAATGTAATTTGGGCCTAAACCATTCAGTGCTTTATAAACCAGCAGCAGTATTTTGAAATCTATTCTTTGACACACAGGAAGCCAGTGTAAAGACTTCAGAACAGGAGTGATGTGATCCACTTTCTTAGTGTTAGTGAGGACTCGAGCAGCGGCGTTCTGAATCAGCTGCAGCTTCCTAATAGATTTTGTAGTGAGACCTGTGAAGACACCATTGCAGTAGTCGAGTCTACTGAAAATAAAAGCATGGACACGTTTTTCCAAATCCTGCTGTGACATTATTCTTTTAATCCTAGATATATTCTTTAGGTGATAGTAGGCTGATTTAGTAACTGTTTTAATGTGACTATTGAAACTCAGGTCAGAGTCCATGACTACACCTAGATTTCTGGCTTTATCTGTTGTTTTGAACATTGCAGACTGAAGCTCAGCGCTAACTTTTGTACGTTCTGCCTTGGCTCCAAAAACCATTACCTCAGTTTTATCTTTGTTTAATTGGAGAAAGTTCTGACACATCCAGTCATTGATTTGTTCAATGCACTTACTCAGTGTTTGAATTGGAGCATATTCTCCTGGTGAAATTGTTACGTATATTTTTGTGTCATCTGCATAGCTATGGTAACTTATTTGGTTGTTTTTCATTATCTGAGCCAGTGGTAGCATGTAGATGTTAAAGAGAAGAGGCCCCAAGATGGAGCCTTGAGGAACCCCACATGTCATAGTTGTCAACTCAGATGTGTATGTACCTATAGAAACAAAGTTGTTTCTGTCCTTTAGGTAGGATTCAAACCAATTTGTGTACCTCTTTGAATTAGTTTTTTTTACACATTTGTTACTGTTTCATCTTCGTGCTTTCCTTACTGATCCTTTAAGCCTGAATATATCAAAGTGTTTGTTAATGTAGACAACTTCCTAGCAGTGCTTTTATTGATGCCTGTAAGCATTAAAAAAAATTATGCAAGTAATGCATGCCAAGGATTGAAATGTGGTAATTTTAAAGCATGTGTAAAGATAAAAAAGTCTTCCTCTTAGCATCTGAAAAGCAAGACGCCTCTTATTGCTGAAAGAATTTGGAGAAATGATCCTGACAAAAACACACAGAAGAGACAATTATTTAGATCAAACTTATACAATTTCATACATATTTCAAATAATACAATTCAGTTTAATTGATGCAGACACAGATTATGTGATGATTATGTTCCTCACAAATGTATAACGTGACAGAAACACAGAATATAATTTTTGTCATTTCATGTTTGCTAAGAAAACTTTTGCCAGTGGTTAACTTCAGATGATTGCAAAGGTTATAGTGGATTAAAATTCAAGCAATTAAAAACGTTTGGCAATGGAAGTAAAACCAAAGGTCATGGTTCAGTTTTAGTCAAGGCAAATAAGCAACACTTTTTGAAGAGTTGGATATGGATGTCTACAAAGCCAACACAGCGTTATGGGACATCGTGCTATTTAAATGTCAAAGTATGGCCTGCTTAGAGCATGTCTGCTGCTCTTAATACTTTAGTGAGAGCGATATTTGGCTCTGGTCTTACTCACTGTTAAGAGAAAAATATTGCAGCACTGGTATATACAGAAATTAAGGTAATTTAAAAATTAAGTTTTAAAGGATATACATATAAAGTAAAGCACCTCTATCTGCTGTATCAAGGTAAATGTTTAGTAAATAAATCATTCATAAGTAAATTATTGGTACTGGCTGGATTAATTGTAGAGCTAAGGACATACAACAATATCATTTTCACAACTCTTCTCCTGTCATGTCACAGCTTGGAATACAGATAATAACTTCCTTTCCCTGAGAGGAAAAAAATCCTCTTCTGAAATGGTTCACACATGTAATTGGTTTCAAATGCATTCTGCTAAAAGAAGGTGTAAGTATATATCTTTATTGATATTGCTATTATGGCCTTAAGAGACATACTCATGGGATAAGGAGGGAATTTCTTCTGATTAGATAATCTGCTGTGTGTGTGTGTGTGTGTCTGAACGAGAGAGTGGTGGAGGATTCAATATTCATTAAATGTTCTCAGACTGCTGACCTTTTCCTCCCTCCCTGAGTCCATGCTTCATTTGATTTAATAAGAGACGTTAATTTTCAAAGCAAACCTTCACTTGGAGATTTATCCCTGGAGTTATTGCTTTGTGTACAGAGAGGGGAGGGAAAGAACAAACACTTTATAGATCAGCTGAGAGGAGACAGATGACTATGGGAAATAAATCCAAAGGGAGTCTGTTGCAGAACGGTCATTTTGAGAGCGGAAAAGGAAGAGTAGCAGTTACCATTCTTGATTCTCTGCAGGTATATCCATTTTTTAACACCATTGAAGATAGTTGAGCTTAAAGTATGACAAGTGTAAAGCAGATCCTTGAATAACAAGAGTTTAGAGGAGGATTATTATAAAGTTGTTGTAATAGAACGGCCATGCATGAGTGCTCAGTGTGCAGTCACCTGGGATGGATAAATAAAGCGGCTACAACAGCTGTTAGACTGGTGTCTACTGCCTGAAGAAATGTGTATACTGAGTTGACAGTTCTTTTCCATGTATTCATATGAGTGATTCACTCGTGCAGTTAGCAATTTATTATGAAATGCACATCAAACGGAGGCATTCATATTGTATAATGCTTGGAGACCTTTACGGGCCAACTGACAGAGACTATTTATTTAGCAGAGGTTGATTTTGGTCCAAGAGTATACGCTTCCTAAGGAGATGTGTGTGTGTGTGTGCACTTTGATCATGACCAAAGGCCAGGATGCCCACTGACCAGAGCCAAACGACTCGCGTGGGTAGGGGGCTGTATTCAGAGCTGCCAAAACAAAGCAAGCACAGACAAACTCAGTGTGACAGTAACCCCAGAAGAGCCCCTTTGTCCACAGAAATCTATCTCTCAAAGGAACGGCAGAGGCCCGGGGCTGAGTCCGCAGACCCCAGAGTAAAGAGTCAGGTTTCTCTTGTTACCTTGCAGACCCCGCTGCTGGTGTTAGCCTGAAACCAGTACGGACACAGGCAGGCAGCCGGGACTCTATTTCCCGTGTTGCTGTTACAGGCAGACCGTAGATACAGACTCTGAAATACCATTAACACATGTAGTATTTAGTTTGATGATATTCGCTCTTCTTTTTCTGACTCACCTTTACTCACCGCTGGGTCACCAGACCCTCCCTTCACCCACACACTAACCTCCTTTTCCCCTCTCTCTCCAAGTGAGGTTCTTACCCTCATTACCTCTGCCCGCCCTACCACCTGTCCTCTGGACCCTATCCCTTCAAACCTCCTTCAGAATATCGCTCCTGATATTCTACCGTTTCTCATCCATTTCATCAACACTTCTCTAACTTCTGGTCACTTTCCAAACAGTCTCAAGGAGGCAAGAGTAAACCCTCTCCTAAAGAAACCCACTCTCAACCCGTCTGATGTTATAAACTACAGGCCTGTCTCTCCTCCCGTTCCTGTCTAAAACACTTGAACGCGCTGTCTTTAAACAACTCTCCTGTTATCTCCATCAGAACAACCTTCTGGATCCGCACCAGTCTGGTTTCAAGGCAGGTCACTCCACAGAAACTGCCCTCCTTGCTGTCACTGAGGAACTGCACACGGCTAAAGCAGCCTCCCTCTCCTCTGTCATCATCCTGTTGGATCTGTCTGCTGCATTCGACACGGTGAACCATCAGATCCTCCTTCACACTCTTCAAGAACTTGGAGTTTCAGTCTCTGCACTTTCCCTCCTCACCTCCTACCTCAAAGACCGTACCTACACTTTACAGGAGCAACAACCGGGGTAGCGAGTGGGGAATATGTACGGTCAACATTGTGTGTGAGTGCAGAATTGTGAAAACAAATGACACTCAGACTTGGATACAGATCAACCTTTGTATTTGAAACGACAGGGATCATGTGCATTATATAGGGAGGAGGTGGGATTCACCCTAGCGTCCCGGGTGGAGAGACCCGCTGAGACGCTTCCTCCCCCCGTCAATGAACAATGAAACATGCTCTTCTTACGTCTGCTTCCGAGGGCTTGAGGCACCTGTGAGATGTTATTTTGCAAATGGAAGCTGTGCAGAATATCAAAACATCTATTTGATGGGAAATGCATTGAATTTCAACCAGCCTCACCTCTATAATTGTAATGAGCCTCTTTTCATAAAAATGGCTAAGCTAGAAAAATATCCACAATATCCATATCCATGCAGCGCTCTCTGAATGTGTGATCAGATACCAGCATGGGGCCACCTGCACATATGGTAACATTTTCCTGACAGTCCAAAGCCAAAGCCTTGAGCAAAGATCTCAATTTACCCAAGTTGTGAATGTGAATGAATGCAGCCCTACCAGACATGCACCTGCACATTGCAATTAAGATGAGTAGAATAAAGAATGAAAGCCCCCCCCCCCCCGTTGCTGGTGATCAGCAGGTGCCAGGAAAACAAAGGATAGAAGCTGTGTGGCTCTAAGGAGGTACTGAGGATTGTGGGATCCAAGGGGGTTTGGAAAGGTACAATAATGGTTTGCAAAAGCTTAATCCAAAAGTAGAGGCACAAAATACATTTCTCAACCTGAACATCAGCATAATATGTCCTCTTTAAAATAGGAAGGTAATTAATTTGAAATCCAGTTCTTGATAGCTTAAAAGGGTGAGGAGATTGTACGAAGACCATTCACCTTTCTTTTCCTGCAATAATCACAAATTGTAGATAAGCTCAATCTCAACATGAATACTATAACACGTTATCTGGATAACACAAGAAGAGAGGGAGAGTTGCATGTTTGAAAGGAATCCAATCTTCTCTCAAGCCTTTGTCGGAACACAAATCTTATTAAAAAAACTTGTCTTGCTATCCAATGTTGGAGTCAAGCTCAGAGTAATCCTTTATCTGAATCATCTGCTTTATCGAGCTTGAATACAGCTGCTGTTGAAAAAAAGAAAGATATTCCAAAATATTTCTTAGAAAATGTACTAAAATGGTTGCTATTTCAATTAATCTTCTAATGGTGGTACAGGAAAGGATCCTTGAAATGATGGGTGGTTATACAAAACTTGTGTGAGTGAGTGAGAGAGTTCTTGTAAAGTTTTTGAAGAGATTTCAGAGCACAAGTATACCACAGTTGGAGTGAGAGGATGCTGTTATCTTTAATTCATAGGGAGCAGGGCCATCACTCAATATCATGTTTCAAAGAGACAGACACTGGGAGAGAAAAACAACAAGGGCGAAGGGAAACAAAGGAAGAGAGGAATAAAAAAGCTTGGGACCTTGCTCCAAGAAAGGACAGATGGACCTGTCATTTGTTGGAAAAGCTGCTTCCCTTTAAATAACGGTTTCATGGTTGAACGGGCCATCTACTGAATGTATACTGTACATATCCTAAAGATGCATGTACTTGTATTGAAGAGTACTACTCGATCTGTAAAAACAGTGTTTTTTTTATGGCGCTGGAAGAACTTTTTCGAGAAAAATTACCCTCTTGATTCCACCCTCTTGATTCCATCCATATAGGTGTGTGTGGTTAAAACGAAGCAGCCGGCAGTCTCTCTTTAGCTGTTCTAATGAAGGTAAACACAGTGAAGGCGGTGTGTAAAAGGCACAGCTCCACTTCCTACATGGCGAACCGATAAATTTCTTGTGGCAATTTGTGTTTGGTAGATGATTTCTATATTTTAACAATGCTTTTTGGCAATAAATATTTTACCGTTGGAAAGCCTGTTTTCTTACCTTTCTAATGGTACCACATGTGTGAGGAACACGCATTTGTGGGATGAGCAGCAGAGCTGAGTATGTGGGGTGCGCCCATGAAAAATGTGACAAATCTCCTCTGCCAAATAGCTTTTTTTGCTGCTGACTCTAGTTTGGTGTTATTTGGTGGATTGGATGATTGAAGTCTGATAAATAAAGACATATTAGCAACAATTGATTTATTAACAACTTATTTATTTAACAAGCAGTTTCAGTAGCGTGTGGAAGAACCAACTACAGGCACAACAGCCTCTCCTCCTCATGCTGTCACCAGCCTGCTCACACTCTGCCGTTCTTCAACCAGCATCTGTCCCAAGTCGGCCAACGTGGTTGTGTTGGTCACTCTGGCACGGACAGCAGGGCAAGTTGATCCCAAAATGGGGTTCAATGGGTTTGAGGTCAGGACTGCAGGTCATCCCATCCTCTCCACTCCTACTCTATCGGTGCAGCAATCAGCAAAGCGTTCTCTGCGTCCGTAGCCACACTGTGACCCTACGATCCAAATGCTGTAGGCAGAATCTGGACTCATCGCTGAACATAATGTTCCTCCTCATATTGAGGTTCCAGTGCTCTGAACACAATGTTCCTCCTCATATTGAGGTTCCAGTGCTCTGAACACAATGTTCCTCCACATATTGAGGTTCCAGTGCAAGTGGGCCTGAAGGTGAAAGGCAGTCATGGCCGGCTCCTGGCAGCCATACGAGACCGGAGAGTGGCTGCTGTTTGGCATTGGCAGAGGAGATTTGTCACATTTTTCATGGGCACACTCCACATACTCAGCTCTGCTGCTCATCCCACAAGTGCTTGTTCCTCACACATGTGGAACCATTGGAAAGGTAAGAAAACAGGCTTTCCAACGGTATAAGATGTATTGCCAAAAAGCATAGTAACAAGATAGAAATCATCTACCAAACACAAATTGCCTTACTTTTTGTGTTAAGTTAGTTTGTCTACAGCCTAATACAAGCTTCTTGTTTTAGATTGCGATTGCATTTACACTTTAAGCGCTGTAATAGTTGTGTTCATATGTTGAGATTATCCTTTGAACAAAATGTGTAAGTATCATTAACGTTTTTGTCATTGAGCTTTCATATTCCGAAATCCAATGGAAAAATCCCATTGCTGTTCGCTGAAGGAACCCCTGTGATGCTAACTTCCGTGTCAGTCTACAAAAAGACGTCATGCCAGCACAACTCAAGAAGGTTGGTACCAAACTGGTAGCATGGGTTTTGAAAAAAGTGGCCTGAAGTGTTTGTGTATCTAAATATTTACTAAGAGAATATTCCACTCGTAGCCTGTGTATGTAATAATTTGCTTTCTTGTTAAATCTCAGTGAGTGTACATGGCGAGTATAACTAAAACGACACTGCGACTCCATATAGCCACGTGTTAGCCCTGAAGCTTTGAACAGTGAAAAACATAAAAGCACCCATTCTGCTTGATTGCATAGGCAAATTAAAGGTGGGGTAGGTAATTTTGGAGAAACCAGCTCGAGTGCGCTAGAATTTGAAAATACACAGCCGGAAAAATTCTGCCACTTCCTTACCGAGCCCCTCCTCCAACACACACAAACGCGCACATGCCAATGAGGGCATGAGATAAGTGTGTGCACATATGGAAGGCTGACAGGCAGGTAGGCCATCCAGTTATTTTAGCCGGGCCGGCTAAAATGATGTCGTGCTTTTTACAGTACTACGGCTTCCACATATGAAAAGGATTTTTTTGTCAAAGCACTTAAGATATTCATTGCTATCGGGATGTTAAGAGCATTCCATGGAATATAACAACAAGTTTATCTCGAGCCGGTTTCTCAAACTTACCTACCCCATCTTTAAGTATAAAAGTTGACAAAGCAGACCTATTTGTTCTCTTTCAGTCAACCCAATGTCTCAGGAGGTGACTGAATTCACAGCATGTGCCCTTCACATTAACCCCAGTTGATATATACCACACACAATGCTGTCTGATATTTGGGAGATGACTGAAGCATCCTGGAGATTCTGCCTCCTTGGTTTATATTATTATTACTTTTTCTGCAAATATCTGCCACAAAGTATAATAATAGTGTGACATCATGCCACAAATAGGCGTATATATTAATGTAACTTTCAGTGCTGCTCAGTATTAATGGCATCCTGACATATCAGGACACCCAAACACAGTGTCACAATGTGGCAACAAAACATATTGTTATTGTTAAAACTAACTTTAATCTACCACTTGGCCACAACAAGTCAATACAAAATGGCAATTATCGTCAACAAAGAATAGTTACACTAGTAAGCATGTGGTTTAGGCATAGAGCAAGCAAAGATGTAACTCAATTTAGTTGGAAAACATATTGGATCCAAAGGCCTTGTTACTATTGTGTACAGTAATTGTTCTTACAAACAATGACATAACAAAAGGACACATATCTTTAAAAAGCCTTAAAATCAGTTCAGGACCTACATTCATTGTTTTGAGCAGTATTATTTTTGCCTGATACTTAAGATAAACTAAATTATTATACATTTGTCTTGGGATTGATTGCTTATTTGATTAGCCCCCATGTTGTCTGACATGGTTTTCAATTCAAACATTATCTGATACGCATCAAAACAGATTGAAAAGACCTTTCTTATCTTATCTTATACATTTCATGCAAGTCTCTGTTTTAATAAAACAGAAATGATATCAAGATATGAATGTGACGGTCATCATTTCCATAAGGTAGCACCTGCATTGATATAATAGGATTTTCTAAATTAATCAGAAGCTGTTACAATTGTTTTTGATTACCGGTAACTGTATCTTCTTATCTGATCCAGTCATATTATGTGCTTTCCTCCAACAGTACATTAAAACCACAAGGGCTTTTGTTTTAAACAAGATTTCTAGCCACTTTAGCGGCTTTGACTCTAGGGATGGCAGTCGTCTGTCAGTCCACCATTGTAGCCCATGAACATATCTCAACAACATTGAATGCACTATCATAACATTTGGTACACAGTTACATTTCCCCCTTTGAATTAATTGGTCACTTTGGGCATGCTTACCTTTTCATCTACTGACGTTTTCAGGTCAAGATGTTATTTGCTCAGTACTTGAAAAAACCAATGAAATGCCTTCTATATAAGCTTCATCAGCACTTGGTGTTTTTTAAGGATCCTAATATGGTAAACTTAGATGGTGAACACAATAAATATGATATCTGCCAAACATCAGTTGCACTAGTTGGCTTTCAGCAAGTCACTTTAGCAGGTTTGTTATTTTAATATGAATTTAGTTGTTGATTCCTAAAAGACAAAGGCAGACATGTGCGGATAAGTTCTGACACGTTTAAATCTTATATGCACTGCACACAATTGAATCAATATATGTTGAACTTGAGAATCTGTCAAAAAAATAGTCAGATTAAATTGCAATCAGTTCAGTATAATATGGCATACAGAGCAGTCAGGCTGTGGTTCAATAGTTTTAGTCTTCAGCCCATAATGTCGGACTGCGTTCATGTCCTTCAGGCGTATTCACAGAGAGAAATACATTCTACTCCTGCCAGGCATGTTTTACTTGGCTTTGAATAATACCTTGTTTTTCTATCTATAGTGCAAATAAAGGGAATCTCATTCTGAAGAATTTGAAACATCTGACATCCTTTATTAAAGTGTGGATGAAAAAGTCCAAGGATAGTGTCATTTCAAGATCTTTTGAAAAAGATGTGAATAAATATATACTTTCAAATGAAATAAAGTGATGCTATAATTTGCAGTGTTTACATTTGAAACTCCTCAAATAGTTTTGGCCCTGAAGGCACAACAACACAGACAACAGCCGGCTCAGTTTCACTCTTCTGCACAACTGATGGGGCGTGTGTGTGTGTGTGTGTGTGTGTGTGTGTGTGTGTGTGTGTGTGTGTGTGTGTGTGTGTGTGTGTGTGTGTGTGTGTGTGTGTGTGTGTGTCAGTGTAATGCTGTGTGAAGACTGCTTGTACAGTTTAAGTGTATCTGAGCATGTGTGTGTGTGTATGTTCTTGTGTGACTTTTTTATGTTCATGTTAGTCAATGACAAACAGCAGAAAATATAACACAGTTGCATATTGTCCATGTTAACAGTCCTCAGAAACACGTAAAGCTAAGTGTATTTTTTATAATGCATTGCTTAAAGAGGTTTATAGATAATGTCTCTCCAGTAAAAGCAACAATTCATTTTGTTCAATATCAAGGCGACCCATACAACGTTCATATGCAGCATGCTGCATCATGTCATTTCTTTTTTTTACAATGTGCTCCAAATGGTTGTAATGCTTTCATCTGTGCCATGTGGTCTGGTTTAGTAGAATACATGTAAAGAAGAGGGCTGCACCACCTTTAGTTTTCCTGGCTTTGTATAGTGGCCAATCGTTTAACTATGGTTAATCCCTGGCGCTGATTTGATGACAAACCACAGCTTATTTATTGTTTTAAGAAAATAAATTTGATTCTTTTGGAGTTGGCCTTTGTTGGTGGTTCATTGGGACCTAAGGCAAAAGGTACATTTGTATATCTCATCATAATCAAATCAAATCAAGTTTTATTTATATAGCACATTTATAAACTATTTTTGGTCGAGCCAAAGTGCTGTACATAAAATAAAAATAGCCTACAGTAGAGACACTTTACAGCAAATACAACAGCACAGATTGTTCAAAATATCAGTATGAGAAAAACGACACCCTCTATCCTTACATAAAATAGGTTGTGCTTGACCAAGAGATTTTATCTAGGAAAACAGAGTTGCTGGCGGCATTATAGTATAATGAATATAAATGTGATGAACATGTATTGATAAATAAAACGATTAACTTGCAAGCTAAATCAAAAGTTGAAAAAACGACTTACTTAATGGATCAAATCGACGGTTTTGCCTTAACGGCCAAACACAACGTGACATCATCATCATGACTATTGAGGCGTGTTCAACATTCAATTAGGCTAGCTAGCATTTAACCAGTTTCCAATTTCCAAGTGTGACGACCCCTCCACACCACGTGGCGTGCCGTCGAGGGCAAAGTGTGTTTGTGGGTGTTTACAGGTTCCAGTGCCTGATGAGCTGCACCTGTCGGATGAGGATACCTGCCTGATGAGCTACACCTGGGGAAAGAATATAGGAGGAGCCAAGCCGGATACATCTCCCTCACTCCTCTGGGCACTCTCTCCGTGCCAGCCTCGGGGACCTGTGGCTGGTTCCTTGCGCTATATTGTTTATTAAGAATAAACAACTGTTATATTCTTACCCCTCGTCTCGCCTCCCTGCTTTTTGTTGCAGCCCAGGAGCCGTGCTATAACACAAGCAACTTCCCCAAGCGTGATTAACAATGTTTTTTCAGGTTCGCCCACCTAATGTAAGCGCTGACTCCGGCAGTTTAGAGATTGTTAGTTCATTTTATGTTATATGTTAACTTTGTGTCATTCTGTCTTTTGTATAATACATAGATGCACATATGTTTCTTACACTATTTCCACACCATCCTACTCAGCCGCCTATCCCTCTACCTTGGTCTCTCTGGTACAGCCTGGTTCCATTCCTACCTCTACAACAGGCAACAGTTTGTAACCATCAGAAAATCCAGCTCTCCCCCAGCCCCTGTCAACCAAGGTGTGCCGCAAGGTTCGGTGCTCGGCCCCCTTCTATTTAACATCTGCATGCTCCCCCTCGGTGAAATCATCCGCCAACATGGTCTCAACTTTCACTCCTATGCCGACGACACCCAACTCTACACCAGCACCAATCCATCATCCCAGCTACCCCCACCGTCAGTAGTCAACTGCCTCCACGACATCAAAACCTGGATGTCAACAAATCTACTGAGACTCAATAAAAACAAAACCGAGCTCATGGTTGTGGCCCCAAAAACACTGCTCCGGAAGGTCGGAGATCTCCTCCTCGCCATCGATGGCTGCTCCATCCACCCTTCCCCTGAGGTTCGCAGCCTGGGCGTCACTCTACTCTAGCCTCACCTTCAACTCCCACATCAGGTCGACTGTCAAAACTGCGTTCTTCCACCTTCGAAACAGCTCCAGACTCCGGCCCTCTCTCCCCGACCCCGTTGCAGAAACATTAATTCATACATTCATCTCCTCACGCCTGGACTACTGCAATGGAGTCCTCTTCGGGGTCACCAGCAAAGCCCTGGACAGGCTCCAGTACGTCCAGAACTCTGCAGCCAGGCTCCTCACCCACACTAAACCCTGGCAACACATTACCCCCACCCTCATCCACCTTCACTGGCTCCCGGTCAAGTCACGCATCCAGTACAAACTCCTCCTGCTAACTTACAAATCTCTCCACTCCCTAGCCCCTGCTTACATCTCTGACCTCCTTCAGCCCTACACCCCCTCTCGTCAACTGCGGTCCTCCGACAACGGGCTGCTCTCCATCCAGCGCTCCAAGCTAAAAACCTTTGGCAACAGGGCTTTCAGTGTCGCAGCTCCCACCCTCTGGAATTCTCTCCCCTCTGCTATCAGGAATGCAGACTCTCTGGACACCTTCAAAAAAACAACTCAAACACCATCTGTTCACCCGGGCTTTTGGACTCAGCTAAAATGCAGTACCCAGCAACCGGTCATTTATTTGTTCTAACCTGTGTATCCTTGTGACTATTATTATTTTGTTGTTTTGTTTCCCCATTGTAAAGCATCCTTGGGTCTCTTGAAAGGCGCTATAACTATTTAAATTATTATTATTACACTGGGGTTATACGGGTTATACACAAGATTGCCCTTGGTTGAATACTTCATTCTGATTGCTCCAAGGATAGATGTTAATAATCAGTAAAAGGACACCTACTCGGCCTGTCAAACTCATATGTAATATCATTTCATACGACTGAAACAAAAGTCCAATCTATGAGCATGTAATAAGGAGGTTGCCACCCTTAAAAAACATTACACCCTTTGCTGATAATTGGCTGGTGTTAGCGCTGACTGACGGTGTTATAAATTGATAGAGTGAGAGTGTGGGGGAGAAAGTGAAGGACAGAATAAAAGAGAGAGGACATGTGCACTTGCCTGCACTGATGAGGTGTGATGTAGGAGCTGATTTCTTAGATGAATTACATTTCCCCTTGAGGCTAGGGCACCTTTAATCTTACATGTAGTGTTTTGTTGAAGAATATGAGACAGCCTGCTCCTCTTAAAGAAGAGAGGAAACTGTGTCAAAGGTCGAAATACAAAACTGCCTTCATAACCGGTTGAGGAAGTAAACAACCAAGCATCGAAGTGAAAATAACACATTTCTATCTCCAGATCTATGCTTTCCTCTTCCTTTTGACTTTCAGGACATTCAAACTGCATAAATAAACTTGCATCCACCTGTCCTTAATACACAGAGGTTTGCTATACACCAAGGCCCATGATACAGGATCCTGTTTAATTACGTTACCTAATTATGACTGAATCTCCTGCCATAAGTGCCTAAATTATCCATCAGAGATCAAACATAAGCAGATTAAAGCAGCTGGATCTTGATAAAAGACAACAGGAGACCTCATTAACATCTTAGCACAGCTAAATATTCCAACAGAATCAAATGACAGCACACATTGCAAAACAAACGTCAAATTAGTTCCCCACATGTCACCCAAGAGTAATTCAGTGAATGTACCAGGCCACGCTTTGATTAGGCGTTGTAATGGTCACAGGGGTGAATAATTGGAAATAATGAATAATTATGGTAATTAAGGGAGAGAGTCCTCACAATACATGGTTCAGCTTAGGCTACATGAATTTCCTGAGGCTATTCCGAGTTTCTGCCCAGAATAATTATTTGTTAACTAAATATGGAGGTTTGGTCTCGGGGACACAATAAGAAGATTAGTAGAAAAAACAAATAAATAAAAAATTCAAACATAATTTCCTGGTTATGCCAATTATAGGAAATCATTTAATTGAACGCATAAATTACCTTATGTTAAGAGGTAAAACCTAGGAGAAGAAAAATACCATAAAGCACTCCATGCTATTCATAAAGCTAATTGGTGTGTGTGTCGCCAGTGGGGATGGGATTTTTGTATGTCATATGATGATGCATTATATTTACTGTGTGTATATGTATTTTAAGCAGAAGTGGGGACAAATGTGTGTTTCCATTCATAAAAGGGTTAGCCTGTCAGGTGGGCGGAGTATGTGTGTTTTCGCAGCTGGTGTGAATCAGCTGGATGAGGGCAGCGTGATTGGCTGCTGCCTGCCCAGCCTTCCAGGGAGCTACGTGGATTGGCCGGTGGGTGGTTAAAGCGAGGAGCCGGGACATTTACCGGGAGAGCCGGGAGAACGGAAAAGGTGAAGCTACGAGGTGAAGAGGGAACGGGAAGCAAGGCTCTGGATGGATCGACGAGGAAGTGACCGTGAAGCGAAGGTCCACTGTGGAAGTACTGCTGCACTGCGATTTACTGTACGGCTGCCAGCCGCTGATCGACGGGTCGGTTGAAGGCAGAATTGCGACGCTCCCAAGTTCCTGTCTATTGCCACGCACTCAAGTTCCTGTGTATTGCAACGCTCTCAAGTTCCTGATATTGAAAGGCTCTCAAGTTCCTGATCATTGCAACGCCCTCAAGTTCCTGTCTTTCGCACCGCGCGCTGCTCCTATCAGGGCCAGTGCGCATCTGAGTCGGACGCGCTCCGAACTATTGGGAGACGCACGCCAAGTCTCCAACTGCTTTCTTCCGACCAGAAACACGCTGCGCTTAAGGAAGGGTGAGAAGAAATAACTTTTAACTCCTCTCGGTCTGAGGTGTTCTTGACCGAGAGCGGACCCATAACTATTTTAATTCGGGCCATGTCTTGCTAGGCTGTCACTGCATGGTTAAATGAACAAGGAGAGTATGGGGTGCAAATAGTGCCACTTGCAGTCATTTGCCCACCAGTGCCAGTGACTGTTCCATTTGACTCCTTAGCAGCCAGTGAGTGGGAGAGCATGTTCATTGTGTGATGTGTGTAGTGCTTTCTTTAAATAGACGTGTCATGTGTGTAGTGATTCCCTAATAGAAGTGTCATGTGTGTAGTGATTCTCTAATAGAAGTGCCATGTGTTTGCGTTATTTGCATGCTTTGTGACATTTTACTTTTAGTTGTACCATTCATGGTCCCTCCGGCCAGCAGGGGGTGGGTAGAGCAGTAGCAGCCTGAATTGACGGGGTGGTATATAGGCACTGCATCACTTGGCCTTGTGATACATTTCCATGTGAGAAGCTTGGCACTGGGAAAAAAATATTAGATTGTCTGACTTCATTGTATGCGGGAAGTCAGTCACTGGCAACACTGAGGGCTCAGTTCTATGAATGCAGGCAGGGCGCAGAGGAGGGAATGGGAACTTTCATTCTACGCCTTCGTGAGCTCTATCACAAGTGGCAAGCGAGGGAACCACCAGCTGAGGACATTGAAGATGAGCTTCTAAGGACACAGTTCATCAGGGGACTACAAGAAAGCCTGGTGAAACAAGAATTGAAACGACTTCTTCGCCGCACGCCGGGAATGACTTTTCCTGCTATCTGCACCGAGGCCAAAGCGCTTGAAAGGGAGCAGGCTAAAGATGGAACTGAGACATTGGCCTGTCGCACTTATGCCCCCAGGCCTCCACAAACCCAACCACCTGCCACTCCTTTATGTTCCTTAGTGCCCAGGACAGCCAGGCATTATGGGACTCCCTGCGGGCAGAGCTCCAACAGGACCTTAAAGACCAGATGTTAACACTGGGCAAGTCTCTCATGGAAGAGATGCGTGGTCAAATTGCTAACCTCTCTCTGGGGCCTGCTGACTCAACTGTACAGAGGCAAAACCCACAAGCAGGGCCCGCATTTCAGCCTAGGCCTCGTCAACCACCCCTGGGCACAGCCAGGACTCAGTTCCAGTGGGACCCCCAAGGTCGGCCAATCTGTTTAGAGTGTGGGCAGGCGGGTCACACCCGCTGGTTCTGTTCCAGACGATGCTCTGGACCTTCGGATTTTTAGTCTCCTCGGTCGCTGCCGGGCAAGCGGTCGAGGAGGGGACCCAGACCACACCCCCAACAAAGCCTGCGTTGATTGATACCTGCCCAGAGTTGGATGTAATTATAAGTGGTGAAAATATTCCTTGTATATTGGACACTGGTTCGCAAGTCACTCTGTTCAGTTATTCTCTGTTTCAGGAGAAGTTTGGAGAAAGATTGGTCCGAGGAGACATCCCCTGGCTCACTCTGAAGGCTGCAAATGGGCTTCACATCCCATACATTGGATATGCGCTTTTGGACTTTGAGATCAATGGGGTGAAGGTAATGGGGAAGGGTGTGGTGGTGGTTGAAGATTCCTGCCTGCAACAGGAATGTGCATTATTGGGGATGAATGTGATTGGGGACTGTTGTAAAACTATCTTCCAGGATGGCCACCAAGGAGAGGCGGCTTTCAGGTCAACACTGCCACCTGCGGTCAGCACAGCCTGGGGAAAGGCTTTTGCTGTTTGTCGACGAGTGGGCCGGGTTGGATCCCCCACCGAACTGCAGGGGGTTGCCAAGCTGCCACGTCAGTCTGCTGTGTTGGTTCCCCCAGAGACAGAAATGATTATCTGGACCCAGGTGCCCCAAGCAGTTGGCACCCCAGACTGCTGTGTTATGGTGGAAAATCTCCAGAATGATGACCAGGAGTGGCGGGTGGTGAGGACACTAAGCTGGGTAAGGAGTGGAAGAGTGCCGATAAGAGTGTGTAACCCCATCCCTTCTCCATAGAGATCCCCCAGCGTCGTGCCCTGGCTACAGTGTCCCAGGTGGATCCTCAGGCTGTGAAGACCGAGGAGGAGTTGGTGTTGACCCACACAGGGCCATCTGCGGTGGAGGTAGAGGTGAGGAGTATAAGCAGCACTCCAGTCCCGAATGTTACTGTACCTCCAGATCATCCGGCCCTGGCATTGCAAGGAGAGGACCTCAACCATAACGAGCAGCAGCGGTTAAGTGATCTACTTCAGAGGTGGACCAAGGTTTTTGCAGCCAATGAAGATGATTTTGGCCACACAAGTGCAGTCTTGCATCAGATCCCTACCGGTGATGCACCTCCAATCCGACAGAGACACAGGCCAGTTCCACCAACACTCTATGCTGAGTTACGAGCCCTACTGGAAGGTATGTTGGAAAATGGGGTTGTAAAGGAAAGTTCCAGCCCCTGGGCAGCACCTGTAGTGTTGGTAAGGAAAAAGGATGGATCGTGGCGTTTTTGTGTAGATTACCGGAAACTTAATGCCATAACTTACAAAGATGCTTTTCCTTTGCCCAGAGTTGAAGAGTCGCTCACCCACCTCAAGGAGTCAGCTTGGTACTCCACACTGGATCTGGCTAGCAGGTACTGGCAGGTTGCGGTGGACCCCCGAGACCAGGAGAAGACCGCCTTCACAACACCAGTGGGCCTCTTTCAGTTTGAGCGGATGCCGTTTGGTCTCTGCAATGCTCCAGCCACATTCCAGCGGCTCATGCAACGCTGTTTGGGAGGGCAAGTAAATTACTTTCTATTGATATACCTGGATGATATCATTGTGTATTCTCCCTGCTTTGATAGTCATCTCAGGCACCTGGAACAAGTGTTTGAGAGACTACACCAGCACGGCCTAAAACTCCAGCCCCACAAATGTCACCTGTTCAAGAAGGAAGTGAAGTACTTGGGACATGTGGTCAGCAAGAAAGGGGTGGCCACGGACCCAGAAAACTGCAGCTGTGCAGGAATGGCCGGTCCCCAAGACAGTCACTCAAGTCCGTTCTTTCTTGGGCTTTGCAGGCTACTACCGCCGATTCATCCCTGCCTTTTCCCGGCTGGCAGCTCCCCTGAATGTTCTGCTTCGGGGTACGGCAGGGGTTAAATCAACAACAGTTAAGTGGTCTCAAGAGTGTCAGGGTGCATTTGAGGAACTTAAGCGAGCTCTATTACAGGCGCCTGTGTTGGCGTATGCAGATTTCAAATTACCCTTCCTGTTGTATACAGATGCCAGTTTGGATGGGCTGGGTGCAGTATTGTCACAGGTTCAGCAGGGGAGGGAACGAGTTATTGCCTATGCCAGCCGTAGTCTAAGCCCTGGTGAAAAGAATGACCAGAACTATAGTTCTTTTAAGTTAGAGTTTCTGGCGCTATTTTGGGTAATCACAGAGAAGTTCAAACACTACTTGTGGGGCACAGAATTCACAGTGTTTACAGACAACAATCCCCTGGTACACCTGGGGACAGCCAAACTGGGGGCCGTGGAACAGAGGTGGGCAGCCCAGCTGGCAAACTTCACCTTTTCAGTCAAGTATCGACCCGGTGTGGAAAACCGGAATGCAGATGCCTTGTCCCGGCTCCCAGGGGAAGTAGATATCAAAGCAGTCTACAACGTGCCCGGAGCTCAGGGAGGTCTAGGAGTGAAGGGTCCACCAGCTGGACAGGACTGTGATCCAGGGTCTTGGCTGGAGCGCCAACAGGGAGACCCGGAGTTGGACAAAGTGAGACAATTGATCAACCAAGGGTTAAATGTGTCTCAGGTGCGACGGTCTGAGTTCCCCCAAGTGCACGGGTGGTTGCAGACATGGGATCGGCTGGAACTTCGTGACGGAATCTTGGGGCGCTGCATTCAGGAACCCGACACGGGCCAGCAGGCTTTCCAGTTGATTGTCCCAACCCAACATGCCCGGGAGCTGTGGGAAGATGACCACAAAGCGGCTGGACATGCCAACAGTGAAAAGGTCTTGAGTATCTTGCAGCGCAGATTCTACTGGCTGGGGATGGCTAAGGACATAAAGTCCTGGACAGTAGTATGCCCACAATGTGTGACAGGGAAGGCTGGTCCTAAGGTGAGGGCCCCTCTTCAGCCCATTGTATCCAGTTACCCATGGGAGCCAGCCGCTGATCGACGGGTCGGTTGAAGGCAGAATTGCGACGCTCCCAAGTTCCTGTCTATTGCCACGCTCCCAAGTTCCTGTCTATTGCCACGCACTCAAGTTCCTGTGTATTGCAACGCTCTCAAGTTCCTGATCATTGCAACGCCCTCAAGTTCCTGTCTTTCGCACCGCGCGCTGCTCCTATCAGGGCCAGTGCGCATCTGAGTTGGACGCGCTCCGAACTATTGGGAGACGCACGCCAAGTCTCCAACTGCTTTCTTCCGACCAGAAACACGCTGCGCTTAAGGAAGGGTGAGAAGAAATAACTTTTAACTCCTCTCGGTCTGAGGTGTTCTTGACCGAGAGCGGACCCATAACTATTTTAATTCGGGCCATGTCTTGCTAGGCTGTCACTGCATGGTTAAATGAACAAGGAGAGTATGGGGTGCAAATAGTGCCACTTGCAGTCATTTGCCCACCAGTGCCAGTGACTGTTCCATTTGACTCCTTAGCAGCCAGTGAGTGGGAGAGCATGTTCATTGTGTGATGTGTGTAGTGCTTTCTTTAAATAGACGTGTCATGTGTGTAGTGATTCCCTAATAGAAGTGTCATGTGTGTAGTGATTCTCTAATAGAAGTGCCATGTGTTTGCGTTATTTGCATGCTTTGTGACATTTTACTTTTAGTTGTACCATTCATGGTCCCTCCGGCCAGCAGGGGGTGGGTAGAGCAGTAGCAGCCTGAATTGACGGGGTGGTATATAGGCACTGCATCACTTGGCCTTGTGATACATTTCCATGTGAGAAGCTTGGCTGATATGGTCCCTTACTATTTATTTAATTGCTAATAAAGATTATTGTGTTACCCGATATCTGCCTGCTCCTCGTGTGTGTGGGTCAATTGGGGGATTAAAAGAACTGGGTGCCAGCAAGTGGGCCATTACATAGAGGGCTCACTCGCGACATGTGCACTTTAATAAAGGAAACTCAGACATGTAGGACACTCTTAAAATAATCTTTACTGAATGAATTAATCTAGAGCGAGTGAATGAATTGTAATGCTTTTTTGTAAAAATATGAGCTTCTCAAAATAGTTCAACAATTTAGCATTGCATCTCTCCACTAAAACGTATTGGATTTATGGACAGTTACATTGCCTACAATACCCATAATCCATCTAGACTGAAAAGTTATGCTTCTTTCAAATGTTGTAAACTTATTGTTTGTTGTGGTATGGGAAGCCTTGTACACGATATGCTCAGCGCTCAAATTGTGATGCCATCTAGAAACTATTGGGGCAGTTTAGCAAACTAGTGAGCAGGTAACATAATCCATGAAATGTAGAGCTATAAAGGAAAATATGAGGCAAATTGAAATATTAACTATATTTTATAAAATGTTGATACATTTTACGTTACTATATTTTAACTTAACATCGACCAACAAATCCATTTGTCCTAAGTCTTCGCAATTTCTGAAAATGTTAGCAAACATTTCAGAAGTCGTGGACTTGGTGTCACGATTCTCAGGTTATGTCACGTTTGTAGTTTTGTCTGTGTTGGTGTTTTTCTTGTCTTTGGGTTTCCTGTCTTATTGTGTTAAGTGTTCACCCCCGTTTCCTGCCTGTCTGCTTTCTGTCTGTTTCCCTCCCTGATTACCCGATTGTGTTCACCTGTTGTCCTTGTGTTTCTCCTCCCCTGCCCAGCTGTGTCTTGTTCTGTGATTACCCTTCTGTGTATTTAGTCTAGTCTTCCCCTGTGTGCCATGTCGGTTCATTGTTTCCCCTCCATGTTATTCCACGGTCTGTGTTCCTTGTGCTGCTTTGGATATTTTGGATTCTACCTTGTTTTTGCCACAGCTTTATTATTTAATAAAGCTCGCTTTTCGTTATTCTGCATTTGAGTCCTACCTGCTTCACCTTTTCGTAACAGAATGAACCGACCAAATTTGGACTCAGCAGATTTCAATGTTTTGGCCCCACAGGCGGAATGTCTAGAACGCCTCATCTAGACGGGGTAAAGAGGCTGCTTTGAAGGAGGCACGCCGGGAGGTTGCTCGCAAGCCCTGGCTCAGGAGCTTGTTGCCGGAGTGGCTACAAACCTTTTCAAGTAGCCCTGAATAATTGGCACAAGCTTCTAACCCTTTCCTGTGATCCAACTACTGTCCTGTTGAAGGTCCACAGAGTCTCCAAAAAGCCTCTAGGAGACGCAGGGCCAGGATTCCAGCCGTGCTCCAACAGCCATGATCCCGGCTTCAGTTCCGGTTTCCACAGCCATGGATCCATGCACCAGTACCGGCCCGCAGAGCTATGTTTCCTTGCTCGATTACCTGACCCACACAGCCTTGGTCCAGGCCTCTGTTCCGGTTCCAGCGGCTCCAGTTCCAACCTCAGACCTTTTCTCAGGAACCCGTCTGGCGTTTGGAGGTCCACGGAGCCTCCAAAAGGTCTCTGGAAGATGCAAGGCCAGGATTCCAGCCCGTACTCCAGCGGCTCCGGCTCCAGTGCCGGTCCCAGCAGCCATGGTTCCGGCCCCAGCAGCCATGGTTCCGGCCCCAGCAGCCATGGTTCAGGCCCCAGTCCTGGTCCCAGCTGCCATAGTCCCTTCTCTAGTCCCTCCTCAATTCCTTTCTCAAGTCCCTCCTCTAGTCCTTTCTCAAGTCCCTCCTCTAGTCACTTCCCTAGTCCCTTCTCCAGTCCCCCTTTTAGTCACCTCTCTAGTCCCTCCTATAGTCCCCTCTGGAGTCCCCTCTCCAGTTCCCTCCTTTAGTCCCTCCTCTAGTCCCCTCTCTAGTTCGCCTCTCGAGTCCCCTCTCAAGTTCCCTTCTCTAGTCCCTCCTCTAGTCTCTCCTCTAGTCCCCTCTGGAGTCCCCTCTCCAGTTCCCTCCTCAAGTCCCCTCTCTAGTTCCCCTCTCTAGTTCCCCTCTCGAGTCTCCTCTCGAGTTTCGTTCTCTAGTTCCTCCTCTGGTCCCTTCCCTAGTCCCTCCTCAGGTCACTTTCCTAGTCCCATCTAAAGTCCCTACTGAAGTGCTGTTGGAGGTCCCGCAGACTACTCTTCTGCCGGGGGTCCTTCAAACCCCAGGTCCTGTGCCGTTGGAGGTCCCGCAGACTACTCTTCTGCCGGGGGTCCTGCCAACCCCATGTCCTGTGCCGTTGGAGGTCCCGCAGACTACTCTTCTGCCCGGGGTCCTGCCAACCCCATGTCCTGTGCCGTTGGAGGTCCCGCAGACTGCTCTTCTGCCGGGGGTCCTGCTAACTCTTAGTCCTGTGCCGTTGGAGGCCCCGCCGACTACTCTCCTGCCGGGGGTCCTGCCAACCCTTTTTCCTGTCCCGTTGGGGGTCCCGCCGTCTACTCTCCTGCCGGGGGTCCTGCCAGCTCCTTGTCCTGTCTCGTTGGAGGTCCCGCCGACTACTCTCCTGCCGGGGGTCCTGCCAACCCTTTGTCCTGTGCCGTTGGAGGCCCCGCCGACTGCTCTCCTGCCGGGGGTCCTGCCGGCCCTTTGTCCTGTCCCGTTGGGGGTCCCGCCGTCTGCGCTCCTGCCGGGGGTCCTGCCAACCCTTTGTCCTGTGCTGTTGGAGGCCCCGCCGACTGCTCTCCTGCCGGGGGTCCTGCCAATCCCGTGTCCTGGTCCTCTTCCGTGGGGGATCCTGCCGAGGCCTGTCCCACCAGCTCCGACACCGGGTCATGCCCGGCCTCCGGCGCTGTCCCGTCAGCGCCTTCCTGCCCGGCCTGCGGAGCTGTCTGGTCTTCTCCCTCGAGCCCGGCCCCCTGAGTGCCGCGGTCTTCGTCCTCGGGCCCGGGCCCCTGACTCTTCCTGCCGCTGCTTTTGCCCTCATGCACGGCCCCCTGAGTTTGCCCGCTGTGGCCTTCGCCCCTTTTTGAACTTTGCCTTGCCCCCAGGCCGTCCACCCGAGACCCCCTCCTTGGTCTCTGCCTTGCCCCCGGGCCTTCCGCCCGAGACCCCGTCCTTGGTCTCTGCCTTGCTCCCGGGCCTTCCGCCCGAGACCCCCTCCTTGGTCTCTGCCTTTCCCCCGGGCCGTCCGCCCGAGACCCGTCCTCCAGACCCCCTCCACCCACCCTTTCTTGGCCCTAGTTATGTGTCCTCCCTCCGGTCCCCCTCCACCCACCCTGCTGGACCTTTTTTTGGGACGTCTGGGATCCGTCCCTTGAGGGGGGGGGGGGGTTCTGTCACGATTCTCAGGTTATGTCACGTTTGTAGTTTTGTCTGTGTTGGTGTTTTTCTTGTCTTTGGGTTTCCTGTTTTATTGTGTAAAGTGTTCACCCCCGTTTCCTGCCTGTCTGCTTTCTGTCTGTTTCCCTCCCTGATTACCCGATTGTGTTCACCTGTTGTCCTTGTGTTTCTCCTCCCCTGTCCAGCTGTGTCTTGTTCTGTGATTACCCTTCTATGTATTTAGTCTAGTCTTCCCCTGTGTTCCATGTCGGTTCATTGTTTCCCCTCCATGTTATTCCACGGTCTGTGTTCCTTGTGCTGCTTTGGATATTTTGGATTCTGCCTTGTTTTTGCCACAGCTTTATTATTTAATAAAGCTCGCTTTTCGTTATTCTGCATTTGAGTCCTACCTGCTTCACCTTTTCGTAACACTTGGAGCTTTAATAACATTTTTACTTACAAGGTTTTGAATGCAACAAAAGAGAGACGTTCATATGGACAATTCTAGCGAACCCGGTAAACATGACCCTATTTGCTGGTAGCATGAGGTTGGAGATTCATGTGTGCTAGTAGCGAATGTAGCCTTGAGCCGCTAGCTGCTGGCAGAGATGAGGTGTGGGCTACCGAGGTCAGGTAAGGTCTTCTCCTCAGAAGATTTCACACTGTCAATGCTAGGAAGCTTGATGCAGTGCAGCTTTCCTCATTTAAATTATTTCTTAGCCCATGTGCCACATCTTGATAGTACCATCCCCTTTGATGGTTCCTTAACAATTCACTTGCGCGAGATGGCAACACAGTCTCACGGCATTTTGTGTTATAGTCACAAAATTAATCTATTGATTCGTGTTCAACACGATTTCGCAATTTTTTTCGTGTCACACAGAGCGATTTTAAAAGCAATGTAAATAATTACAAATTAGAAGGAAAAACAGATAAAAAAATACAGATTTCAGTATTCTGACACAGAACGATTTTAGAAGCAATGTATTTCTATTGGTAGTATGTTTTGTGCCTGCACCAAATAATAACAAATTAGAAGGAAAAAAATGACAAATACAGATTTCAGTATTCTGAGGCTCTGAGCCCCATTTATTTTCCTCGCGGACGGCAACATCGCTGACATTATACAATTTAAAATAAAAGGATTAGGCTTAGGGTAAGAAAATGTGTTTATGAACCACACAGCTTCCGGTCTTCCAAGACCCGACAAAAAGACGTGGTGCAGGCACGAAACATACTACCAATAGAAATACATTGCTTTTAAAATCGTTCTGTGTGACAAGAAAAAAAAAAGCGAAAATCGTGTTGGTGAACACGAATCAATAGATTCAATTAATTTTGTGACTATAACACGAAATGCTGTGAGACTGGGTTGGAGATGAAGAAGATGACAGTGGGTGGTCGTGGTCTGCCTGAGCGTAAAAGATCAGGGTCCAAAGGGCTGAGATTATTATCATTCCCTTTTTATCATTCATGTAAGGTTATTGACACCCATTGTTATGTTATCTTTTGTGACTTTTTCACTGTTGTCTTTTGTTTCTTATCAGTATTCATCATCTTTTCCCCATTTTACACCAGGAAATTGATTCTGCTCAGCATATTGTTAGTCATGTAGAGACATGAGCACACATTAATTTCTGTCACAACCAATGTGGACACACCATGATTTACACGTTTATTACTTAGCTCCATGTATCCCTCTGGACAATGTCATTATACAATAGAGCTGGGATTTGCAGTTGAATAGGAACCAATGTTTGTGCAAAGCTGAACATCTTAATCTGGCCCTATGTTTAGCGTGCATTCTTGCATGTGCGAGTGTGTGTATCTGCAGCATGGAGCCATGTAGCCTACTCCCACTGGCCATCTGTACCTGCTGTTCTCTTTCACTGAACCATACAGGTAGATAGAACATGAACACTAACTCTCAGCTTGCCAACCCAACATGGTCTCCTGGCTGAGAAACACACACATGCCCACAAATGCCTTTTTGGTGTGGATTTCAGTTACATTTCATCACAACAAATGCTGTGTTCTTAATGTGTTTTTAATGACCTGAATGCATTTCAGTCTCCTCACAAACTCAGGCAGATTAAGCAGCAGGACCTTGATAACAGACAATAGGAGGCCTCATTTACATCTTATACAAGCTAAATAATCCAACAGAATCAAATGGATGCTCACATTTCAAAGCAAACATTTCCAGTGAGTTCCCCAAATGTCACTCCAAAGTATTGTATTCAGTACATTTAATGAATTATTAAGCTAAATCGAAAGGCGTACATCTTTGTGACAACGGTTTCAAATCATCATCGCTTGGAAAAAAAACTAAATGATAACTCAAATAAAACTCAAAAAATCTATAATGGTGATTTGTTGTTGAGTTCTCTTTGTTTCAAATCTGACCCATATAAGCTGCTTGGTTTTTGGAACAGTCCCTGTAAATACTGTATATAAGACTTTACAATCAAATGCACACGTTTATAGTTTTCTAAACTAGACACAGATACATGATCCTAACAAAAACAATGGTTGGGAATTGGGCCTATAGATAGTAAATGCTCCACTGTGTTAAGCAGATAGTTGATAAACACAGAAAGGTACAACATATCTGATACTGATGAATATAACAATCACAATATCCATCCATCCATCCATCTTCTCCCGCTTATCCGTGGTCGGGTCGCGGGGGTAGCAGTTCCAGCAGAGAGCCCCAAACTTTCTTTTCCCTGGCCACATCAACCAGCTCTGACTGGGGGATCCCAAGGCGCTCCCAGGCCAACAAAGAGATATAATCCCTCCACCTGGTCCTAGGTCTACCCCTTGGTCTCTTCCCAGCTGGACGTGCCTGGAACACCTCCCTAGGGAGGCGCCCAGGTGGCATCCTAACTAGGTGCCCGAACCACCTCAATTGGCTCCTTTCGACGCGAAGGAGGAGCGGTTCAACTCCGAGTCCCTCCCGGATGACCGAACTTCTCACCTTATCCCTAAGGGAGACACCAGCCACCCTGCGGAGAAAACCCATCTCGGCCGCTTGTATCCGCGATCTCGTTCTTTCGGTCATGACCCATCCTTCATGACCATAGGTGAGGGTAGGAACGAAAATGGCCCGGTAGACAGAGATCTTTGCCTTCTGGCTCAGCTCCTTTTTCGTCACAACGGTGCGGTAAAGCGACTGCAGTACCGCTCCCGCTGCTCCGATTCTCCGGCCCATCTCACGCTCCATTGTTCCCTCACTCGAGAACAAGACCCCGAGATACTTGAACTCCTTCACTTGGGGTAAGGACTCATTCCCTACTTGGAGTGGACAGTCCATCGGTTTCCTGCTGAGAACCATGGCCTCAGATTTGGAGGTGCTGATCCTCATCCCAGCCGCTTCACACTCGGTTGCGAACCGATCCAGTGAGTGCTGAAGGTCGCAGACCGATGAAGCCATTAGAACCACATCATCTGCAAAAAGCAGTGGTGCAATCCTTAGTCCACCGAACTGCAGACCCCCTCCCCCACAACTACGCCTCGAAATCCGATCCATGTAGATTACAAACAGGATTGCTGACAAAGCGCAGCCCTGGCGGGGGCCAACCCTCACCGGAAATGGGTCCGACTTACTGCCGAGGACCCGGACACAGCTCTCGCTTTGGGAGTACAGAGATTGGATGGCCCTGAGTACAGACCCCCTCACCCCATACTCCCGCAGCACCTCCCACAGTAACTCCCTGGGAACTCGGTCATACGCCTTCTCCAAGTCTACAAAACACATGTAGACCGGATAAGCGTACTCCCAGGCCCCCTCCAGGATCCTTGCGAGAGTAAAAAGCTGATCCGTCATTCCACGACCAGGACGGAATCCGCATTGTTCCTCCTCAATCTGAGGTTCGACAATCGGCCTGACCCTCCTTTCGAGTACCTTGGAGTAAACTTTCCCGGGGAGGCTGAGTAGTGTGATGCCTCTGTAATTGGCACACACCCTCTGATCCCCCTTTTTAAAAAGGGGAACCACCACCCCGGTCTGCCACTCCTTCGGTACTGTTTCCGACTTCCACGCAACACTGATGAGACGTGTCAACCATGACAGTCCCTCAACACCCAGAGCCTTCAGCATTTCCGGGCGGATCTCATCCACCCCCTGGGCTTTGCCACTGTGGAGTTGTTTAACGACCTCAGTGACCTCCCCCCGGAAGATTGGTGTTGATCCCCCGTCATACTCCAGCTCTGCCTCTAACATAGAGGGCGGAGTTGTCGGGTTTAGGAGTTCCTCAAAGTGTTCCTTCCAACGCCCTAACACTCCATCAGTTGACAACAACGTCCCATACTTACTGTACACAGCTTGGATGGTTCCCTGCTTCCCCCTCCTGAGGTGTCGGACAGTTTTCCAGAACAACCTTGGTGCCACCCGAAAGTCCTTTTCCATGTCTTCTCCGAACTTCTCCCACACCCGCTGCTTTGCCTCGGCCACGGATGAGGCTGCTGCCCTTCGGGCCTGTCGGTACCTTGCAACTGCCTCGGGAGTCCCCCGGGATAACAAATCCCTGAAGGCCTCCTTCTTCAGTCGGACGGCTTCCCTGACCACCGGTGTCCACCAGGAGGTTCGAGGGTTACCGCCCCTTGAGGCACTTAGGACCTTGAGACCACAGCTCCCCGCCACGGCTTCGGCAATAGAGGCTTTGAACACCGACCACTCTGGTTCAATGTCTCCAACCTCCAAAGGAATGCCCGAAAAGCTCCGCCGGAGGTGTGAGTTGAAGGCCTCCTGAACTTGGGCCCCCTCCAGACGTTCCCAGTTCACCCAAACTACACGTTTGGGCGTACCAGGTCTATCCAGAGGCTTCCCCGCCACTCGACCCAACTCACCACCAGATGGTGATCAGTTGACAACTCCGCCCCTCTCTTTACCCGAGTGTCCAAAACATACGGCCTCAGGTCCGATGATACGATAACAAAATCGATCATGGACCTTCTGCCTAGGGTGCTCTGGTACCACGTACACTTATGAGCAGCCTTATGTTCGAACATGGTGTTTGTTATGGCCAATCCATGACTAGCACAGAAGTCCAGTAACAAACCACCACTCCGGTTCAGATCAGGGGGGCCGTTCCTCCCAATCACGCCCCTCCAAGTGTCTCCATCATTGCCCACATGTGCGTTGAAGTCTCCCAGCAAGATTAAAGAGTCCCCTTCAGGAACCCCATACAGGACTATTTCCAGGGTCTCCAAGAAGGCCGTATACTCTGAACTGCTGTTGGGTGCATAAGCACACACAACAGTCAGAGTTTTCCCCCCCATAACCCGCAGGCGTAGGGAGGCGACCCTCTCGTCCACTGGGGTAAACTCCAACAACGAAGCACCCAACCGGGGACTTGTGAGTATCCCCACACCTGCCCGGCGCCTCACACCTTGAACAACTTCGGAGAAGAATAGAGTCCAACCCCTATCCAGAAGTAAGGTTCCAGAGCCGACGCTGTGCGTAGAGGTGAGCCCAACCAGATCCAACTGGTAACGCTCCGCCTCCCGCACAAGCTCCGGCTCCTTCCCCGCCAAAGCCAGCTTCTGCCGCCCGGGTCTGGTCCGTCGAGACCCTCTGCTTTCACTGCCACCCTTCTGGCAGCGCACCCGACCCCATCGCTGTTTCTCGTAGGTGGTGGGCGGCGGTGTTGCCCACGTTGCCTTTTTGGGCTGTGCCAGGCTGGGACGGGTATCCTCACTTCTTTTTTTTCTTTCATGAGGTCTTTTTGAACCAATCTTAGTCTGGCCCCTTGCCTGAGACCAATTTGCCATGGGAGACCCTACCAGGAACACAAGGTTCCAGACAACACAGCCCCCAGGTTCATCAGTCACAATATATATTACTTTATACGTCTCTGTGGGTTTTCAATATTAATCAAAGTGTGTCTCAGTGTGCTGAGATCTCTTCTTCTGGTCTCCCCGCATGCACAGAAAGATGTTGATCTGCTACAGTATGTAGTCAGTAAATGTAATTATGTATGTGTTGACTGATGAATGAATAGTTCTTTAATACTGAGATCAAGAAGCATGAAAACAGAAATGACTAAAAAATTGGATAAAGTTTCGAAAGATTGGGTTCAGAGTGAAAGAAGAGTGTGAGAGGTGAGAGAAACAGATTGGGAGGCAGAAGGAGCAGATTCCCACTTTTAACCAAACTCCTTTGTCATCACCTACTTTCTCATTCAATTCCCCTGGCTGTAGATGATGCAAACTTAATTTAGCACTATTCATTCCCAGCTCATTTACAGCAATCAACCCTGCCTTGTTTTTTCAACCCTCTGCTGAATTCAACAGCAATTCATTATGTACGTACGTGTGTGTGTGTGTGTGTGTGTGTGCGCGCGCGCGCGCGCGTGCGTGTGTATTCCCAGTGAGACGCATTGTATTCAAGCCACACTCCGTTATTGCCTTTTCTCCTCTGTCACTTCATGTAACGCCTGTAATATCCTTTGTGGGTACGTGAGAATCTGGAAATAAATCAGCGAGTGCAACGTTTCAAACTGCTCCACTGTGTATTAAACATTCTCCAACCTCAATATTCCCTGAGCAAATAATGTAATCACATGCATCAGAGACTTGCATCTTAACAGAATCACAGGGCTGAATACTGGACCTCAATAAATACATTACTAGAAGAAATGATCCTTCAAACCAAACTCAATTTTTGAATTTTCTCAGCAGCCGCACGGCAATGAATGAGCTTCTTTGCCGTGCAAAAAAAAAAGGAATCTCTTTTTCAGGCTGTGCTTTTCAGAAAACTCATTGCTCTAAAATATTCATCCTCAAACACTGGGTTTTTCCGGCCATTTCTCTAGATTTTCAATGTGCCCGGCTGCCTGCAAAAGGAAGAGGAAGCCGAGAATGCAAGAGAGCAAGCTTTTATTGAGTGAAACTCTTTGTGTGTGTGTGACTGGGCTCCGGAAAAGAGGGGCACTGATGGGTCTGCAATACACCGACTATTACTGAAAAACTCTGGTGCACTACAACGATTAATGAAAATGTACTGTATCTCTGTAATGTGCGTGTGCCTAACTGGCAGTAGCTGTAGGTTAAGGTAGAGCTGTCGCAGAGCTGAGCATAAACTGTCATTGGAACGTGAATAAGAGCCAGCAGATGGTGATTGTAAGCTACAGTAATTGCTGGCTGTCACTTGAACAGAAAACAAAATCCTATATAACATATCATCTCTTGCTGTGAATTTAACGCACCATAATAGCCTGTATACTTTTATTGCGGGTCATCCTATGTCCCCAGTTTCCCATATTGTTTATTTAATATTATAAGAGATTGGTGAGGGCTATCTTGGTGCGTCATATTGCAAACGACTGAAGGGAGATGGGCGCTTCAAATGCAGTTTGACCAGCAAAATCTGTTTAGCTTCCGGGGAGATATCCATTTCTAAAGAAAAGAAAGTGCCCTCACGGCACATCTGAGGGTTTACATTTCAAGGAGTATAGCATCATAAGCTAAAAGCTGTAGGTGGGTGATTTCAACACATGAGAAACATAGAATCCTTTGAATGGTCTTGTCAATAGATCATATTACATATATATTAAGCTGGGGTGCATAGGACCTTGGGAACATAGATCTACTCCTGTTTATCGATGCATGCCTGGTCATTTTACTTCAAACAGATCATTGCAAATTCAATATCACATTTCTCACTTCATTAAAATATAGCACTTATAGTAAAAAAGGTGATAGCCCAAGAGAGACAAGTGCAGAGGAGATGTTAATACTGAAATGGCTGCTGAGGGGCAAGAAGAGAATGAAAAGCTGATTAAAGACCAATACAAGACATTCACTAAGAAAATACACTTATTTTGAACACAAATATCTGAATAGTGTGTAGTCAAACAGGACCATCATTTGTTTGTGACAGCTGTGCCCAGTATGTGCTCACAGATGCAGTTTGGTGGTTTCTTCATCAGGCCTGGTCCTCCTCCATCAGGCCTGGTCCTCCTCCATCAGGCCTGGTCCTCCTCCCAGAGAAAGACCTCTCCACCTCAGTCCTCTCCAGCCAAACCCACAGACCATCCGTCACACTGAGGTTTCTCCCAAAGTCTCTGCAGCTCTCTGGACACCACGCTGTCTCAATTGATCCACACTGTGAATATGAGAGGGGAAAACGTGTGAATTAAATTATTTAGACAATAAGAAATATAAAGTTACTGTAACTGTAAAGAGTGGCTCAGTTTAAAAAAAAATAAACAATACTATTACTGTATTTCAATATCTCACGTCTGAAAGTTTAATTTAAAAGTTCAGACAGCATTGTCAATAACACTTCCTCAACAGCGAAATCTAACGTCTGGGAGGCTTTTGGTGTCATCCAAGATGGAGAAAATAACCAACATCCCACGGTTTTTGAGCCAAATATGCAACTGCGTGTGTTAATAATTGCATGTTTTCACTGCTCATAGGATATGCAGGTTCGGGTCGGTTTGCGGCTCTTGTGCCGACGGGTCGGGTCGGTTTGCGGAACTAATTGGCAATGTGTGCAGGTGGAGGGGCGGGTTCGGTATTGCACGTCGCGGGTGCGGGGCGGGAGCGGGTCTTGAAAATCAGCGTCCATTTATATATACAGTCTATGGGCGCGCCCCACTGGTGGAGCGTAGAGATTGGATAGGTGGGTTGCGAATGGACGCGATAATTATTTAAAAAAAATACATTTAAAACAATAAACAACAAAAGAACGGCGGTGGACTTTCACAGCGCCGCTGCGCCGGACCTGTTTGCGGCGCTGTGAAAGTCCACGGCCCACCTATGCCAGAGCCAGCAGTCCACCGAAGGCAGCAGCCCACCGGGAAAAGTCCAGAAAGACAGCGTTGCAGTCGGGAAGAAAAGCACTGTGGAGCGGCACCTCACCACTTCATGAGGAGATTAACCGTGACACTTTTCGAAATCCCGTTTGTGTCCCCCCACTTTACCAATAGGCCTATGTTTCTTTTCTTTTTTTTAACGCAAGCCGTCATCGCCACGGAGGAGCACACAGCCTCTGTGAGCGAGCGCGACAGAGAGCTAGAGAGAGAGAGAGCTAGAGGGATCACACCTTTATCTATTTAATATAGCTGTAAAAAATAAAGTAAGAAATCATTCCAATGTGTACTATAAGACAGTAAAAAAATAAAAGGGGAGTGATTAGTAAAATATGCATAAATAAAAAGAAAGAATGCTAACTAGATAACATAAGATAAGAATAAACCAGTTTAAATGATTAGTTATTGGTTGTGATCATATTCTAAAGATGTTTGGATTATTGAAAAGTATACAGCTCCCTTTCATCTGAGTGTTGAGAGCTGTATCTATAAATTCATTCAAGTGCACCAGATTGATGCATTTAACTTCTACATTTAAAAAAATAAATCTTCCCGGAACCCCCCTAGAGGATGTGAGGTCCACCCCCAAATAAAGCAGGTTAAAATAATTAAATTGAATACATTTTCTTTTAGTAAACCCTGAAAACGGGTCCCACAGACCCAAACAGCACACAAAGGTTAAAGGTAAGCATATAATAATGTTAACATTTGCTAAGTATATACCCTGCAAAAAACAAAAAAAAGAGGAGTAAAAGTAGCTCACGACTTGTTTTATTTTTTGAAAGTAGCTCTCATCCTAAAAAAGGTTGGAGGCCCCTGTTATAGAACGATACATTTGACAATTTTAAGCTTGGCCTACCATTTTATTGGAGCGATGAGGAACAGGTGGGGCTTCAAAAGGCCCACCTGTTCAAAGTGGGGAATGACAGAAATGTTTGAGAACCACTGGCTTAGCACATTTTGCAGGTCACCCTTGAAAAAGAGATCTTTTGATCTCAAGGGTCTTTCACCTGGTTAAATAAAGGCTACAAACAATATACAGGAAACAGGAAAACAGCAGGCATGACTCTATCCAAAAGTAACAAATTCACCCAATTAGCACCTCTATTTCGTGAAGTAACTTCCTAGAGACTTGTTATCACGGTTGTCAAGGGAACCACTGGAGAATCCAGATAGTTACTGCGTGTAGGTAGAAATAGACTTAACCCCCTTTGAACCCACAATGTGCTGTAATAAATCAAATAAAGTGTGTTGTTAATCTACAATGCAGAGGAGCTGAAGGAAGGAATATTTTTGTAACCTTTGGACGGTGCCAGAGTGCTGTTAGACCGAGCTTCCACTCTCTACGCTAAGAACAACTGGCTGCTCTATATTTAATGAACACATAGTTATAATTCCACGAAGTCTCTGAAAAAAGTATATTTCTTACAATTTCAAACTTTTCCTGACACAAAGTGCAACCTATCATAATACTTATTAACATTTTAGAAGTAGTTTATAAATAATAACCAAATATGGTTTAAGGCTTTAATGGTAATTTTATACCAGTGTGTGGCAGCAGGAACTTTTGTGGGAGCGGTGGGCAGGTGGGAGCACTCGGGGTATTGAACTGCACATTGTGACGTGGTCCAAGGAAAAGAAGATCGTTTATTTCATTTTTCTTGAAAAAGTTTCTGTGTTGGAACATTCACCAATTTGCACTGCTACAAGGTCTGCACCAATTGTCAACAAGTCCTCAATGGCGTCTGGGAGAAGACATAGTGTAGTAACAAGAGGCCCTTCGTCAGGTAAACATATGTTGTTGTAGGTGTTCAAATAAATCACTAAAGTGTTCGAGGTTGGAAGTGAGCTGCACTGCATGCGTTGCTTGGTTGAGTGTAGATCTGACTACATGTTCTGGTAGGTTGCGAAGGAGCGTGCAAAGGTAAGGTCTTCAAAAAATACTATTCATTCATACATAGTTTCATTGCTGCCGACAATGGGGATGCATGTACGTTGTGCTTAAAAGTTTGCCCTAGCACATGCCCGAATAAGAATAAAATCAGCAAAGAGAATGTGGGTGCATGAGATCCTGCCTCGAGAGAGCATTTGGGATAGTTTGTTCTAGTGAAAGACCTATAGTTACACAATTGGGGGTCATTTGTCTTTATTTACTTCCATGCCTCTCTGTGTGTGTGTGTGTGTGTGTGTGTGTGTGTGTGTGTGTGTGTGTGTGGTGTGTGTGTGTGTGTGTGTGTGTGTGTGTGTGTGTGTGTGTGTGTGTGTGTGTGTGTGTACCCTGCATTATTCCTTTCTAATCTCTGGCCCTCAGGATATACATTGCAGTGTGGATTGAGATTGTGCTTTGAATACATTTACAGAGGTTAGAGAGGGAGATGCTTTTCTCACCTCAGTGTGAGTTATCATTTACAGTGCAGCTCCGTCAACACGCATAGATCAACACTGTGGCACTGGCAACACTCCAGCAGAGATGGGGTCGTTACTAAAAAAAAGTAATATATTACACTACTTCGTTACTCTCTACATAAAGTAATTCGTTACTTTACTCGCAGGGCCGGCCGGCCCTCCCTGCAGGCAGATCACGCAGACTGCTAAAGTTTCAAATGTTCTCTTTAGTTCAGTTTCCATTGTCGCATAAGACTGATCCAGATCCTGAATGTTTTCCTATCTGACCATGGCTGTTCTCTGTCTCCTGCTATCTGTATTTTGCGCAGTCTATCTCTGCTCATGCTGTTGCGTCGGCGTGTTCTCCTGCGTCTTGCCATGTGTCGCACTGGAACACACCGCAAAGACTTCAGCCGAGCACGTACGAACTGCGCATGCGTGAGTGGCAATAACTCTCCTTACCAGCAGGCGGCGGTAGTGTGTATTCATCATTCAAAACAGGCAACAACCGGAAGACAGAGAAGAAGAACAGACTACGTGATATAAACAAACAACAAATAGCGTGTGCGGTAGCTTCACCTTAGCATGTGTTCTTTGCAGGTGTTTGTTGAGGTTTGACGTGGTGTTTACAGCAGTGGATAACAGCTTCTGGCCTGGACACAGTTTGCACCTCACCGTCACATTCCTGTCTATTCTTCGGACGAACTCAAAATAATGGGCATACCTCCACCCCTCGAAAGTTATCGCTGACTCAGCCATGTTTATGCAGCACTGCACGTGGAGATGTGAACGCGCGCGCAGATTACGTAAATATAAACCTGCGGCGGAAACCCCTCTTGTCTGTCAGTGTGATGATTATGACTGATTTTAGTAAGTAACGAAGTAATGTTAGTAACTGTAGTGTGATTACTGAATTATAAAAGTAGCGCGTTACACTACTCAGTTACCGACAAAAGTAATATTATTACAGTAACACGTTACTTTGTTTCGCGTTACACCCAACTCTGCACTCCAGTCATCATGAGAGAGAAAAGTAAACACAAATAAAATATGGAGGAATACAAGAGTTACAGTTTAATCCCAACATCACCGTGTAAATAATTGAATTTACTGAGGTTACATTTATTCAATTAATTTGATATGGTTGTTTTGCCATTTGATTCTGTTGGATTATACAACCTGGATAAAATCTCAAGAACAAGCTGCTTTAATCTGCTTAAACTTTGCTTAATTGGAGAGAATTACTTTAGGCACCATGTGCTGTCATTATACAGGGATTTCTCTCATGGACACTTGGAAGAGGCTATAAGTATTAAACAGATATAAAGAAGTCTTACACTAAAACAAGTAGAGGTAAAGTTGAAAAATGGAGGGGGAGGTGAAAGGGAAAAAGAAGCGTCAAAGGGGAAAGCCATGAACATTTCATAAGACTGTGAGGAGCTTAGGTCCTCGGCTTTGTGCTCTTTACCTTTTGTCCCTTGAGGTACGAGTCGGCGTACTGTAGGTTAGGATGCTGGAGCACACAGACCGTGACTGAAAAGGCCATCGATCGAATTCCCCGCAGGGATTAAACCTTAATGCTCCATTAATAAATACTAAAAGGGCAGCTGACAGCAGTGTAGCAGCTGTGCCCCACAGGTGCACCATTCTGTGTTTTACAGGGACAATACCGTTTCTGACATGTTGTCATATGGTATGTCCGTACAGCATGTTAGCACTCAAATGTTAGGTTTCAGTACAAAAACACTGAAAGCAGTAGGGGATTGTGAACAGGAACGACTGATTTGTTCTCCCACTAGCTCTAGACAATATTATAGACTGCCAGAAGAGTCTGTCTGACACTTCAGCACCATAGATTAATCGATAAAGAGCCTAGTTAGGCTACTGACACTAAAATCAAAGACAAGTACCATTCTACCTCAGTCAGATAGTCAGTCAGACTAAACCAACATATTAAATGTAATAACCCTTCTGGGCCAATGCAAATCTAATCAGAGCTACAGATTTAACCTTTGGTGCAGGTGGGATTGGGTGATCAAATAATAATTGGTGGCCCTGAGAGCTACAGGACATGAATATGAAGACCATTTTTAGTGGATCACCAATGTCCGCAGGGTTCCTATTCTGGGAAACTTGACAGACCGATCAACCTAACCTAGAGCCATGCGTGTGGCACAGCTAAACATGTGCCATGTCTCTCAATATTTGCTTTTACGGTTTGCTAATGCAGACAGTAGCGTGGCGTGGGGAAAAAAATAGGGGAAGCCAATAATACGTCCTTTCTTTTGGGTCGGGGGTGTGGTGGTCAATGTAATAACGTAACCAGATGAGTGATTACAGCACCCGGTATAATTTTACACACATTTGTATCATACAGATGCAGGACTTACACACGTCTGTTATCTAACCGACCGATCCGCACGCACTCTCCAGCCCAAACTCTAATAAGCATTAATTCACAAACTAAATCAGGAGACCTTTAACGTTTTACGTCCGATTCGCTCCTTTTTTCCTCGCTGTACACAGCTCCAGTTTGGGCATCGGCCTGTCATCAGATTGTATTTGTTGTTGCTGCTGTAACCCTCCATAATTGCACTTGCTTCAGTTGCTTGCTACTTTCTAACGGCGGTGAGAGTGGTGCAGTGACGCTATCTATCTTCTATCGATTAGATTTATGATTCGAAAATTATACAAGTAGGGTAGACATGTGGATATTATCCGACTGAACAAAACGTGCATTTATCTAACAAGTTCGTCTTACACTGACCTTATTTCGAGCTATTTTCCAAAATCCTATGGAGAAATCACATTGCTTTTTTGTCGAGGGAAACCGAGCGCAGCTTACTTCCGGGTTTTAGGACGTGTCACTGCAAATCTAAGTTAATGCGATTTGATTGTATTGTGAGGCAAGGGAAGCCAGCCGCCTCTGGCTTCCCTTGGCATGGCCCTGACCAATCACAGGTTGCATGACGTGGGGCATGACGTGAGCCTCATCTGATTGGTCAATCCCTCAATTTTTTTTCACCAAGGGAAGCCAATTTCGGCTGGCCTCCTCTCGCAACAGAGAATGCAATCTACTGTTTCACCATAACATCTAGAGGGGCACTGTTTCACTCTTTGTAAAATACTCAATGAGAATGGGGGAGAGACGGGCCGGTGTAGGTACCAGATGTGTTCGGGGTACCAGATGTGTTCGGGTGTATTTCCGTCGCATCCGTTATCCGTCATATCCGTCATTTTTTACGGCAACTCAAGAGGGCCATGATGGTCAAATTCCGAACATTTAAACATAGCCGACACTTCATTCTTTACTTTGTTCGTTATTATATGTAGAAGATATTAATTGTTTCTCCGTCATGTTGTTTCCATAGCAACAACTTCAAACAACAACAACTAACCGCTAGCCGCAAAGCTAGCATCACAGACACAGCTCCGTTTTCGGAGACTTTGCACACGTTTTTCACAAACATTTTCACACATTAGGAGTACTTCCATTCGCTTCGTCTTGATCTGTAGATGTGATTTGATGTGTCTCCTCTCCAAAGTTCAGATATTTAATAAAATACTCAGGGGAGTTTCCTGAATGTTCATGCCCAAAGCCAAGCACTAGGCCCTGGGTAAATTAAGAGGCTGATCTCGGGCACTTTTGTCCACTTTCCCTGGTGGTAAAAACTCAAGCCAGACATCCCTGGAATCGTCTCAGAGAGTAGATGATCAGTGGGGCCTTGTTTTTACTGAATGATTTGTTTTTCTATGGGGAATTCAAATATGAGCTTATTTTTAGGATTTTCGGAGACTTTGCACACGTTTTCACAAACATTTTCACGCTAGGAGTATGGGAGTACTTCCATTCGCTTTGTCTTGATCTGTAGATGTGTCGTGTGTCTCCCAACTCCTCTCCAAATTTCAGATACTATATACAAATACTAAAAGGTAAATAAAACATGAAACATAATGACAAAATAACAACCTGAAAGACATTCTGTCTAATCTAGTGGCCTTATAAAAGTGTTGGCTAAAGTAACGCAGAATATATATATTTTTTTAATTGTAAATAATTAGAAACATTATTTATGTGCACAAGTACATGGGACCCCACCATAGCACCCCACACATAACAAGCTGTCCCGAGTTCCTCCGGCTGCAGTTCCGCAGACGGCCGGTGTGTGGCAGCAGAGCGCTGGGAGCAGAGGGAGGTGAGTATATGACGGATATGACGGATGACGGTTGCGACGGAAATACACCCGAACACATCTGGTACCCCGTGTCACTAGAGAAGGGTCTAGCTGCGGTCGCGGCCAGTACACGGCGGTACACAATGGTACACGCCCACCTGACACGACACTACGGTGGCTGAGAAGGGTCTAGCTGCGGCCGCGGACAGTGGAGGTTGAACCAAGCCCCCAGGAGTGCGCCGGAGTCTTGTGGCCAAACGGCGGTACTACACTTCCTTTGTGGTCTCTAACTCGTTGGATAATTTTTTTTAAACTAAATAAACTACCCAGTATGAACGTTCCCGGGTAGCAGTTCTCTTCCCTCCCTTCAATCTAACCCTTCCCTTCCCCCCATCCTAACCCTAACCACTCCCTAACTTTTTACCTAATCCTAATCTTCCTCCCTACCTTTTTACCTAATCCTAATCTTCCTTCCTCCCTCCTAAACCTAAACCCCAAAACCTCTCCTACTGTAAGAAATTAAAATCAATGTTTATACTAGATGGGCTGGATGATGTAAATCTCGTCAATTCGCTTTTAACGGTGGTGCCTCTCAGCCACCGTAGTGTCGTGTCAGGTGGGCGTGTCGTGTACCATCGTGTACCGCCGTGTACTGGCCGCGGCCGCAGCTAGACCATATTGTGTCACTACCCGATCTGCAGCTCTGCCCGATTTGCAGTGCGCATGTGCGAGATGGTCTGCCATATTGGACAACTCTGGACGGCAACCCAAGTAGGACAACATTGACACAGTGGCTTTTGGCAAAGCTCAAAAGGAAAACTCGAGAGAGATGAGTTATTGTTATTACAACGTGACTTCACTATTATTTAACAACTCTTTTTATTGGGTTCTTTTATTTGGGGTTAAGTACATTGTCAGAATAATGCCCCTTTCACACCAGCGGTATGGGGGATATGCATCAGCTGCTTGTGTGAGTCGGACAGTGAATACTTTAGAGCGGCCGCTGCAGTGTGAGCTAACCGGGAGCTAACGGGAGAATAAACTCCCGTGGAAGAGCAGCCAATACTGCAGCGGTCGGTAAATGCTGCAGAAACACATTAATAAACAATGAGCCACGGCACTCTGGAGCAAAGTATAAGGTTGGAGAAGTCGTTATTCAATTTATTCTGGCTTTGTGTGATTAAAAGCAACATGATCATCGACCCGACGCAGTTCCCCGTTGTTGTGAGCGCCGTAATGGCTGCCGTTGGGGAGCAAATCAGCGATGTAAACGGTGACGTCATGACGCAGCAGGGGCAGCTCTGGGGCGCCAGTGGGCGGTGTGAACAGAGCGGGAGCTGAAAAGGGAAACCGGAGCTGAACCAGAAAAGCTCCCGCTCGGAGCTACAAACTGAAAAGCGCTGGTGTGAAAGCCGCATAAGTGAGAAATGGATTTAACTTTATATGCCATACATTTTTGCACACATTCACAGTAAATATGTATTCAGTATGATAGCTGTCTAACATAAGTTCAATTCATTTCTCACTTATTCTGACAATGTACTTAACCCCAAATAAAAGAACCCCATAAAAAGAGTTGTTAAATAATAGTGAAGTCACGTTGTAATAACAATAACTCATCTCTCTCTCGTTTTATTTTTGAGCTTTGCTAAAAGCCACTGTGTCAAGTGTCCATCTTGGGTTGCCGTCCGGAGTTGTCCAATATGGCGGACCATCTCGCACATGCGCACTGCAGATCGGGTAGAGCTGCAGATCGGGTAGTGACACCCCGAACCAAGCCCCCAGGAAGTGCGCCGGAGTCTGATGAGAATATTCGTGCTGGTCAAACGGCGGTACTACACTTCCTTTAGGTTGCTGGGCCCGGAAACACTTTTTCCCATTGACTTACATTGGGAAAGAGTGGTCTGTAACTCGTTGGATAATTTTTTTTAAACTAAATAAACTACCCATTATGAACGTTTGTATAGCCCTTATTAAAAACATTTGTTCCTCAAGTTGTCAAAATGTGCTAATAACGTTATTCTGAGAGTTATTTCCCTCGGCATTATGAACGCGCATCCAACCCACGGGACCACGCCGCCCAGCACGTTCATGTTACGTGTTCAGTACTACATGCGTTTCTCTTTACCCATGGATGCACAATAACAACGGACCATATCGCCTTACTGCCAGCCCACGGAGCTGTATTAATGGATATATTGCACATGTTTGCTGTAATTCATCATTTGTAAAATATTATACTACATGGGCTGTATGATGTAAATCTTGTACCGTAAATGTTATATTAAATAAAGTTAA